>NC_089865.1:9955027-10300027 GCF_036373705.1 Amia ocellicauda | reverse complement strand
AGTAATAATAAACCATAAAATTAAAGGTGTGAGTCTTACAAGCCCCCTGGAGCAACACTGCATTATAATGACATCACCATACAATTTCTCACAGCACAGGAGCTATGCTATGATAGAGCCGTTCAGTGTGAAGAAGTATGAAATTGTATTCATTGTCTTTTCTTTGTCATTACAACGGGTCGTTGTGATCTATGTTAACACAAACAAATATTATTCAGGGCGATGCTGAGCAAATCAAAGTGTGCCCTTATTAGGCGAGGCTATCGATTTATTTGAAAGCAGTAAAAATTCTCTGGTCTTCAGCAATACTAGAGCAGTGAGAAAATGTATTAGCATTTATTAGAGCACTACATTATCCCTGAAGTTTTCATTTGTGGTTCAGAATAAATCAAACTAGTGCAGCGGAGAACCCTGTCAATTGTCCTGTCAGTTTGTTCAGGTCACTTATTGATTGTCTACTTTTTACATTGATGACTTAAATATGCCACACATGTAATCAATTGACAATGGTCAAAGAAAGGAAACATGTTGTCACACATTTCAAAACACACAGGGCATTTAGAAATGGTTTTAAAATGGCATCTAATTAAACCAGTGACTTAATAGGGTGCCCAGGCAGGATGTCAAAAGGATGCCAAGCTGTTATTCATGGGATGGTGGCAACACTGAACATTAGCACTGAATGCATTTTCCAGTTTGGCTGTGTTTCTGTTTTGAATTAACCTTATGTGCAAGACGAGTCTGCAATAAAATACATCCTAGGAGTAACAATTTAAGGCAATAAAGCTTAAGGCAACAAAACACTGAATACTGTTTATTTTCATGTAAATGTAAAATTCATATATATTTAATGACAGATACATCTCTCCTCATACTGTCCATTTAAAATAATAATAATAATAATAACAGAAAGGGAAACAAACTTTTTTCCTGTCTGTATATTCCTTTAAGAGAACTAGTTGTCTTTATTGTAAAAAATGCAATGAACTACATAAATAAAATACATGGATATTCTGTTAGGAGACCCACCTCTTGTTACACACAGTCATCTGTGAGGATTAGGCCTAATTATGTTTTCGCATTAAAAAGGGCAAAATATTTAAATTGTGATAAGTTGATACTCAGCAGTGAGTCAGCTCACAGTTTCCTTCTGTGCGTCATTCACTGGAGTGCAAAAACCAAAAACGTCAATGTCACTGTTTATTGATTTGGTTTGGGGAATTTTTAAAGGCTCGGCACAATTTAAAGGTACGCCGTTTTAATAAAGAATATAATTGACAATGGGCAATTCAATACCCACACGTAGGTTTATTTCTATAAAGGAAATATCTCTGAAGGAAAATTAAATTCAAAGTTTTTTCAACAAATTGAACATCATCAAGATGTGAGCAAACTATAATAATAAACTTCACAAATTCACAGCGTTTTCCTTCTTTTTTAACTAAGTTCAGTTTGCTCTGTCAGTCTCTCCTGTAAAAGCTGTATAAAATGCTATTGGGAAAAGCCCTTGCTATTTGAGTGGAATATAATTTCACCATATTAATAAAAACCAAAAGACTCTTGTTGTCTGGACACCAATATCGCAGCAGCTCCATTTTAAGAAGTCAATCCTCTGTGCCAAATTTCCGTACCCTCATAAAACTGACTTTCATTTATAACATCAAATTATTTCTTAAAAAAAATAACGAAGCATACGCATTAAAAATAGAAATATGGCTCAGAGCTAAAATTATAAATTCAAGGGTTTAGTTAATTTAAGCCAGTGCAGTGCTTTAGGGAGCCAGAACGCCCGCCAAAACGCAGCGAAGGTCACGGGTTGACTGGGATCCCTGCAGCAGCTGTCACTCGCCCGAGTGGAGCAGTTGGTTCCTGTGGAATGTGGAACAAACACAGCGCACCTCTCACCCACACAGACCCGGCACGGCCACTGCCCGCACCATACAGGACAGCTGCGCTCGCTTTTCCCTCCTTTGAGCGAGTCTCGGAAGAGGGCGAGGAAAATAATAAGGCTTGTTGTCTCCAGACTCTTATAAATATTTAGAGCTTGTTGCAAGGTGATGAACCGAGAGCACTGAGACATGTGCTTTTCTGTTCATCCACAAAGCTGAAACTACACAGCCTCTGTAAGATCCCCAAGAATATCACATCTAATTCTTTTCTTGAGGGACCCAAACTCACAGGGGTGGATGTAGGCGTTCAGCCTTGTTAATCCAGTTATTCGCCACAGACTATTTGCAAACACATTTTGCAAGTTTTCCTCGACATCAGATGAGATCCGATGACATTAGATCACATAGTGTAGGTCCAGACCACATCGACAGTGAATGCTACAGTCACAAACATCTTTCCTTTTCTTTAATGTATACAGTGCACGTATGTATGAATCTCACGAGTTGCAGAAAAGAATGTGAATCAGAGTGAAGCCCAAACTCACCTGCCACCGAGTTTGGACGTGGCATCATGAAGCTGGAGGAGCTCTGGTGAGGGTATGGAAGAGGCCCCTCTCTCGGGTCGGCTGCCGCGGCTGCTTCTGCCCTGGGCTGAGCCTCAGCCGGGCTGACCGTGTCTTCCTCTGCCACAGGTGAACAACCATCCACTCGCGGGGTGTGTGCAATCCCATGATGCCCGCTGTCCCTCAGGCTGCCATCTTTACTCCACTCCAGGCTCGAGCCACTACGGTCATCGTTCTCTGATGAGCTTGTAATAGTTGCTGCAACACGAAGGGGATTGAGAAGCCAAAAAGAGATCTGTCAGAGATAGTAGACTGGCCAAATAGTATTCTTTACTAAATAACTACTCTAATATTCTACAGTAGATATTTAGTACCCCACGCTGAAAACAAAATTAAACTTCTTAATTTGCTCCTGCTATCAATTCAACATACCCATAGAAAATCTGTTAATTTCCCATAAACATGTTGCTGTTTTTACGATTTGACAAACAGGATGGAATAAGGCTATGGAAGGTTTAATAATCAAAACAAAACAATTTAAATGTTACATATTTTTATACATGTAATCTTAATGGTTACTCTCAAAATATACATTTTTCCTTGATAGAATGCAACTATTACTAAACATCACTGTAAACACACACAGATTTAAATTTTTTCTTTCAAATTTATATAAAGGATTGTGCCCTATGTCACAAAAGAAACCTTGTACCCTCCAATTTCAAAAGATGAAGATGAAGCACTATTAAAATCACTGAGAAACTAGGGATTTCAGAAGTGTTTAAATCTGTTTTGCTGCTTTACAGATTATATTTTCTGACCCCTAATGAACGGAGCATTCTTCTGTTGAACATGCATTGACAGAATTGATCTTCTTAAAGACACTGTATAGAAGGTCAACTTAAAGCCTTGATAATTGTAAACACTGTATAGAGATACAGAAATCAAGAGATGGTTTGTGACATTGGTAATTACGAGCATGACATTTGTACCAATTTCAAATACAGATCTGAAAGAAATTGAATGTGTATTACATGTTAAAGCAACAGCCTGGAATCAATGAAAATATGTCCTTTAGCAAAACAAAATAATTGATGAATCCCCAGGCGTTTAGGGCAGCTTTTATTATATTCAGCATAAAAAGCCAACTGCCACCAGAATAAAGAAGGAAGAAAAACAACCCCAAAAAAACAGACCAGATTCATTAGCAGCTTCGCAAAACTTGATAAGAGTCTGGCCTAAATGGACTAAAGTAGAAGGCAGAGAATGGTTTTTTTCTCAAACATCCCTGGAATTAAATAAAAGGCACTTCCACATTTTGTTCTTGTTATTTCAGAAAAAAATGTATTCCTTTGCACCCATTAGACAGCAAGACTGTCGCATAATACCAGCCTTTTTCTAGATACTATATATTAACAACAACCACAACCCAAAAAACAATCAATACATGCATTCATAACTAGAACACAATGGTATCATTTCACAATCTGATTTTTTGATCAACACTATATTGGAATCAATTCTGGACACAGTGTTTGCAAAACATTTACAAATAATGAAACACTGTGTTCAGAATTGGTTGCAATATTGTGTTGATCAAAAAATCAGATTGTGAAATGATACCATTGCTCACAGCCAAACTTGGACTCGCCTCACAATGACAGCATGTATTGGAAAGCAAGGCCTTATACATTGCAGGTCTATCTGATCGTTGTATTCATTTCCAATCCAAACCGTTTTAGGTGAACTCTACTCAACTCCACTGATTTATACCTCCATTTCGTCTGCCTACTCCTATAATAAATGCTTCAGGATTTTATCTATGAGCAGACACACAGCACTGTATACCAGGTGTTGGTTTAGGAGAGCAGATTAAGACTCAGCCTGCATTATATCACATCAACATATCTGAGGTCTCTTGGGGCCATGTCTTCCTTTCATTTATTTCTAAACAATAATGAGGATATATCTAGCAAGCGTTCCTGAGAAACAACCCATTACATTTTGTTGGTCCTGGCATACATTTGATTAAATTTAGAGGCAGGTCCCTGAGGCAAAGTAGGAAATCTCCCCTTCTCAACCTGGATGGATGTTAATACTATTCACAAAACTTCACTATTACAATTACTATATTGGTACTTCAATAAATAATTCAGTAGCTATAATACGCTGCTTGGTGCCAGATATATGCGTCACAGTAATCAATTTCTTCAGCAGCGTGACGTCGGCCTACTACTTTAACTTCAACATGTCTGGTAAAAATATATCCAGGGCCTCCAAACCTCTATAAATCTATTGCATAAAAATATCCCTTAATGGCATCTGATTAACATTAACATTTTGCTATATATATATATATATATATATATATATATATATATATATATATATATATATATATATATATATATATATATATGTGTGTGTGTGTGTGTGTGTGTGTGTGTATGTTCTTTCCGGGGAACATTTCAGTTGTAGGATTAATAAAGCCAGGCTATTTAGACTGATGGCTCAAAGATAGAGAAAAAAAGAAGATAAAGACAACATGGCCTAGATTTGTCAAGAATTAATTCAAATGTTGGAAAACAAACACCATACAAAGAGACTTCAAGAACAAGTCCTTAAAGAAGTTACTCTTTTGTAGGAGCTAATACAAGATTAAATTTGATTTCTAATCATTTGGCAATGATATTAATTATAAACTCACTATATACTCTTTCCTTTTGAAAATCTACTTTATTCCCCATATTTCTGTAATCCCAATATGAATAACTACAGGGCTAGTATTTATATGGTCATTTATATAGTCTATTCAAAGTTTAAAAAGGAGGGTAAGCAAAGAAACACTTAGCAGCCCTCCTCTTAATCGTTCACCTTTCTTAAGTGCGTACTGTTGAGGAACACAGCAGATTGAATCTCTGACTGAGAAAGTGTGTCACTGTATGCAGTGTTCGATTGAGATGTTTCAAAGTTGGGATAATGTGAGAGGTATTTAGGACAGAACACAGCATGCCACTGTGGCCCCTTAAGTATATGATCACTTACCTATGATGCCGCTGTCCTTGCTTTCGAGTGTGGAGCTGGGGCTGGTAATAGTCCCACAGGGGCTAGTTTTGTTTGTGGCTGGCTTGCTGATGCAGCTGTTGAGAGTGGAGCAGGGGCTGTCGGTGCTGGGAGACGCAGTGCTGCTCGTCAGAGTGGAGCACGGGCTAATTCCCTGGCTGGCTATTGTGCACTGGATAAGACATAAGAGAGAAGAGACCATTTATAATTCTTATGCCTCTGACATGATATACCTTCTCCTGCATTGATCTGAATTATGGATCTGCTATATCTGAGCCTGCATTATCCAATTAGCACATGCTGGCACTGACTGCCTCCCTGTTTGCCTAACTCGCAGGTGTTACAGAGAAAGACAACGCACAGAATACCTTTTCAAGTGTCGCTGTGTAATCGTTAGCCCTATTTGTTGGTGGGTCGTCGTTTCTTTCTATTCATAGAGGGTTTGTTCCCGAAAGACTTGGATATGTCATGACACAATCAGTGCGTGTGATGTTCATCTTCAAAGTCACATGTATTTAACTCACCAAAAGGTATAACATATTTTACATTTCAACTTTATTTAAATATTTAAGCATGAGCTATACAACATTGCCTTAGAAATACAATACTACAAACCTGTTTTGTTAAGGTTAACAAGCTTCTATTTGATATCATTATTCACTATTTGAAATAACTGCTTGGGAAGTAATGAATGTATTAATTTTCTTCCAACACCTGGACCACATAGATTACATTACACTTAAATAATATGATGAATCATGACAATTATTTTTTATTTTAAACCATCTTATTTGTATTGTGTATAACGTAAATGAATGTCTAGTATTCCTGCAGTACAAACAAACAAATCTCTTTTTGGTTAGACACAGATAGAAAACTAGGGACAGAACATTTTCTGTCCCTAGTTTTCTCACCTACAGTACAGTATATAGGTCATGAACAGTGACTTCTAATGGGAGGCAAGAGCTGTACCAGATGCCTGGTCCTCTGTGGCTACATCCTGCCAAAAGCCTGCCACTGACGACTTCTCAATTCATTTTTACATCCTGCATTGCTCCCCAGAACTAATAACCCTCCCCACAGGCACTGCATGGATCTCCATAGGACTCCAGCACACTCCCAGAAAATTAAAGTCACCTAAACACAGTGAATGCAACACATACAGAGGCACAGTTATTTTTAGCACGAAATAAACGCTCAGAAACAAGCAAAATATGAAGAGAGAGAAAGCTGAGTTACATTATGAGCAAATGACACTGTGGATAAAATGAATAGCAGTGCCAGTCCAGAAGTAAAGGACTGTTATATGCAGTGTATTTGAAGTAGATTGGATTAAGCTAGAAAAATTATCTCTATTATTTAAAGTTCTAATTAAACACAGTTAGGGAAGTCATTTTAGTCAAGAGTGCTGCGTCAATATATTTACTGCACTCTCAGCTCATAGGTTTCCCCTTAGAAAACCTGTATTAATGAAACTGACATTACAAAACATAAGCCTCTTACAAGCAACTTAGACTGATATTAAGCCCACATATGTCAAAGCATGATGTCTGTGCAGTAAAATCTTTTAACTTTAACTCAAAGCACTTAGCTAATTAAAAGAGCAAAACAAACTTAACAGTAGCCTTGACATAACCATGTCTATTTCTGGACTAAAGCTGACACACTCATATTACATAGTTGTTCAAGACCATGCCAAGTTTCAGTAAAGCTATGAAATGAACAGTTGGATACGTGATAGAGAATTGCTACAGAATTTAATCAAATGCATGCAATCTAGTTCACAACTAGCTCAGTACATCCAATACATTTATTTTAAGCAAGTTCAAGAAAAAGGATCAAATAAAAAGTTACCCTTAAATGAAGCACTTAGTATTTTATCCCTCAGCAGTTAGTGTCCTATCCTGGTCCAAAAAGCAAAAAAAGTGACTAAAGGCATCCCCCTCCACAAGACCATTCAACTTTCCCTGTGTTGCTGCAGCAGGAAAAAAACGCATACCTTCTTTTCATTCTTGTCTTCCATAGGTATGCGAGCGGTGCTTGGGATGCCTTCTCCGAGTAAGAAACCCAGTCTTGTCATCAGTTCCTGAGTAGCAGGGGAGGAGCTTGGCTCTTTCTCAGCCTGCAGTTCTGGAAGAGAAATGGCTCACATTATTCCAAGTCCAGCTTGCCTGCTCCCTGCTTGGGCAAGCAGCCTCACACAGACAGCCTACAAGGCCAGCTCAGGTCCCAAATTGTAAAGCCTCACTAGAAATGCGATGACAGCTTTGCCTTTATAACCGATCCAACTGCAAAAGCACTCAATGCTTGTTTACAGCACACATCAGATAAGTAGCGATTTCAGATTAATCTGTGAATTGCTTTTTAATTGTCAGCGACATCTTACTTGAATCCAGTTGCCAGTTGTTTTGCGCAGATGAACCATCTGAGCAGCATGTCAGTATAGTAAAATGGGTGTGGGATTATCTCTTGCTTTTTTCCCCCCGCCTTTTTTTTTTTAATGCAAACTAAAACCTTTCCAAAACAACAGCACTCAGAAAATCCCTACAGCACTTCATTAAGGCATAAAAAAGATATTTGAACAAATAACTAGAGGAATATAATTGCAGTCCCTAAGAGCAAAATCTAGAGAGAATGTGCAGTATGTTATAGTGTATAATGTCAGCATATCTCTGTATAAAGTTCTTAATGTTTACACCTTTTCATGCAGGATAAGTAATGTACTAATAGACTGCAAGCAATTTAGAAAAAAAAACTGTAACCCAATCAATAAATTACAGTTACAGTGAGGGAAAAAAGTATTTGATCCCCTGCTGATTTTGTACGTTTGCCCACTGACAAAGAAATGATCAGTCTATCATTTTAATGGTAGGTGTATTTTAACAGTGAGAGACATATAACAAAAAAATCCAGAAAAACGCATTTCAAAAAAGTTATACATTGATTTGCATGTTAATGAGGGAAATAAGTATTTGATCCCCTATCAATCAGCAAGATTTCTGGCTCCCAGGTGTCTTTTATACAGGTAATGAGCTGAGATTAGGAGCACTCTCTTAAAGGGAGTGCTCCTAATATCAGCTCGTTACCTGTATAAAAGACACCTGTCCACAGAAGCAATCAATCAATCAATCAGATCAAACTCTCCACCATGGCCAAGACCAAAGAGCTGTCCAAGGATGTCAGGGACAAGATTGTAGACCTACACAAGGCTGGAATGGGCTACAAGACCATCGCCAAGCAGCTTGGTGAGAAGGTGACAACAGTTGGTGGATTATTCTCAAATGGAAGAAACACAAAATAACTGTCAGTCTCCCTCGCTCTGGGGCCCCATGCAAGATCTCACCTCGTGGAGTTTCAATGATCATGAGAACGGTGAGGAATCAGCCCAGAACTACATGGGAGGATCTTGTTAATGATCTCAAGGCAGCTGGGACCATAGTCACCAAGAAAACAATTGGTAACACACTACGCCGTGAAGGACTGAAATCCTGCAGCGCCCGCAAGGTCCCACTGCTCAAGAAAGCAGATGTACAGGCCTGTCTGAAGTTCGCCAATGAACATCTGAATGATTCAGAGGAGAACTGGGTGAAAGTGTTGTGGTCAGATGAGACCAAAATTGAGCTCTTTGGCATCAACTCAACTAGCTGTGTTTGGAGGAGGAGGAATGACCCCAAGAACACTATCCCCACCGTCAAACATGGAGGTGGAAACATTATGCTTTGGGGGTGTTTTTCTGCTAAGGGGACAGGACAACTGCACCGCATCAAAGGGACGATGGACGGGGCCATGTACCATCAAATCTTGGGTGAGAACCTCCTTCCCTCAGCCAGGGCATTGAAAATGGGTCGTGGATGGGTATTCCAGCATGACAATGACCCAAAACACACAGCCAAGGCAACAAAGGAGTGGCTCAAGAAGAAGCACATCAAGGTCCTGGAGTGGCCTAGCCAGTCTCCAGACCTTAATCCCATAGAAAATCTGTCGAGGGAGCTGAAGGTTCGAGTTGCCAAACATCAGCCTTGAAACCTTAATGACTTGGAGAGGATCTGCAAAGAGGAGTGGGACAAAATCCCTCCTGAGATGTGTGCAAACCTGGTGGCCAACTACAAGAAACATCTGACCTCTGTGATTGCCAACAAGGGTTTTGTCACCAAGTACTAAGTCGAAGGGGTCAAATACTTATTTCACTCATTAACATGCAAATCAATGTATAACTTTTTTTGAAATGCGTTTTTCTGGATTTTTTTGTTGTTATTCTGACTCTCACTGTTAAAATACACCTACCATTAAAATTATAGACGGATCATTTCTTTGTCAGTGGGCAAACGTACAAAATCAGCAGGGGATCAAATACTTTTTTCCCTCACTGTATATTTGTTGGAAATTGGCCTTCTGTGGACACTTCAAATAGAAAAGATACAGGGTTTTTTATTGCCATCCATTCACTGCAGTTTGTTTTTCCATGTCGAGTACATATAGCTTTAAAATACTCTAAGACATTAAAGAAAAAACAAAGCAAACAACATACAAAACAAAAGCAGGAAATCACTCGGGGGGTGTGGAGGGAGAAGGAGAGGGTGGAAACCATAGAGTTTCTACTAGAGTATCTTGCTCTGCCTTTCTCCTCCAGTTAATTTCAACTCATTATAGTTTTGTTTCTCTGGATTCACATTTCTCCACAGTGTTGAAAGCTGCAATCTATTTTGCATTTCTAAAGCCCACTCCTCCTCCTAGTTTACAGTCATTTGGATTGTCAAAAGGACAATCCAGTGAAAAAATCTCTCATCCTTTATTACATGTTTCATAATCAAGCAGTCTGTTGCATTGAAAAGCCTTCAAGAATTCGGCAGCATATGTTCTCCAAGCTCTGCTTAGGCAGTGAACAGCAAACAGGTGCCATTCATTTCACTGTGGCAGCAGACATTAAACATTAACATTTGGCAGTTCACAGAGTTGATGTTTTTTATCATGTAGCAGTAATCAGTGCGAGACATATATTAATAACGTTAACAAATATATATATATATATATATAAAAACGTCTGCACACATTACTAAGGTGAACCTATTACATGGAATGACCTAGTCTGCCAAACAAACAAATAATGAATGTGAACACTGCACAATTATTTATTTATTTTAAATGTGCTTTTTCAGTGGAAGCAAAAGTATTACAAGGTATTAATTAGTCATGAAATTTTAACAAGCTTTTAGTTTTACACAAGGGGAAAAATACTTTGTAAAGCTTAACACTTAAATCTTTAAAAAGCAGATTTAAATTTAGATAAAGTATCAACTCGCTGCGACAATAAAATGTGCTGAACAATGCAGCCTTTTCAAGACTGGGTGAATACAATGCTTATAATTCACACACATCAAGAAGCTAGCCTTTTTATACATCTCCCAGTAGTACTATCTTGATGGCCAAAAAAGAAAAAGGATGTTAGCAATGAATTTGAGAAATACATTCCTGATGCTTCCCCTTTTGGGCATTTTTAGAAAGAATATAGCCTCTTGGCGTTAATTCTCAGGAGTTCTCTATAATTGGAAGCAGTGTTCTGGGAATTAATTAAGCCGTTACATGGGCAGAGAGTCCCCACTCACAAATAGCCATTCCCAGCATCCAGAGTCTCCACAATCCAGCAACCAGGAAAGATGAGTTTCAGGAGTTTCATTTATCAGGGTGGCTTTTAATACTTCAGTTTGACAGCTCAGTCCATCAGCGATTCATTTAAAATGCTTAACCATCCGCTCCCCTAAAACAATCAGCACCTTTGTCTTGTGATGAATCTTGCCAGTTCGAGGTGCAGGGAATAGGGAAAGAAATAGGGAAGGGTTTGACTGAGCCACAATAGTGTATTCCCCTAAATGAATTGTCAGTAAAGCAGTCAGGCTCTCCGTCATTGCTTTGTTTACCTATTTATACATGTCCATTCTTATAATTCACTGCACCTCTTTTGTGTAAGTACATAAAGTTAATTGTTCACAATATTGTCCGTTCGATATTGTAATGATAATTCTCACATTTTAACCCTCTGACATCTCTCAGAATGCAGGCTAATTCAGTGTCTATTACAGGGGTTAATATTGTGAAACTGCACTAAACCTTCATGACATGTATTTCAGGAGTTTTTCAAGGCAGTTATACTGTAACGGTTGTGCTTTCTGATGCTGACATCAACATAATCTACTAATAACAAAAGGGTACATTAAACCATTGCCATAGGGAGCACCAGTCCGGCTAAATTACACAAATGTAGTCAAAATAAGTGAATACAGAGACAAATACAACACACAAAATACACAGATGGCATATATACATATTTATACACATACATATATACATATATATACATATATTATATATATATATATATATATATATATATATATATATATATATATATATATACACACACACACATACATACATACATACATATATATATACATACATACATACATACATATATATATATATATATATATACATACACATATATACACACACACATACAGTGAGGGAAAAAAGTATTTGATTCCCTGCTGATTTTGTACGTTTGCCCACTGACAAAGAAATGATCAGTCTATCATTTTAATGGTAGGTGTATTTTAACAGTGAGAGACAGAATAACAACAAAAAAATCCAGAAAAACGCATTTCAAAAAAGTTATAAATTAATTTGCATGTTAATGAGGAAAATAAGTATTTGATCCCCTTTCAATAAGCAAGATTTCTGGCTCCCAGGTGTCTTTTATACAGGTAACAAGATGAGATTAGGAGCACTCTCTTAAAGGGAGTGCTCCTAATCTCAGCTCGTTACCTGTATAAAAGACACCTGTCCACAGAAGCAATCAATCAATCAGATTCCAAACTCTCCACCATGGCCAAGACCAAAGAGCTGTCCAAGGATGTCAGGGACAAGATTGTAGACCTACACAAGGCTGGAATGGGCTACAAGACCATCGCCAAGCAGCTTGGTGAGAAGGTGACAACAGTTGGTGCGATAATTCTCAAATGGAAGAAACACAAAATAACTGTCAGTCTCCCTCTTTCTGGGGCTCCATGCAAAATCTCACCTCGTGGAGTTTCAATGATCATGAGAATGGTGAGGAATCAGCCAAGAACTACACGGGAGGATCTTGTTAATGATCTCAAGGCAGCTGGGACCATAGTCACCAAGAAAACAATTGGTAACACACTACGCCGTGAAGGACTGAAATCCTGCAGCGCCCGCAAGGTCCCCCTGCTCAAGAAAGCACATGTACAGGCCCGTCTGAAGTTTGCCAACATCTGAATGATTCAGAGGAGAACTGGGTGAAAGTGTTGTGGTCAGATGAGACCAAAATCGAGCTCTTTGGCATCAACTCAACTCGCCGTATTTGGAGGAGGAGGAGGAATGATCCCAGGAACACCATCCCCACCGTCAAACATGGAGGTGGAAACATTATGCTTTGGGGGTGTTTTTCTGCTAAGGGGACAGGACAACTGCACCGCATCAAATGGATGATGGACAGGGCCATGTACCATCAAATCTTGGGTGAGAACCTCCTTCCCTCAGCCAGGGCATTGAAAATGGGTCATGGATGGGTATTCCAGCATGACAATGACCCAAAACACACAGCCAAGGCAACAAAGGAGTGGCTCAAGAAGAAGCACATTAAGGTCCTGGAGTGGCCTAGCCAGTCTCCAGACCTTAATCCCATAGAAAACCTGTGGAGGGAGCTGAAGGTTCGAGTTGCCAAACGTCAGCCTCGAAACCTTAATGACTTGGAGAGGATCTGCAAAGAGGAGTGGGACAAAATCCCTCCTGAGACGTGTGCAAACCTGGTGGCCAACTACAAGAAACATCTGACCTCTGTGATTGCCAACAAGGGTTTTGTCACCAAGTACTAAGTCGAAGGGGTCAAATACTTATTTCCCTCATTAACATTCAAATAAATTTATAACTTTTTTGAAATGCGTTTTTCTGGATTTTTTTGTTGTTATTCTGTCTCTCACTGTTAAAATACACCTACCATTAAAATTATAGACTGATCATTTCTTTGTCAGTGGGCAAACATACAAAATCAGCAGGGGATCAAATACTTTTTTCCCCTCACTGTATATATATATATATACACACACGTACATATATATATATATATAATGTATGTATATATGTACGTATGTATATATATGTATGTGTGTGTGTGTGTGTGTGTATATATATAAAAATCTACATCAAATCCATATTCTAGCCTGTGTTTCATAAGCTGTTAGCCGATCACATCAGCATCACTGTACTGTATTGTTTGTTGTCATGCAATATAAAATTGACAGGATAACAAAGCATAAAATGTATCAACATGTTCACATATTTTTTATCTTTTATAAGATTTGCAAAATGTGTTTAAACGTTTTTACTCCACAACTGTTAATTCCACTGGACAGTGCAGCGGCCCGCCCTCTCTGCTGAGCTCCCACTCACACACCATGGTCTGCCTCTACTTTCATCTCAATTTTGGCACAAACTCAACAATTATTACCGAGTTGTGCAGCATTTGCTGGAATTTAAAAAGGGCCCAGAGCTCTCTAGACCTTTCTCATATCTCATCAGATGGACTGAGCTGCAACACAAGAAAGGTTATCATTTCTGTCGGCAGTCAATGAAACCTGGAGACCTTCACGGAAATTGTAATATTTTCCTCTATCCTCATAGTTCTCTCTTACCCAATGGCCTGATTCTGACTCTTTCATGCTTTGTGCTATTGAGCTTTTAAACATGAATTTAAAGCAACTCTTATATGGACACTTTTTGACATAAAAGTTGAAAATAAGGTACACTGTCTACTATTTTCCTTCACAATGCCTTTGGGGGGGGAAAAAAGTAAAATGATTTAAATGTTTAATCCACCAGGGGAAATGATTACTTTAATTCTTATTATCCAGTTTCCTGAAATAGCCTGAACAGCTGTAAGCCAGTGGTGGAATACGACATAATCTCTTCTCCTTGTTAATTCTAAAAACTGTCTGTCTATCTTATCTCACAGAGCGCAGGTTATTCAGGAGGAACAACGCAGAGCAAGGTGACAGGGCCTTCTCCAGCCACCTAGAATGTTCTGTTAATTAGGGTGCTATTAAAACCATTCCTTGACTAGTGTGTCATTCTGTCAGAGTTTACTTTGCTTTCTTTTTCTATTTTGGGTGTACATCACCCAGGGCTCCTTGCTAAGTATAATCTCAGAAGACTGTGATTCTCGGTCAGCCCCAGACTACCAAATTTCCTTTAAACTTCTAAAGTAGATCAGCCTGGTTGCACATGAATTGTTAATATTCCTCAGATCTCTGGTGTGCCCTCCATCTGAACGCAGTGCTAAGCAATGTTTCTTACATTTAAAAAAACAAATCACATCACAGCAAAGAAATGACGGATCTTGTTTATTCCTGAATAACTCCACAAATCATTCATTTCATTAAACCATAGCATAATCTCTGGGTGCAACTTCGGCCTTTTAAAACTTCGATATTGATATGGTTTACAAAAATAATTGGTGAATTCTGTCTGTTCTGAAAGATTGTATTCTCGAGTTTAATGCGGTAAACACAGACCACAACTAGACATGAAATCACAGCAAAGGATGCACACACACAAGCATTAAGACTCAGTATATGAGTAACGTGACTCAAAGGAAAATAAATTATAGTGGCATCTTGTATCATTTATAACCTAGTTACAGAATTACCATGATAATTGATGTGCTGCGCATGCAATTTTATATGTTGAAAATTGAGGTCACAAAGGCATTGGATGTTTTTTTCCATCGGTGTTACCTGACCTTAGTGTCCTTGACATCTAACGCCTGTATTAGCAAAAGGGATTTAAAAACAAACAAACAAAAAAACTGTGCATTTTTAACACCATAAATCTCACTTGTATTTACACCTATTTCAAACAACCATAAGTCAATACCCAAATGACCCAGACAGCACAGATTTTATCATACATCCATGTAGCAAAATATATACGACACACTATCGTTTGCTAATAATATTTGTATGATATCTACGTAGTAAACTTTAATCCTTCAGACCAGTTTGCCTTGGGAAAAAGTCAACGTGTGTAATATAGAGCATAATAAGCACATCAGGGGAACAGTCTAGTGCCAAGAGAGACCTGAGAATACATGTCAAACTGACATTTTAAGTGTTGAGTAAAGGTGCTAAAAGACATGCGGAAATTAGACTTTACTGGATTGTTCTCTTCATAAACTGTGGTAGGAACATATGAGGGAATATTCTCTATACTGTATTATGCTGTAGTAAATATGTCTGATATGAAACAGGGCAGAGCTAAAGCAAGAGGAATGTAAAGGGGATGTATTCTGAACAATATTATGGTATTGTAGCCCTGAACACAATTTATGAAAGGAAATTATCAAAGTCAACAGACTGACAAATTTGATGACTTCTACTTAAGGCTCAAGAAGCAGGATAATCACATGAGTGACCAGTTATTTCCTGCTTGTGTGAGAAACCAATTTTCTCTTACTGTAGCTTGTAAAAAAGGGAAAAAGAAAAAATCTCTTTTTTTGAGAGGGAGGGAAATCTAAATATAAAACTCTGCCCTAATATGCTCTCATTTGATCCACTTCTGTAGGGAAACATCTATAATTGTAGTAGGCAATCATAACATTCATAGTAATAGAGTAATAGACAAAGTCAGAGATGCAGCTGAGTTTCTGACTCTGAATACCATCTGCCTGTACTTCACACAGACCTGCTGTACTGTGAAGGACACAGGTACAAGGCAAAAAGTCCACATGCTGCCAGAACGACACCAGAAAGCACACTGCAGGTTATGCAATGCTTCAGATATGGTAATTTCACATCTGAAATCAGTGCACACTGATGTCAGATGAAATGAGATAATTATGCTATTTTTAATTGAAATGCAAAATCCCCCGGAGGTTAATTTTAATAACGTGCTGCATCAACACTGGACATCTTGAACTACAGTTGCTCTCCAAAAGCAACACAGAAAAACATAACACGCTCTCTGTGTCCTCCAACTGGTGTGACACGAAGTAGCTATGATGGTGATTGAAAATGAGCAATTCTGTTTTTACAATGTTAGTTTGGTTAAGGAACCAAACCACTGGAATGTTATGAGTGAGGAAACAAAAGAAGGAGAAAAAAATAGGTGTATGTTAAGGTATGTATTTTGATTAAATGGATAGCTATCTAAGTGTGTCTCTCCTGAGAGATTTATTATTTTTGCCTTTAAGGAAACCTGTTAAACTTCACTGATACAAAATAACATCTTAACAGTACTATACTTATGATGTATGGCTACAGCTGGAGTCGGAAACATCTTCAGAACTCTGATAGGTTACAACAATTCAGCAATGCTTCTAGAAGGCCTGCTATTCTGAAGGGAAAATAGTTTCCTTCTGGTTTGAGTATTTCAAATGTGATATTATCTCACTGTAGCATGAAGAAATGGAACAGATGGTAAGGAACTACTTTGCTATCTAAACAAAGAAAGGGGAAAGAATCAAAACAAAAAAAACATAATTACGCTGCACCTTGTCCGTTTACAAGCAGTTCAAACTATGACCTTGCATGAAAATGGCATGATAGAGGAGAGATTTCATCGAAAGTTGCCCAATTTTGAACAATTTGCCATCGAGAGTTTATTATAGCTGGTACTAGTGTGTGGAGAACATTATATATAAAAAGTTTCAATTATTGAACGTCCACTTGATGAATGCATACCCAGAAACAAAGGGTCCCGTCAGGAAATGGCCTCTCTCAGTAATGTGAACAGCGCATTCCAAAACAATGCCGCAACTGCACTGCACAACAATGGCCATTTTTAATTATTTTTCTTATTTTTCAAATTCAAGACTTGGAAAACATAAGACAGGAAATGTCATTTAAAAAAATGAAATAGAAAAAAAAATGCGCAGGTGTCTCTTCGTGAATTGAAGAATATAGCTTGACAACTTGACAAAAGCTGACATGGTTGACAGCAAACTGCCACTTGTACTTTTATCATTCGAAACAATGACAGCAGGCAGCACAGGTCAACGCTAAGGCATTAACACCTTTAAATAGCTGAAGAAAGGCTCCTTCGGGTTCAAGGTATCCTTCATTTGGATAGGCCTCATTACACACTGATTTCCATTGGACAGGGACAGTGAGGGATATTAGCAGTAATTACATGATAAAAACTCGAAGTTTAAAACACAATACTGATAGGGGGATATTCCATTTTATATTTCCATACAGGAATGTGCCGGGAAAAACAAGATGACTGTAATTTGTGATTTAGCAATATTTTTCTTCTTATTTCAAACCTCTGTGTAATCACAGCACTGACGCCATTTCCCTTTAGAAAGAAATCAGTTACACAGTGGGACAGTTGCTAGTAAACTAGTTATTTTAATTCCTCGGTATGTAGATTAGAGCCAGCACTAAGAGATTGATGAGGAAACACTGCTGAAAATGCTTGCTGGAGGTTAAGCAAATGAGGACACCAAGTGATTGGCTTTTTCTTATAATTAAAGGATGTTTCACTAAGGAGTCCAAATGCCCATGAAAAGGATTAAAATTTTAATGGTACAGTTTGCCTTAATTAGAGCTCGTCTATCTTGTGCTTTGTCACACAGTCCCCTTTCTCCTTGAAAACATGCTAATAAATTACTGCTGTCTAACTACGGCGGTGTTCAAAGGGACCTGTATTAGCCACAATCTACAATTGGAGGCTTGCAGATTACTTCCCAAGTTGTGAAAAATGTATACCACATGTAACCTAGAAAATACGCACTCTCTCATCACATGTAGTATATGAAAGTGTGGCGCAATCAACAGATACCTTTATCATTGTGGTCAGCATAGCTGGGATTTCTTAGATGCCCTTCAAAAGTGTGTGCCCAAAGTTGGTGAATTTACTTTGTACTTTGCAGTAACCCCGTTACGCCAGTTTGCTTTAACCCTGACTCAAGCACTGCATGAAGAGGTAATCTTTTCTCTTTAATCCTTAGTCAATTAAAAGCCTCTTTTGATCAAAGGCTGATGACAAGGTAACCGTTAAGCACAATTTCCAAGGTACAGCTCCGGTGGCTGTGGAACATGCCTGTAGCAGGCCGAATTCATACCACTGAGACCTCTGCAGCCATGAAATCCTCATTCTGATCGGTTACTTTGAGCCTGATGAGAACTCAGGACTCAGAAATTGAAAAGCACACGCATCGCGGATATACATTAATCCACCAAACACCCCAGTTCTCTGTCCGGGTGATGATTGTGGGGGACTGTTGTCAATACTCCTTCACACTCCTTCATTACACTGAACAGCAAACAAGAAAACCGCCTTGCTTCATTTTTCCATTCCCCCAAAGGATTGCTGGAGTTTTAAAGTGAAACATGTAATCACAACAGGTTGAAAATTAAAAAAATAAAAATTAAAGTCTTTGGACAACAGTTGTGAGTTTGAGACACGCATATTGTCAGTGTTCACTGATGAAGGGTAATTCTTTAGCATACATACGGTGTGGCAAAAGAGGAAAAGAATTACTCCATACTCAAGGGTTAGTAAGTTTCAGCATGGTTTCCTCAATTGAGAAGACAGACACACATTGGCTTTGTGGTCAGAGACACAGTTTTTCTTTTTGGCTGTCTAATTAAGCCAGAGCCAACAGGCAGACAAAGAATCAGTGCATTGCATTGTGTTTTTGTGCTTCAAGTCCACAGTGCTATACAACCAATCTAGAAATATAAAAATGCACATAATAAAGAGAAGCTGAACATCAGATGATAATACATTAGAAGGAATAAAAACAGAAGAAACTTGACAGTCCCCCCACTGTCAAGTTATTGTCTTGAAGAACATGTATAGCAAACACAAAGTGTGACAAATAGTGGCTTTAGAGACAGCCTTTGTCTTCTAGATCAAAGCCAAATAAAAAGATTAAGAAGGTCAAAATCAAGAACCAAGAACAAATAACACTGCAGCATTCAGTTCAAAATGTGAGAGCTTTTCACAGAGATGGACTGCTACAGGCTGAGAGTGACCTATGCCCTTTTCATGAATTTAACCATTTGTAGGATTATGGTCCTTGACAAACACAGTCTACCAAAGTGATTGAGATGGTAATATCACCTGTTATTCAGTAAAGGCACCTCTACAAAAATTGTAACAAACTGCTCAGATGTAGCCATTTCGGAAGGATATTTGAAAGTTCAATATAATTCTGGCTGGCATTCCAAGTCCCAGAGAACATTCTGTAAGTGACAGTGACCTCCTTTCACTGCATGGTCATTTTACCCCATTTGGTCGAATGTTCAAGTGTAATCTGTTTGTCCTGACCACCCTGGGTGAGAAATGGAGATGACAACGTTTCTTTTTTAAATACTTGAGAGATTATTTTCTTACATATAAGACATTATTCATCATCTCCTGCTGGTTTCTTTCTAATTAAATCAGAGCTTCACTTTTGTAACACAAAATCTGTCTCTTCAAAACAAATGAGGCCAACAATTTTTAGTCACTTTTGTGTACTGTATGTTGTTCAGGCCCAAACAATAGCAGCATTGTAAGTTTGTTTTGGAAGAACAAAAAATCTGTAATAACTAGATTTCTGTTGCACCTTGTGCAAATTAGACCTTCATAGTGGTGCACCTGGGACTTCCATACAGTTTGCCAAGTGGTAGCAATTTGAAAATATTAAGGAATGTTTTAATGTGCACAATTATATGTTATTTTTGCAATTACTAAAATATCTTAGATTATTTCTCCTGGCTGTATTATTTCTTCCTTTTATGGCTAGCATACCACTGAACTCTAAATTTACTCAAAGAAAACAGAGGCCGGGCAGACAAAAGTACAAATGTAATAATGGTAGGTTCCCTTAATTTTCAGGAATTCAACCAAATGGTTTTCATCCCTGGCTTTTTTTCTTTTTATTGTACTTCAGCGCTTGATCATAAGATGATTCAATCACGTCAAGAGAGTTGAGGCTTGCCAGACATAGTCTATAGGCCTATTTAAGTCTGGTAAGAATTTGTACAAAGCTATAAATGCCATTTAAAACAACTATAAAACAATAAAGGCCAGCATGTCCTTTTCCATAATAATTGACAAATATTTAAAGTACATAAGCTCTCAGCAAACAGTAACACTTTGTCTATTCAACAGATACAGTGCTGATATAATTTATCTCACTGAAATATGTTTAAACAATAAAAATAACTTCTAAAAAATATATTGCATTTTGCTTCCACGCGTTGCTACAAATCTTTTTTCCAATTACGCTCCACTTTGAGGTGTCTACTGTCGTGCATTACGTTCTCAATATAGAGATGGGTTAGGCTAGACATTAGGCTTCAGAGGAGCTGGTGAACCTTTGACCTCTTCCAGCAGTGTCTGGGGATCCCATGACGTTATTACTCCTGTGTTACAAGTTCAGGGTTGTGGACTATAATAGTAAAAGAGAATACTATTCTGGAGCAAAAAGTGTAAGATATGAGACGTCAGCTGTTTTATAAGAGTTATAATGTTATTAATTTCTTCAACCCATGCTGGCTCTTTAAGATCCTTTCTTGCAGGGAAAACTGTAAAGTTGTTTGTTTAATTTATTTAATTCAATACCTGAAATCCTGGCAGTAAAAGACCCAATGTTTTGTAAATATTAAAATTCTGTACATACACCCAGCCGCACACGATTAAAAAAAAAATAACTTGTGGTGCCATGCTTGGGGTTAAAACAACATGTAATAGTTCCTCTGTGCAAACAAAATGCACGATAACTGTGTTCATTAGACATGCGGTGAGACTGCCATGGAAGGCAGGAATTAGGAAACTGCATGTCATACAGGGCAGCCAGCGGTGAGGGCCCGGGATTAGGGCTGGATTTTTATGCTGGTGAGCACAGTGTAAATTGACAGGGGGATATTTTTGGCTTTGCTTAAAGACTCTGCGCCCATAACGGGCTTGAAAGAACGTGGTAGAGTAGAATGGTAGAGTTGTGACACTGGATACAGTACACATTCATTCTTGCAGTGAAGGTGTGATAAAAAATAACTTTGTTGAAGCATGTGCCCCAGTGTTGTTAAAGTCTGACTTGTATCAGGGTCCGAGACCTACAAACTGTACTATTCCTCTCTCTAAAGCCTTTTTGAAAAGTGGCCACTAACATCACCGCTTAAAGCTCAATCAAGCCTGAAATACTGAAAATAATATCCAACAATCACATTAGGAATCACTGCAATGGGATAAATTAACAGAAAGTAAATGCATTCAATTGTTTTTACCCACTTTGCAGATGCATTGAACTAAGCATAGTTTCTAATCCCTCCTCAGGTACTTAAACATTAACCAGCTGTTAAAAAAACACCCTTATCTAGCTGCAAGGTTTCATTACTTTATAATTGTGTCAATTAACAGGCGGCAGTGTTTGGGCTGTCTCCACCTGGCAGAGCAAATGAAAGACTAATTATTTTACCTTTCACTGTCCCATTCTCATGTAAATCAGGCTCCAGCCAGAGCCTCGGCTCCACACGCAAATAGAATAACAGGCAGTGCCCCCCACATGCTCAACTCACAGCACTTAAGCAGGTCTCATGAACAAAATGAAAAGCACTTTTGACAGCCCCAACAGAGCCAAGTTCTGCCAAGAGATTCCAGAGGATGAGACGCATCATTTGGAGGTTTTAAGCAAAACCTTTTTCGGGATTACTCTGCCATCAGAGCCGTACAGCTGCAGACGTTTCTTTATCAGCGACACTCACAGCACTCTGATTTGTAGAGCAATCTTTCTGGAGCAACCGAGAAAGTTAACAAAAACACATGAACGTATTACACTCACCATTCTGGGAAGCCTCCTTGGTGTCTGCCACTTTTCTCAGGGCTGTAACAATTGCATCTCCGGGAACACGAGGGCTCTCTACATACTTTGGCTTCCTGATTGGACCTGCAGTGAGAAGGAATTCTTTCTGGATTAAGTTTTTCCAGATGGGATTTGAAATGAGGAATTTGAGTCCTCTTTTCAGAACTGCACGGGGTTCAGCAGGGAATAAACACAATTCTGCGACTGATAACCACTTTTTTGACAGGTCTGCGTAGATGGTGAGGATCGCAGGCGCACTTTTGGAATGTAAACTGAGGCAGGAAGCAGGAGCAATTAGCTCCTTTACAACTTTTTCAGAGACGCAGTGGCCGACGTTCACAGAATGGCTAGCTGGGACTTGCTCTAACCTGGTATCTATCCTTGGTGGTTTGCTCTTTAGAATATCTTTCCCTGGCGAGGAATCAGTTCAGTTCTCTGATAACTCTACTTGGGAGACGGGGATTATAAACAGAAAGCCAATGGAATTAACACTCTTCAGTGCTTCAGTCCAACAGCCGTCTATCAGTGGGTATTTTTCCAACTAATGACGCACACTTTGAATGTAGACATTTCTCCTTAGCAACTGTATCTGTGCACAGAGGGCTGCTGTGTGCAACTCTCTCCCCTTCTGGGGCTTTCACACTCATCCTAAGGTCACAGTCCTTTGCTCTGCTCTGAAAGGAATGCCGACTATGCCATTTTCCTGACAAACAGGCGATATAAATGGGCATTTCTGAAAGCATGAGTCTATGCATCTCTTTTTTTTTTCTTGAGAACTGAGGGAATGCTGTTTCACTAGCTCCAGAACTCCTATCACCAAATTAAATAATTGGCATGACCTTTTCTGTGCTAAATTATTATAACATTAGACCTGAAAAGGCACAGTATATTTTAATTCCACTGTTTTTACTACCAAGGTAAAAACAACATATTATGCGAAAGGATTTTTAAAACTGTACTACTCTTATCCATGTGAGACATACAGTAGCTCCCTACATCTCCCTGAATATAAGAGGTTCCTTCCCTATTAGCTGGTGAAGCCTGAATGTACCTTTCACACCACTAGTGTTTACGGCTATAGGACAGAGTAAGAAACGGATACTCATAAATAAAATATCCGTGTTGCTGTTTTTATACCCTGTCACTTTACAATGCATAAGAATATAATGAACTTGTATGACAGCTAAAGGACTTTCAGCCTACTATAGTGTGCACAGTAAACGGTTCTGTGAAACAGTTAACATCAGCGTTAGAGAGCTGCTACACCAGTGATGAAGAAGTGATGGTGTTTCAGCCTCCATGTTAAGACACTGGCAGACAGAGCTTGAAGCTACAGCTTGATCTATGCTGCCATCTATAGATACTTCACCTGAAGTGCAAAGTTCAGCTCATGAAATACAGCCTGATCTTCATTTCAATCCAGGCTGTACTCTAATGAGGAACAGAGAGGATTTGCTTTCCCCTCAGTAGTTTAGGAATTTACTCTGTTATATCGCCAAAAAAGACACTGTTGCCTCAAAGACAGGGAGCACACTGTAATGAAATCATTTACAGGACTTGTTGAAGACTAGCACCTGCATCCCCTGCAGACCCACACAAGAGGAATTCAGAATTAATTTAATTTAAATCCCTGTGTAACCATTTTTTTTTATTAAGAAATAGCTTCAGCCTGAGCACAGAATACATTTCTGAAGTGGTAAACATCTATTCCTTATTCTAACACTGCATTCATCTCGAAGTACCACCTTATTACAGAGTCGGGCTGAATCATTTAGCCACAAATCACACACAGCCAATTAAAAACAGGGATCACAGCAGCAGGCAGTGTGACAGCTGACAAGATGCAGAGATAGAGGTTGCTGGACCTGGGACAACAATGCAATGCTGGGAGGGGGGGTAATAAAAGTTCATTGGGGAGGCACTCCCTATGGTTGTGCTAGTTATTTTATTCCCTTTGATCAAATAAGACTGAGCCAAAGCTCCACACAGGAATTTGGGAAGGATCTGCAGGTGCGATTTATTTATTCAATAGAATGCTGGAGAAATCAGATTGCCAGGAATAAAGAAGCTATGCTGACCCCGCAGGTGCCTGCTTGTTTAACTCCCACTTCGCATGATAGCGAGCTGCTACCTGTCAAATATTACAGTGCAGGCTGAAGAACCATCACAGATCTATATCCTCCTTGCTCATTAACTGTACTTAATATATACTGCGATATGGGTTCAGAACATCACACTGAAAATTAATACTAACACGAGATGCTGCTGAAAAATAAAACTTAAAAATGACTAAAAATAATTTTTTTTAAAAGCCAGTGCAATTACTACCCACAATTTTAAAGACCGATTAAAGCAGAGTTGTAACATTAAACGAGTATGGGATACTTAGGGATATATTGCAATAATGTCTTCAAGGACATCACAGGGAAAATATACATAGAATATACATATACATACAAAAAAAAAATCTCTCCTCCAATAGAAAGTATAAGCCCATGCAGAGCACAATCCAAATTTTAATGTGGTCTGTGGGTTACAATAAATTACATTTGGCAGTAATACATAATAATAATAAAAAAAATTAAACACTTTAATTCACATTAAAGACACCAGTCTGACTGCATTTTATAAACAAACAGTCTTTCAATCCACATTTCTAGCATTCAAGTGCTCAAAGAGCAGTCATGAGTGGCAAACAACACTGTTTTCCTCTGCGTTTCTAACATGACACTTCATACACTGGCATCAAATCAGGATGAAACAAGGGGTAAGCATGGTGACTGAACACATCAATACCCCTGTGAGCTGACTTCCTGTTAGAGATGTCTAGAAGACTGAATCTTTTATCCTGCGTTCTAAAGTAGTGACAGGGTTTTTACAGCTGGAAGAATATGAAACCTGGCTGGATCATAAACTAGTCCAACAGAGCTACGCCTCACAGTCTCAAGCAGGGTTTGGTGATGGTCTGTATGACAGGAGCCCAGCAGGCCAGGGCACTGTGGAGCACAATGGGCCATAAGTAACAAAGAGGTTCCACTGAAGTCTATTCTATACCGGATTTTGGGCAGCCAGTGTCTGTGCACAGTATTGTGTTAACAAAACTCAATAATCAAATATCACTTTTTTGAGTATAACCACAATTTTAAAATAAATAAAATCATACAGGCCATATTCAAGATAAACCATTATTTTAAGTATGCCCTTTCTACAATGTATATAACTTGCCATATTTCCCTACCAAAAAAAAAACAACTTAAAAACTGCAAATACAGTGGACAAGATGGGCATGCCAAGATTTTGTAGCATAATAAATACAAAATCCTTATCCTTATACAATAATGGTGCACCTTATTACACATAAGACTGTGCCAATATGCTTGATGTAAAAGAACATGGTGCCTCTAATTCTAACTGCTAAATCTTATGTACCATGCATCCTAAAGGGTACAATATTGCACAGCTCAGGCAACAAAATGTGAGCAGTAATCTAGCTTCAAAAAGGAAAAAGCATAGGGAGTTCCTCAGAATTTCCCTAAGCTGAAAATCTTTAGCCTTTCCTAACACATAATTGTTCTCTGTATAGACCATACGCTGTATAAAACAAAGCTTGGCTTTCTGTTCTTAGGACATGATTTTATAATTCAGCTTTGTAACATAAAAGGTTATGTTGGAAGTAAAGTCTTTGTGGAATGGTTTATCCTGCTCAAACACCAGATATGGTTGAAGAGGGAAAGAAAACCGATTACAGTGTGGCTGAATTGTTCTTTGATGTCTAATTAACCCTTTGGGACTTTGGTTTTTCAGAGAGTGTTGGTGAAAACAAAGTAAGAAAACCTGAGTCATGGTTCCTTTAGACCATTTCAAGGGAATGGGTTCCCATCTCTAGTGTGTGTGTGTTAAACAGCTACCAGCATCTTTGTTTTACAGCATGCAGAGATATAGTTCTGTTAATGTAAGATGCTATTTATGGTACATTCAGGAAACACTTTGCAAAGTGTACATTCAAACTATACATATGTTCTGGTAATACTTAAAAAAAAAAATCAACTATGAATTATTATTTTCTTACTGAATTCTAAAAGCAAAGCATAATGGCAACATGACCGATCCTTTCTTTTAGGTTTCATTCTCCATTCTCTATGCCTGAAAACCACAAGCATCCTTTTTCCATGATTTATATATTAGCTGTGGAATAATCTAGTTAATCTAGCATGCTTGGACATGATTTAGCCACCCTGCATTGAATTTGACCCTTTTTTCTAGTTAATATAATTCCAGCATCATTTTACTTCTACTCTTCACCTCTGGGTGTTGACATGACAGAATGTAGTAATTACTAACTTAAAAAAAAACAAACACAAATATCAATGCTTTACTTTTTTTCAAGGATTCATTTGTAATCAATACCACACTTCAATGAAAACATGATAAGAGATTCAGGAAATGCAGACTAATTCTGTGACTAATAGAAATGCATCTTTACCTTCAACATTTACTTCCTCATTTTTGGCAGCCATCTGAGACACCCTGTGGGTTGCATTAATACCAGACCACACTCACAATATCTCTGTAGGACACTGTCCAGAACTACTCCAAAAAGCAAGACCTGAATGTGACCTAAATCTGAAGAAAAATGTCCCTAACTAATAACGATCACAAAAAAATCAGTTATCATTCTTAAGAGGGTCTGACAGCATGGCTTGAGCAAAGAGGCACAACATCTTGGCATTGTTAAACAGCCCTTCAAAAATGTTTTTCAAAATATTTATTGGGGCTGAACCTCTTAATGTGTCTGCAAAAATGCGAAATCAAGGAGAGAAAAAAAGTGTATGCTATTGTCTGGCTGCAAAATGTCAGCTGCTTTGAAGTGAAACAGATGCCATGAAACGATTTAGCAGACACCTTAGACAGTTAAAAAGATCAAAAATTAAAGCAAGACTACATTAATATTTATAGTCTAATTCAAGGAACCCAAGACATTTTGTTTTGCAAAGACTTAAGGTTGTATTTGAAGACAAAGGCAGCACTTTTGCAGTGACATTTTTAAAGAAAGAAAGAAAATAAATGTTAAGAGAGGCTTAATGGGACAGATAAGTCACAGCAGGAGGATCGTGAATCAGCCTCTTAGTTTTTGTCATACCAATGTGTATATCAGGTAAGACATCACGTCAACATGCTTTTCCATCTCTGTAATCAAATCATGAAATACATCTTGTGTCTTTGGTCCATTCAGAATCTAGAGGACTATAAAAAAAAAAAAGGTTGTACTCTGTATAATCAATGTGTTTCTTATTTATATATGTGTCGTACAGCTGAGGTTGTATCTTTAACAGTATTTAGAAAATTAAAGTTTTACGACTACTTTTTCAAAACATGGACAATACATGCCCAGGGCCCCGAAATTCATGTTCACAACAAGTGCTTCACTATGATTTAACATTAACAAAACATTGTGTGGCTTCAGAATGAAATGCTGCGAGAGCCAGTCATGGTACTTAGGTCGGATTTACAGCAGGACCTGTAGACTGCAGTGTAAAGACATCAGTGCTCTGTTCCTGATATGTAACTTAATTGTATTGGGGCCATAAAACCAGCCAATGAAGTGGTCCAGTCCTGAGAAGTTTCTGTCCCTGGTGTTCGGCACTTTACAGTGTTCAAATCTTACAGTCCTTTGGTAACAGGAACAGGAATGGCACTACATTTATTATAGAGCAGCAGAAATAGGCCCCATGTGCCCTCCATTTTTCCTGTTAATGTGGGAATGAGTTACTCTTGCACTGCACCATCACTCAAAAGCTTTTTCTTTGAACTTTGTGTGAACTGAATCCTTCCTTCAGACAGCTCCAATTTAATGTCTTGTGATAACAGCTACAGTAAAATGAAAAACTAGCAATTTCACAGTGACAGCCACGTATCCCAAACCCTTTTCCAGACACCACCTTGTCCCATTGGGATGTGTGGAACATTTTGAAAGTATGCAAAATGGCATCTTAATTTTAGCTGTTAAAATACCTGGAATTCTCAATCCCACAAGCCATAAAGCTGATAACCCATACTAGAGCTTTAACCAAAACAGACTTCAAGGAAAAAATAATTCCTTGCTTTCTGTGGGGCACCCATTTTAACTGCATACTTGGGAGTAACAATCAAAATTATAATGTATTTTGAGCAATGTGATGGATGTTGCCATTGTTTACTAGCACTATGGAGATTCTTCACATCAGGTAAACCCCAGTCACAAGACAGTATGAAAGAAAGCAGAGGTATTTTATGTTTTCAAGGCTCCTTTGAGGTAGATACAGTATCATTTACACTAAGCAACATTAAACAGATCATCAAAAATCTTTTCCTGAGGCATTAAAATATATCAAGAACATTGCTGAAGGTTTGTTATATTAAATATTTCTGTAATAACATCATGAAAGATTCAGTATTTCAGAGTTCACGTCCGGAAAGTTGGAAAATCAAGAACTGGGTAATGTCTGTTAAAATAAATTAGCCTTAGTCCAACAATATAGTAGGAAAGCTTTAAGTCAGCCTGTCAATAAATATACATGTAAAATGAACTCCATATGAGATAGCCACAGTGGGATCTCTGCCCAAAGGTGCATAGATGTGCAATTTATACTGACACAAGTACAGCTATAATTGTAAAATAAACTGCTTTTTTATATTTGCCTACAGCTCGTCATAAACTGGAAGTACTGAAGCTGATCATCCGTTGGATGAGTCATATGGCTAAAAAACTTCAGCAGCAATTTAATTTGTGAAAAGAGCTCCAATAAATCAATCCCTGAGGCGTATGTATATTTTCAGTTTAACTTTAACAACTACATTTCCTCTTAAATGTATCAATACAGAAAAGTTTTTGGCAGACTGGCTGGCACTAAGGCTGAGAGGTGTTATGATTGTTCGAATCCCAGCTGTAAAAAGAGGGCCGCTGCATATTTAACCCTCACACAACACAGACAGCTGTGGGGTTTGAAAGAGGACAGACACTTCACTGTCCACCTCTCTGACCCTGAAAAGTGAAACAATGTCCCCATTGGAAGACAGACAGACTAATGTTTTCTCCCATTACCAGAGGAGGTCACTGTGGAGTTACTCAAAGACCCATTTAAGTAATTACTGGAACTTCAAAGAAGCACCACTTCACTAATTCAAAAAACTAAGTCAAAGAATGTCAAAAAGTCACTCCTTTAAGAATAATGTCAGATATCCCGTATTACGTGTGTCCATACTGCTTTGTTCACAAGCCTTCAGGCCCTAAATAAGCTTCCCCAGCAGCCATATTTAAGCAGAGTTGTTTTAAATGCATACAAAAGCCTGGGGCTTTCAATGAGAAATTCTAAGTTACAGTTTCAAATTATATTTTTTCCCAGGGCATCTGATTATAAGCCTCTCTTAACATTTCTTGAGCAACACATTCAGAAATTCACCATCAAAGTTTTCCACAATGCACAGTCCTGCCTACCTCTAAGGAAATGAAATACAGGAATCCTACTGAATCCTGAAAGGTTCGAAGTCATGTAAAATGTATTGAAAATCTCTCTTCTTCCTCTGCCTTTACCTCACTTTGAAAACCTGTGGAACCCATTTGAAATTCACCATTCGAATTCTCAGGACGTTTTATGAAGTAGGATGTCGGCCTTTCCCAAATCCACTGTAACACAGTAATACAATTATACTCCTCTATTCCGAAATATATTTAAACAACATGATTTGTATGCTCACAGTTCTCTTTCCTCTTTTGGGATCAATACAAACATTATATTTTGAATTTGAAGTTAAGTGATCAAATTAGTGTTGCAATTTGGTTTGAAACTTAGATGGTAGTCAACTTGGTATTGACTAGGTTTGGGGTTCAGGCTACTGTTAGGGCTTAAAGGTTACCTACTGATGTAACACATTGGGTTATATTGTAAAGGTAAGTGTCTTTCAGTTAACAGTTCAGTATAAAGAATCTCAATATTATTTTGGTTTTAGGTTAATTGTATTTTTAGTACTGTATAAACTGAAGATTTGCATATTCAAGGTAGGTAGGCAATTGGTTTAATAAGGCAGACCTACATAAATTAAAATATTAGGCAGCATATCAATCTTTGTCTAATACCGGCAGAAAATGTATTCTTATTTATTATTTGACTTTTCTCATGTTTGACTTTGATTGCACACCAATGAGCAAACACGCTCGGTTAAAACCCTTCCCTCCCTTTATTCTCAATACCTTACAACACAGCTGAACAATGTATTCCTTTTCTCAGCCATTTCAGTTCTTTTGTGTTTAGTCTTACTCCACCCGACTCCCACTTCATAACAGAAGCTACCTTTAACACCGGCTTCTTTTTCATTTCCATCTCCATACTGGTTTAAAAGCCTTTTATTCTAATTCTAATATGTTTTTATTTTATCTGCTATAACCTGCATTACGAATGATTAGCCAGCACGTTTAGTTTGTTGTTGAGGGGTTTGTGCTGCACAAATCGGCTTATTTTATCTGGGCAAACATTCTAATAAATGTTCATATGCTTTAGATAACATCCAAGGCGACAGTCTTAGCTGGGCCTGGACATGTTTTTCCATTCTTTATTACAGTGCCACAGAAACTGGCCTCAGACTTCAGTGCACATATCTTTTATTTCCAGATTGGGTGGGAACAAAAGGACAGTTTATGATGGAGGCCTGATCTAATTTAGTAATCTGCAATTTAGCACCACATGCTTCACTATTATAGTCATTAGAGGTCACTGAAAAAGGCTGATGCGACCAAGAATCTCAAAATATTGCAATGAAAATAGTCTTCATTCTTTAATAAAACCAAGCTTTGCATAGTGTGTTCTGTAAGATGATTGCTTGTGCTTCATTTACAGTTCATGTAAAATAACAGCATTTAACAGCAGAACAAATGTGTCTTATTTATACATTTAAAAAAAACAAATCTTGCTTCAAAAAACTCCATGCAGATTCAGAACAGGAAAAAAAATAGCGTTTACCCTCACATACAAAAACTAGTATGAAGGTAAGAGCTGGGTTAGGGTTAGGTTAGAGTTGGGGGGAAGGTATGACTTAACATTAGGGTTAAGTCCAGGGTTAATGGTAGGGAAATGGCAAATGCTGTCTTTGAAGCGTGACATTTTCTGCGTTCACGTTGAGACTTTGGTCCTGTGGAACTGTAAGACTGAGTTCACTGAGCTAGAAAGGAAAGGGCAATACCTGGAGATCTCTTGCTGGAGCGGGAGTGCATCATGTAGGACTGACGGGGTAACAGTGGCGAGGAGGGCAGAGACATGGACACCCCTTTAACCAGGCTCAATCTGAACATATCCTCATGGCCATAAGGGGAGCTGCTGCTAAACTCAGGGAGCTGGGAAGGCCCACTAGCAGGACCCCTTCTCTGAGCACTGTGTGTGTGGAACTCTCCAACTGGGAAAACAGAACAAACCAAAACAGTTTACATTCATACCATCCTGATAATATCAGCACAAGCTGCAACAACACAACATCTATGGCAAAAAATGAATGTATCCAGAAGCATTTCTTCAGATCAGATTATTCTACACATTCTGGCATCCTGCATATCTCTTCAGTGTAATGCGCTGAGCAGGCTAAACTGCTCTGTCCTGCAAGGCCACTTCGTGGCTTGTTGTGATCCACAGAGTAAACAGCGTCTTCAGAACAACTCCTTCTGGCTATATACAGCATCAGATGGAGACATCCAGACTCAACAGATATCTAAACAGATATTTAGGATACCATGAAAATTAGTATTTCAACAAATCATGTGTTGTCTGGTAAAGGTCACTGCTTTGCCTTCTTCAAAAACATAAGAAAAAGTTGCGTACCATTTGCTACGTGAAAAAAGCCTAATATTTTGTTAGTGAAGAGTGCATGTCAGCGGTAAAATGTCAGGTCATGAACAGTTTTGCAAAAAGTGCCCCACCCAAGAAAGAGTACAATTAAATGTACACAAAATAATAATAATATCCCCTCAGGTGACAACAAAAAGGTTATTGAACCTTTATTCATACTGTGTAAACAAATTCACATAAACAATCTGATTGTAAATGCCAGGTCAACTTTTATTAAACACTCCAGCATAATAACAATACATGAAACTGGCTGCTGGAAAGGCATTCACACGAAGTTTATTAGTTCAAGGGAAAGCAGATTCAAACATGTTGTAAACGATTCTGATATCTGTTTTCCAAAATTAATGTTTTACAGGCACTTCCTCTGTTAACATACCACTTAAAATGATTAAACCAAATAAATAACACATTGCATCCTTGGGATACATTCCTGGTTAAAAAACAAAAAAAGCACCTATTCCAAAGCATTAATCTTACTCTCTTTGTAATTTAGTGCTCTTACTGTATCAGTGCTGTTCTCAAATTACAAGTGCACTTTAATAAAGGGAATGAATACAACTCCATTTAAATGAGAACATAAAAACGAATAAGCAAACAAATAAACCAGCAAATAAATGCAATTGATTACTGTTTTCCTGTACCACCCATGCAAGTGTTTTTAATAAAGACACATTCAATATTCACTGTTCTATCTTATAATACCTGTGTAACATATACAATTGTAACTGCCGATAGTGTGACTACTATGTTTTCAGCGTCTCAAATTAAAAGGATAACATTGGAAAAAAAACAATACAGTTTAATAAGAATAATTGCAATGTATTCAGTAATAACCAAAATCTAATCTAGCACAGAGTGCACATGAGCTATAAATATACAATGCCCATGGTTATATAAGAGAAAAGTATAGAATATCAGAGATTAAATTCTATCAGGTATCTATCGTATTTTCTGTCACAAAAGTTACACTGTTGGTAAAATTTGGTCAGAAAATCCTTAACAACCCATGTGATGCTGATTTGGCACACAGCACGATTTCTCTGATATGCACTAAATTAAGCTTTTGCAAAACAAACAGTTAGTTCACATTGCTATCAAGTGTTTTGATTTATTTTTCAAACATTGCCAAAGCAGGTCTAAAAAGGTCCCGTAACTCATATTTTCTGATGATCCCCTAAACAATGAAGAAAATCACATACATATCTTATTTATAGATATTACACAATCTACTGATGCAATTTGTAAGGTATGCTGAAGCAACTTTGGTGGGCAGGGGATTTTCCCTTGTACAGAATACATAGGAAATTAAAAAACAATGAATAATTCACCCTGAATGCACTCTTTTGCCTTTAGGGGGCATAAGATCAGCTCTGATTTGATTACAGTCTGATTTCTTGTGAAGATCAGTATTGAGTAGATTAAGAGTTTTATATAGTCATTGTTTTAGTTATAACTAAAGGGACTAACTTCCTTAGTTTTATACTAAGGAAGACTACAATATATAGCACATACAGATTTCTGTCATCTGAACAGAAAGTAAAGCGGTTTTAAATTAAAGACTTGCACACTAAAATGGAAAAGGTTTGATGTCAGACTATGAAAGGTCATACTCAAGATGCCCCACTGTCCTCACCTAGCCTTGTCTTGTGTGCACCAGACTCGGGCATCTGTGTTGGATTATCTCTCGGTTGTTCCGTCCTCCGTCCATCTAAAGGAAAGTGCAGGGTTCAATTTTTAAGGCAAAGAGCGAGCAATATAATCATTTCTACAAAGCAATTCAAGTATGCAACACTGCATTTTAACACATTTTATTATTTCACAGGCATGCTTATCCAAGTCTGACGGTGACTGTTTTTTTTGCTGACCATGGCTGTGTACAGGTTTAGAAAAACCAGTATGCACCACAACAAGGGTGTGGTTCATTTAAAGCATATACATTCCTTGCTTTTACAGGAAGAGAATGTATTAGGTATTCTTGTTCCCTTTCTTTAACTCTATTTGTGTTATTTTAACACTATTCCCTCGAATTTCTGCAAACCTGCTGAACAAGATAAACCTGGGAAGATCTGCTCGCCAGATACCTCAAACCTTGAAAAATGTTCTCTCTTTCAGCAGAATGCCGAGTTTGGAAAGCATCTACTTACAGGAGATAATGTGCCGCAAAAAGTACATAAAGTAGATCTACTAGACAGACATCACTTTAAATGGTAGATGTCTCTTCCCATTCACTTAGATATTACAAATAAATCTTGCTTTGAGAAAAATGACTATGTTCAAAGTTCTACCTCAATTTCACAGTATGTATAGGTTTTGTTGTTTGTTTTTCCACAATTTATGTGTGCTTGTGTTGCCTGGGTATATCTAGAGAGCACACAAAATATCTCAGAAGACAGTGGTTTGCATTTCAGCATGCTGTGTTTCCAATGCTGCTAACAGTCACACCCTATATATAGTTCTCGATCCTACATCTGCTTCTAGAAAGATATAGGGCTTCATTAATGCTTGCCAAGTAGTGGAGCAAAGAAAATGTGTAGTCAATTCTTATTCAGTAAAAATTCACCACAAGCAGTAATTTTCACCAAATGAGAGGGGGGCGCTTTCCGTTAGCAGTCAACAAGTCAACAAAAGTGTTGAACTGATCACAACTTCTACACAAAGGTCTTTACCAAGTGTTTAGGAGAGCACAGAATATCTCATTGCATACCCTGTAACAACATTATTTTGGAACAATTGTGCAAACACTAATATTAAATGATTTCATGCAGTCTTCCCATCAAAAGGTAGTTTAAAGAAACGCAGTATTGTATTTCCCTTTCTGATTATACTTATAAATGAAGGGGACCTTGCTGCAAAAAGTTTCTTTTTTTTTTTTTTTTGAGAAATCTGTAGGGATTGCAGTGCAATGTAGCCTATGAAGTATCGCGTAAAGAGAACCCCTTCCATTACAAGCACAGCAATCAATGTTTCCTTTAAAAACCCCTTCCCTGGTGCTATGGTGTGGATTTTCCTTTTTCCAACCCAACTCAATTACTGTACCTCAACACTGGATCGTTATGGGATGCTGTGGTTGTAATGGAAAAGACAGAGTGAGTATAATAAAATAAAGAATAAAAAAAAATGGAGGCAGCAAATATGATCTCAATCCCAGCTAACCTCCCCCCCCCCATCCAACCACAACCACCATCACCCCCCCTTCCCCTCCCTCACAGCTTTGGAAAAGTAATAAGCTACTAATTATCCTTCCGCTTTTGACTGTACCTCATGGTAACCAAATAATGCAACTTAAACAAATGAAAACCAGAAACCCGGTGGCTCACATTAATGTTAATTTGATTTCACCATTTTAAGTCCAGTACACAGCTTCTTGGATGGGAATCTTTTCCTTTATTATCTGTGGAGCCAGCCTGTGCAGTCAACCTATTATTCGTCCAAGCAGCAAATCAGTCAGAGAAGAGCCACAAGGCCTCACTCCGATGAACTGTTATTAAGTACTGGTCTACGGCCAGGGGGGGAACAAGCTTCGGCTGCTTAGAATAATGAAAAACAGAAAGTTTCTTTATATTTATTTGGAAGAAACAAAGCCATCCTCTGTTTTACAGTCTCTTTACTCCCCCAAAAATGCTAGAAAACAGGAACAGACTCTGGCAGTATGACACCTCTAGAAGTTCCAGACATTTCCCTGCATTATTCAAGTATTTAATTAAGTCAGACTTCGGGGTCAGGGTTTATATGGAAACAAGCCTAGCTACCTAAGACTGCCAAAATCCAATTTTAGCTTTTTTGATGAACCACACCAAACAGAATGTTTTCCTAATTTACTGCAGTGCGTTTGTGCTTTGTTTTCTTTTTGTTGCATACTATATGAATATTTAATGACATTATATTTAGATTAAGTTTAAAATGTACTACTACTCCTTTAACTTCTGTCAAGAAGAAAAAAATCAGACCGCCTACTAAATTATTTATTTATGTTAATTCTGATTCATGCTAACTTGACTGCAATGAAAACCAACAAAACATTGGTTGCTGCCAAGCCAGCTGGAATAAGAACCTAAAAAGCTTTATATATGTTATTTCCATGGACATGGGAATTTTCCCTACACTTGGGAATTTTGGTAAAATTAAGAGTCATAGCATAATCTGTTCAATACTGCAAATTGCTGATACAGAAATAACATTGACAGACTCAAGTGCAATTGTTTTGGGGTATGTTTTCCAAACAAAATAGTTTTCTTTATGAGTAGTGTTTAACATGGAAAAACTTCCAGCAAAAATACATTCATGATTGATATCAGATGCTAAATGGACTCAAACAGAAACCAAAACAAAACATTAAAATGCAACATGTGGAATGAGCTTCTACAACCCACGAAGGGCAGTCCAGGGTACATAGATCTTAATTGGCTGGTTTCACAGACCTCGGTTAGCACTAGTCTAGGACTTCTCTACCAAAAATAACACTGGGTAGCCCATGACTAGTGCTAATCTGGGTCTGTGAAACCAGCCCATAGAGTATTCTGCCTTAAACAAGACATATAAACACCCCACAACAAAAGCATACTGTCTGCTATAGAATCATAATATTATATTCAATGAAATATGTTCAATGTAATTCAGGTACTTATATAAAAAAAAAATGTCCAGTCCAATACAGACAACAGCATAAGCCTGGTACATAAACAGTCAGCTGAAAAGACCATGGATTGCACATAATTACACTGGCTTGCTAAACATAATTAAAGTACATTTTATTGCAGAACAGTGAATAAGAATAGCAAGCATGATGATCCTTTTTCTGCCAAGTTCGTCATGTACATTATTAACAATCCTCCAATTAAATACCCAATGTGCCATGGACCATGGGGATTTGCCGTGAATTCTAATGTTCGATCTGCTTTCCTAAACAAGATATTCAAATTCAAGTGTCTACCTATGGCGTGTCTTCTAATGAGTGCCTAGAAGGCCCTTTTCTGTCCATGCCTTAGAGCTTGGCTTTTAATAGTCGGGGAGTAAAATAATGATCTTTATTTAATGTAGGTCTCAAATCAAATCAAATCATTTGACTTATCTTTACAATACAACAAAAATGCCATACCACCACAAGCAGTGTCAAGTGGAAATGTTAAAGGGAAGGGAGGTCAAATGCTTTGACCAAAGTTACACAGAAAGTGAGCTCTCAAACCAAGTCTGCAGACCATGAAACCACACAGCTTCACACTGCGTCCTCTACAAGTGTGCTGTCTGCAAAGTCTCAACAGAGGCCTGTCGCTTAGGGTGGACTACGTACATCGAGATTCACCCTGGATCAGACTCAAGCCTGGATGCACATACTTTTTCTGTTGTGTATGTCAAGATTCACATTCGATCCTAGATGACATTTCAATCTGGGGTCGGGGCAGATCGAGTCTGGGTTAGTGAAGAACATGGCTCCCGGCAATTTGGAAATTCTCAGGAACATCAGAGGTGGAGAAACCTGTCGTACCAGATCGTAAGGTACCGAGACAAGACAATCTCTCTCCCTCCAACGTTATAACTGTTATCACACTCAGATTTGTTGCTTTTCAGAAAGTTATTGCTGACTTGTGAGCAGCACAATAACATATGAAAACAAACAAATTATAGAAGATATACATACAATAAAAACAGTAAAAGTAATAACTTAAAAACTATTTAACTAAATAGATAAAGTCAACAAGTTCTAATGCTGAAAAAGATGTGTGTGGGATTTGTGAAATAAGTGGAAGCAGTAGAAATTCACTGAAAACAAACAAAGCTGCACCATAAGTATAAGATATTGGCAGCCTTGTAGTTAGCAATTAGGCATACAAATTCAATTATTTAATTTATACAGTTATTTAATTTAATAATAATATTTCCTTCTCATGGACATTACTCAGCATTTCTGACCATAGCCGAGCCCGGCATTTTCAACACTTAAACGTTTTCCAGGTCAGTGCGTGGCACTGCAGTGTTTAATATTCGGTCATTAAAAACAGAAGGTTTTAAAAAACCATTATACAGCTCTAAACAGCTTGTGACTTTATTAGGAAACTTCATTTACTCATTTGTAAAATTACATTTAAAAATTGAGCATTTCTGTCTGTATTTTATGTGACAGTGTAGGCGTCTCTGTCATTTGGGGAGACGCATTAAAAAAGGGGCTACCACATGAAAGTTTATAACGGGTTAACTGGTTTGCACTCACTGCCTTTTGCACTTTACAAGTGCACTCAAGTGCCCAGACCTGACTATAATATAGAAGTAAAAACAAATGTCAACTCACTAATGCTATTTTAGTGACTCTTCAAACCTTGAAAAGAAGGTCTGCAATTTCAGCCCATGCTGTGGCCTGAGCATAGAAACCCTTTCTAATTATATTTTACCACACTGAAAACTATGTAAAAAATGATTACAGACTTGCTTATATTCTTTTTAAAACTTCAAAAGGCTGATGCCAATCCAAAGAGGACATAGCCTCCCTTAAAACAGTGCGATAATATTTTGATACATTGGTTAATTAGTCAGATTAGAATCAATTGTTCCCATCAGGGTTGTATGGTGTAGAGTGTGTCAGCTACACCATAGTTATGTGGAAGTAAATCTAAAGAGTTATTTTTTTAACAATAACTCAAGAATACATATGTACGTGTCTTCATTATTAATCAGTGATGTACCTCCGATTTTAAAAAGATTTATAATTTAACCTCATCAGAGTAGTTTTCAAAGTGCCTTTTTTCCAAATAAAGAGAATATTTCTGCCGTCAGTCTTTAGAGAGCTATGCAGGCTGTCTTTCCAGCCTAGACCTCTTTCTGATGAGATCTGTGTTTAAGCACTAAATATAACTTAACCTGGTAACCCCCATTTGCTTCAAAGTAAATTTCTTCTTTGGGAAAAAAGTAAATTAAGAGGTATCATCTGTGCAGGCTGAAAGAAAAACTAGTCTTACTAAGTGGCTGTTTCTATTTTATGGAGAGAGAAGAAAAAAAAGTAAACATTATATTTCCGGTTCCAAGTGATCAGTTTCAACAGGGTTCAAAGTCTTGCATGGAATAAACAAATATTAAAGCAATAAAACTAACCCACAATTAATACAACATGGTACTTACAGTCAGCTTTTGAGCTTAATGGACAATTACACTTTCGTAAAGATGTTCATTTAATGTTTGATGTACATGGAACCTGCTTTATTCCCACACCGCTTTTTTTGTGTGCATTCAACCTCCATGACAAACCTCACATGTAGTATGTTTGCTAATGTTTCCCTCTGCACCACCCACTGTCAAACAAAAGGGAAGTCATATTTAGTGAAGATGAGCTTGTGTGGAACTACAAAGTGCCCAGAGATGATGATAATACAATTAAAACAATATCACTAACAAATCAATAAACATCCCTAACAAAAAATAAACACTTCCCTCTTTATAAGAAAAGTGTGTGAGAAAAGGGGAGTGTAGTGTGTGTGTGTGTGTGTGTGTGTGTGTCTGTGTGTGTGTGTCAAATCTCCATTAGCAGTTATTCTTGCAAGTAAATATTAACAAGCCCGGGTTTTTGATGAAAGGCTTTAGCGGCTGTAATTAATGCAAAAGCTTTTTGTCAATATACAAAGACTTCAGACCCTTGGACATTCCTCCAGTGGGAAATTCTCTCACTAGACTAACTGCCAATAAAGTTTTCCTGTGTACTTCCGAGACTGGTGTGACAGCCTCACAAAGGACCTCAGGATTAATTCACAAGACAGCAAGGGAAAGTGCCGCGGCAAGAATCTGGAACCAGTCTTTAGCAGCAACTTGAAGAGATTAACAACATATCCGTCTCACCTTTAGTGAACTTGACCCGGGCTTTAGGCAGTAGAAAATCATCATAGACAGTAACTGCACCGCGATTGTCAACACCTTCTTCTCCCAGGTCCCATGTGAGAGAAAAGCACAAACTAACTTCATAAGCAATTATCAATTCATAGTAGGATAGCAAGTTTTTCAAGGCCTTCCTGTCGCTTTTGCCTGCCAGCTGTTGTCATGGCAACTGTCACCCTACCACACACACGTTGTGCAATCCCTGGGTGGCCAATCCCCAAGTCAAACACACCTATTTCAACAAGGACAGGTAGTCATTACAAACAGCCATAAAAATGAAACCATGATATGCAAATTATGTTTAGCACAGTGTAGCTGACCTATGATGTGCACTTTAAATTATAGGGGCTGGAAAAAGACTAAATTCGATTCATTGTCAGTACAAAAAGAAAAAAAAAAAAGTAAATACAATTCAGTGTTTACATATTGGTCTTTAAATTTGGCTAATTCATAGGACTGACAAACCAGATTATTGTACACCACATGTGGCAACATGTCAAAAGCAGCAAGCCTCAGGCTCCTTAGCTGTTGAACTGGTAAAGGCCTCTCGGTGGATCAAAGGTTACAATGGCTTTTTTCAAATTTGGTCATTAGCGAATTACTGATGAGAGTTGGCTAATCAGCGCCAGAGTCGGGTGGGTCTGAACCGCCCAGCATTTCCTGGTTTCAATACTGCCCCCTGTGGCTGGCTGAAGACCTGTGAATCAGTGAGAGCTGAAGCGAGTATGCCGTCTACACAACACAACTTAGCTTTCCTGCTTGCACTGGAGGTTTACTATGTGAACAGAAGCAGGTGAGCTTACAGTGAATGTTACAAAAGATATCTTCACCTCTACTGTGTCAAGACATCTTTTGTAAGTTACGCAGAAAATTTGGTATTAAGAGAATATATATATGTGCCAATTCAACATTTCTGAAGGGAAAATAAACAAATAAACCAAAAAATAAAGCTGCAAGCCTCTGCGTCTGAACAGTTATTTATTATAACAGAACAGTATATTTCTTTCAGCATTATCCACATGTTGTTATATTGCCGAGTTAAGACAGTGATGAGCAGTATTTCAATAAATCAAATCATGGTGTGTCCAGAAAATTAACCTCAACATTTGGACAAAGTTAACATGTGACTGCAAGTTGGGGTGGACATATTTTTGGTTCTTATTGGTCAACACATGTACAGTATTGGCAACAAAATGGTTCTCACACATTCTGCTACTACACTGGGTCTCTGCTAAAAAGGGTGGAAAGCCCAATAAATTAATACAAGAATTTGAAGCAGAATTAAGTGTACTTCTGTTGATTTCAGATGTACACTGAAATGTTATTTTTTAATGGCCTAGGGGAATAGGAGGGAGCGCCAGGAACCATGACATTCTTTTTCATATAAATGGACAATTTAAGCTGGTATGGGAAAAAAATCTAGGTCAGACAATGTCTTTCCCATGTGTTTGTTTCGGGCAGGAAAACTTTTTTTTTTCCCTTAGATTTTCGGAATGAAGTCATTTGAAACAGAAAAATATTTCTGAAAGCACATAAGGGCTGTAATTAAAAAAAAAAAAAGACACAAATGTACCCACTGTGACTTTGCTAGAGATGATTGGAATATTACTTAGATAATCTCAGTCTAATCTTGCAGACACATGCACTTTTTATATTATCCATGCGTAATTCAAATTTGATGAAATCAGATGATTACATTTAAGGTTATAGCTACCACATAAATTGCACACATTACCTACAATGAGATGGATTTAAATAACGTAAGTTATTGAACCTTCTAAAGAAGATTGGAAGACTTCTGAAATAACCAGGGAACATTTCTTCCCAACCACAACACAATGATGAATAAAAATAACTATGTACAAAGCACATTTAGATTAGCAATATTAAAAGAAATGGAAAATATGTTTACAACACAAAATAAAGAAAGAACACAAATCAATCATAAGAAAGTACAGTCGCTTGGCAAAAAAAATCTATTGTGTTTTAAAACTATACAAAGTGTGTGCTAAAACTTATTTTCACTCAGAGATGTGTTGTCACCAATCATCAACCAAATGCAAACAATACCTTGCGCAATTCCATATTCCTATCAAATCAGTGAAAGGATTATGCAAATACATCTAAATAAATAGGGGCTCAGTCATTCTAGGAAATAAGGTATTAGCTTCCAAGTATGTTCAAATAAAAAGATGCTTCATGGTTCAAAATATATTAAATCACTCTTTTGGAATTCATACCACAATATATCTTAAAAAGCAATAACTAAAAATATAAGGAGAAGTGGGGGGTGGAAGGATGCTTAAAACGGCTTATTAATATTTATACGTTGCGCATTGTGTTTTATTACCCATATCAATTCCACGCTCCATAGGCATCTTGACATCATGTGTCCTGAAAGCAGAGCTGTGTGGCTCTCCACCAAATAAAGTGGGGTGTATTGTACACGTTTGCTCTCCCCTGGCAACACAGTGGCGGCCGAATCTGCATACGTAAGACTGTTTTTAAAACTTATACTTTTTTTTTACTTACATTTTTTTTTTTTTTTAGTATGCTTAGTGGGGTCTAAAGTCACTATGAATGTTGATTTCAAAGAGAAAAAATGTATACATTTTAGTGGTTTTTTGTACACAGCTTTGCATAAAGCTTGTATTTGGGGTTGCCAATCCAAAATCTTGACTAGGGTACCATCAAAGTCAGCCCTGAAATTAATAGTAGTACTATAATAACAAAAAAAGAAACAGAAAAGACCATTGTGTAGGAAAGTGAAAAAACTGTATTCTGTGTTTCATATCAAAGGAAACATTATATGCATAGGTGATAAAATTACTTTAAAAACCCTAGATAATTATATAAGAATCAAGTATTGGTGGTGGATAGAGGATTTTCATTTATACTGTTCCTGTTCCCCAATGTCACTCAGCCTCCATCTGTACTTTAATTCCATGAGTGAGTAGTGTAAGGTACTGTTGTGTCATTTCAATGTACGTTCTTTGCAATTTGACAAGCACAGTCTTGTTGCTGAAGAAAGGAGTGATAGGTGACTATCCAAACAGATTGCCACAAACATGAATCCTGTGGTAGATCTAAACAAAGCTGCGTCTCAGACACAGAACCAGCCTTGCTGAGATAAACAACAATGCTAAAAAAATAATACCATTTGCAGCAGTATATTATGTTCAGACAGTGCTTTTTTTTTACTATGTTTACCACTTAGTAAATTTGTGTTTGTCATATTTACAACAAGCACTGTCTAAACTAATTTGTATAGCACTGAGAGACCTGGTTATGCGAGGATCAAGATCAAAGGTTAACAACAAATTTTGATTGCAATTTGCACAGATCATTAAGCAGTCCTACTTTATCGGCTAAGAAAGGTCATGAGAACAACATTATCTACCGGACAAAGGAAGCCGAGTTCACCAGGCTGAAAAGAATAAATGGATGTGACCGAGATACAAAGCATGTCACCCAGTCCTTTATCACAATGCATTGCCCTTCGAGTAAACACATGGAATTGTGCTGCCCTAAGCTTTCTCTTAACACAGCCCTAGACTTGGTGTCCACATTAGTGCACATTAGTCCCGGTAATACGGGTACAGATGCATCAATACATAACTACTGACTGACAGCGACTTTCAAGGAGGCTGGAAAAATCAGAGTTCTTGATATGCTAGTGGAAGTCTTTGGTGAACCAAGTAAAAATGCAATGATATTCTTACATTCTGAATACAAATTGCAACCAGAATGAAAAAAAGAATCCTGTTGTAGCACCGTTAAGACATTGAGAAAAACAACTATGAATAACCTTTGTAAAACAGTACTAAGAACACGAGAGCCTGTTCATTTGTCTTGCATTTTGTGAAAAGAGGAGAATCCATTTGCAATTGTCTCTATTAACGGAGGTCCATATTAATCAATAATGCCGAGATGCGTGCACTTCTTGTAGCTCCAATAATGAATGATTAAGCAATAACTTGAAATGTATCTGAAGTAATGCAACATGGGTTTTCATTAAAAATGCTCTAACTGTTGAAATTGGTATTCCACTTGCACCACTTTCATGTGTGCAGCTGTTTACTATTCTCCAGCTGTGGTGCTGAAGGCTCTGTGTACTGTAATGTATCTGTATTGCTGGAGTAAAAAGCAATAAATAAATAATTTAAAAGCTTTTTATTAAGAAGAAAGGGTGGATCTGGAGAAGTTCCAACACTACTTGTGGATAGCATTATCCTCTTTCCTTTAGAGGCCCAGCACAAAGGCGTGGGTCATTAGTTCATTCAGCCTTTAAAGGCTCCCGAGCTTTAAACAGCGTATTCATCTGCAGACACATTTACAAAGGCCAACTTTCATTACCATTCACTGTTGTGATCACAGCCAGGCCCTGAAATATGGTAAAGACAGGAGGCTGCTTGCCGAGGCCTTAGCGGTTCAACTAAAAAATAAATACTGCCTTGCCGAGTCCATATCTGTCTTAATATCAGCATAAGGAAGAAAACGAATAAATCCCCATAGTTAAGTAATTTACATAAGTGATTTACAGTTCTGTTGATCTAGTTTGGTCTGATTTTTTATGCTTTAAGCTGAAATCACATCTACTCAAGTGGAACTAAGCTTTTCCCATATTCAGAGAATGTAAAGAGAGCAGCAGAATAAGCAAAGGATTCTGTCTTTTACAAGGCTCCTTGTAAAATCCTGTGGCTCAATGTTGATCTTTTTTTTTTTCCCCTCTTTGCAGTTGCCTTGGTATCATCACTGCGAGAAATCCAAGAAAATTTGCATTCGCCACCGGACATCACAGCACTGTCCAACACATATCCGGTCATTGTTTCATTCTTAAAACATTCATTCTTTATTCTGTCCGAGAAGAATGAAATTAATTAACTTTTATCATGTCTTCACTTTATGTATTACTTTATCAGATCACATGGAATTAATACTTTGTGAAGATGTAGTGAGAAAACCCAGAGAGAAAACACAACATTTAAGAAATATAATTTTACATACAATTTGCTTGGTGATTAAGCATAATTCAATTGTATTATCAGCAGACTAAGACTTCTCCTCTTAAGTCATCATAGAAAGAGAGACGGATAAACACACATTCATATCATGTATCATATAAATACATGGAATATGTCTGCCATATGTAGCCTAATGTGGTGCACCAACCTTCTTAAGAAACAAATAAAGTGGAATAAGATGTATAGATTAATTCACAACAAAGAGAAATAAGAACTGCTGACCTACTGAACCTGAGGTTTTATCAACATCTGTAATTGCCCCTCAGATGTACTTTTCTCATTGAAAAAACGGTGTCCTTTTTTCCTGAGCGCCAAAACAAACTTAAACATCACATGGTGGTTGATACCAAGATAACAGCTTGTGCACATTCGCAGGTTTCTAATGACATCATTCCACTTTCTTTGCTAATTCAGTGAGATTAGTTTCTGCACAACACAGACAGCTCCAAGGTCACGGACACTGGTGTAAAGTACTGGAGAAAAGAAAGAGAAATGCTCTCACAATGTGGTCCCTGAATATAGGAGATCTCAGGTTAGATCCTCCAAACAACTATCACCCTTTGGCTAGGAAAAGGTGAAGTTCCACCCTACATACCTAAAAAGACCACAAGATAAGTAAAGATAAGTAAATATGTTAATAGACAGTTTTAAAAAAGGATAATAATATGACTGAGCACTGAGTGTATCTTGTCTAGTTTCACATATCCCAGTTAATCATCAGCTGTTAGGCAATCCTTTTTTTTTTCATTCATTCTACAGAAAAACTTGCAGTAGATTGTAGCCTTACTTAGCTAATTAAAATATCAAATAGTTGAAGCTGTACCTAAATAGAAACAACATGTATGTATAGAAGTACAGAAGAAGGATATAACAGGCATAAACACTGTAGCACAATTGTTCCTAACACAAGGCAAATTCCATTCTGCTTCATTATTGCTCTTTTGTATACAATTTACATTTCTTAAACTGGCATCAATAAAGCGAACACAACTGGAAAAGATCTAAAGCAAATGTGTACAATACATCTCTCTCTGCTGATGCATTCCTTGACAGCTCTTTAATTAAATACACAGGAGTGACAATGTATAAAAATGAAGCATTCCAGCTTTCAGTAAGCCAAGGTCTGCAATAATAAAAGTGAGAAACAACTGCAGTACGAATAATATAAAATGTCCTCTATTGTTGTATATCCGTCTGAATCCCTGCTGTGTACTTTCACCACTTATCACAAGCACATATCAATCTTACTGTAGTCTAGACTTCCTGTAGCTCTAGGCTGCAGGGTTTATACCTCCCTGGAGCACAAGTGTCCATCTCTGGTTAAGCAGCACACACATCAATTCTCCTCTACAGCAGGTCCCCACACTAATAACTGTACCCTTCCCGCACTTCCCATGCCATCAAATATAAAAATACTTGAGCTGTTTTTTAATGTGTCACTACATTCAGCTTTCTAATCTTCCTGAATGAATCTGAGCAGTATTAGTTTGAAGGGTAACTGATTATTGTAATATTGTAATTCAATAAGTGGCTTTGTGATGCAAAGTCCTGGTACCGTTTTCTTCTCCTAGTCTCACATAGTCAAGTGGGACTCAGAGCCTGTCTTTCCAGTTACTTTCATTGCCACATTTAATTCTCTTTCATAAATACTTCCATAGTGAAGACAAATCCTGCATTTTAAAAATATATATGAATACCAGGAAACCTGATCCTTTTTCCATTTCTTAATGTCAGAAAGTCTTGTTTACAGTCTTGTCTTCATAGCAACAGCAACGGCTTGCATTCCCATTCACATGAAAACTCCTCAATGACGGCCTGACCATTTCTAAAGAAACAGTAGTGCAGAAGTCAGTTTTGCTTGCATTTCTATGACGTCATATGCACAAATCACAATGGTGTTTCCTACTGTGGGGGATATTGAAAATGCAGACTACTAAGGGAGAATCCATGTGGTCATTTGGTAAAACATAGTCGATGCAGCTGTTCATCAGAACGTCGGAGAGTCTGGTGTCCTTTTGATGGCACCTGTGGCCAAGGAATGAAGGGGATCTCTGTGGACACCAGTCATTTGTCAGGCCTGAGTAGTTTTCATTTGTCTGCGTGCTCTACAATCAACAAACTCATGGAAGAGTGATGACTTGATGGATATTACATTGAGTCAAACCACTACTGCGTTCCTTAAGACACCTAAAAATACATACACATACCTACATGCATACATCCAGACAGTCTCCAAATAGACAATTTTCAATCTGCTCAGCTCAAGTAACTTAGTACAAATTAGTACACAAATCATGACTTTACTGTTAAAAAAAACAGGTTTAACCAATCGTATCTTGCTGCTGATATAAACAAGTAAGTAAAGAGTGAGGCAGTTGAAATGAGAAGATGGCAAAACCAGACTTAAACAACTGAAAGATGTTTAAGATGTTTAAAGATGTAAACTATTTCCTGTGTTTCATATTTAAAGCTGTCTTTTCCATTTCTACCCAGCAAGCCACCAGGTTAAATGTACAGCATGAACTGAGAAAGCAATTAAATGGACACATCCTGTAATGAAATTGTATAAAATCTGGAAATGGTTACCGAGATAACATCACTTGGGTCATGTTATCTTTACTGGTTTTGGCAAGTCATTTTAATGTCAAATGTTTCTGCTAAATAAACTTCCTGCTGTTATTTACTAATAGTATCCCATGTCTGGAAAACTAGTTTGCTCTAGGCCTAGGCCGATATGTTTTTAGACAAACAACAACAAAAAACTATGGGTAATTTCCCAAAGCCCTATTGAACCAAATTATTATGAATTATTTTATGGAAAATATTTACCTAGATAGTTGTATTACTCCTGTAATTAGATGTGACAAACAATTATCAACAAAATCTTTGAAATACCTCCCAGCAGAATGCACAGCACAAAGAGGATGAAAGAAATATGAAAAACAGCAGGAAACTACACACAGTTTGTTCTAATAACAGTGCAGAGCAAATCAAATTCTGCAGATCTTTCATTTTGTAATGGCATCGTCTGCTCCGTTAGGTCATTTATTAGGGAATGGAATCTGTGGGTCTTGAATACCAGCCAGACCTCAAGAACAGTGTGCATCTATAAAAACAAACCGCTGCGTCTCCAATCACCTCCTCAAAATCCATTTCCTTTGCTTTCCTCTGCCAACAAATCACCAAACTGTCCAATGACATAAAGAGATCGCGGAGAGGCTGCCTGTACCAGCTACTCCACAGCTGAAATAACAGTATGCATTAAATCTCTCCCCAATCACCAAACAGTCCATCAAAACTCTCACTGACAACTGCACAAAGACCCGACTCCTTAAAAAAAAAAAAAAAAAAAAAGTGTGTGGATGTTTAAACAATCCATCATTTTCTTTATTTTGTAGAATTAAAATAGGTGGAGGATTAAAATACCTCAATAACTGAGTTAAGACAAGGCTTGTGTAATCTTTGGATCCTCCATAGACATCCATAGAGAGACAAAGTTTACACCTTTACTCTGTGCAGTCAACCTGAACCTTTACTGTTTCTTAATCAGTGTTCACCCAACTCTGAAAAGACATTATTGATAAATGTTGTTCATTACACAAACACGTATTTATCAAATGACAAATACCATTACTTCAAAGGAAGGGTGTGAATACCTTGGACTAACATATCAATTTTAGGATTTGCTATGGTTGTTGCAAAAAGTCTTTGGGAGGCTAAAAACTGGGCACAAAAGAACAACTCAACCACTTAATGCTAAGAATGATCATAATAATTAAATCCTTTCTTTTTTGCATTAAGCCCAATTAATAAATGTAGCATTCTACCCATAGATTTATTCCTTTTCTCTTTAGTATGTCCTTAAAGAAATTCACAAATGTATACAAATGTGGTTCTAGATTAAATAGTAAACCACCTCCTACTGTTCAAACACTTTGAAGGAAAGGGCATTTGCAATAATTAATTATTTTCTTGGTCTGGTTGCTATTGCTGAAATTAATAAGATCACAGAACTTCAATGATGTCCAATCCAATTACTCATCAGTTTGGTGTATAGTATCTTAATGACTAAGCTTTTAGTACTCCATGCAATTTGAATAACAGTAGGGGAATGCTTTCTTCCATTTCGTTTTCACAGGTTTGTTTGACCAAAAGTGTGGCAATTGCTTGTTTGATAAAGGCAGTGATTGTTTTGTTAGCATCTTTCATTCATTCATCTTTCATTTCATTTCATTCAGCTTACACTATGCATTATTTAAAAATGTTGACAAATAAATCAATTTTCCTGGCTAACCTTTTCAAAATAAGCACAATTGAAAGGATTTCAGTATTTTGGCCATATAAAAGCATGTATCATAATAACTGTCTCCTTGCATATCTCTTCATTACTTACGCTGATATTTCATCATATTTCCATCCCATTATTATAAATAAAAGTTTAATTACAAACACTCTCTGATAGTCTCTATCACACAGGCTCAGTTGCCTGGCTACCCTTTTGCTGGGTCACTGCAACTACGGTCAGGCAAATGTCCAGCCTTCCTGCTTCTGTAGGACACTGAGGAGCAGCTGAGCAAGTAGACATTCTCAGTATTACAAGGCATTACAAGCTTGTGTGATTAACAACAGCTTAGTACAGACAGCACTGACTAACAACTGACTACAACAGACAGCACATAAAAAGCCCCTCCATCTTTTGACAGCTGTTTTCAGTGGTTCTAATTGCTATCTTGTTTAGCATCTGTAGCGAAACTACTACCTCAAAAAGAAGAGAAGCACAGGGGGGGGGGGGGCAAAAAAGAAAGTTTCACCAAGAAACGATGTGCTTTCATTGCTCTCAGCAGTGTTTAATCCAGGGAGGAAAAAAGGCCATGCTTTGTTTCAGGGAGAGAAAAAAAGACCCAGAGGGAATGATGATGAAACGAAAACATATCCGCCACTCCCCAAAGACTGAGGTGTAAATCAAAGGTTTTGTAGCAACCCAAAACTGACTGCATTTATTCAGAATCAACCACAAAGATGACATTTAACTGCCGTCTCCTCATGTTGTTGAGTTTTTAGAATGAGAATAACTGAAGTGCATTAGGGGAGTTTATTTTTTATTTTTTATAAGAAGACATCTACTTTTCTAGTAGTTCAAAGACATTTGAATCTTTAATAGAATAAATAAGATATATCAGACAACATCCTGAAAACTTTTACTTAAGTCATGATGGCACATTTGCAAAAAAATATTCTCAGTGGATTGCTCTTCGGAGCAATATAGTTAGGCAGCAACAAGGCAGCAACAAGGCAGCAGACCCCAGTTAAGATATGATCAACCAGGATTTTCCAGGAAAAACTCTTCAGTTTGACCATAACATTCATATCAAGTAGCAGACCTTGGATTTGATAAAGCACACATTCTCTGCCATAAATCCACGCAGCTGACTTCAGGTGGGCATGGCAAGAAACCACAAGAAACACTGCTTGGTATTAAGCCGTTTCCATTTAACAGGACTCAGTATCAACAACAAAATTCCCCTCCAAGCACCTTGTGGTTTGCAATGAAAAACATCATCATCAGCAGGACAGCAACGTACCCTTTATGGAGTACATAGTTAACTGTAGAAGGCCACCAGTAACCAGCATCTGACTTCAGGAATGTTAAACCTTAGACAACAAAGTCGACTTTTCAAAGAATGGAATTGCCAATTCCACACTCCAGTGTTAAAAATAAAAAATAAAAGGTTAAATTAGCAATTGGTGTATTCGTGGCCCGAGCAATCTGGGCACAGAACTAGGGTAAGGACTGAGGCTTCTGGCAGAACGAAAGAAGTTTCTGTAATTCTTTTCAACTTCAATGCCTCACGGCCAAGCCACAATATTATGGAAAGCATATGCCGAGCTTTCGTGTAATTATATAATGATCACTGCATTCGCTCTTTACCAATTTCCATTACATATCGCTTATATGCTTCTTAATTTGAATTCTTTGTCATGCTTTACAAGCTCAATAATACCTTCATGGTGCTTGGTCTCATACAGGTTCATAGGGACCCATTCAAAAGATATGCTCCATTAGGGAATGGTGAGATATAAGCGATATAATCAACATAGACATTTGTGTGGCAATTAATTATTTTCAGATCTTAAAGGAAAAATGTAATTGTTTCCCAAATGCTGCTCATGTCAATTCAAATGGTCCTTCACCCACTAAAGTCAATTATATGGCTCCTGCACTCCATTGCCAGTGATTCCTGTGGCTTGGTGCTAGCTGAATGCTTCTTTCTGTGCTGAACGCAAGCAAGCTGTAACTGCTGTATAAATATCCATTTAATTTCCTACCCTTTCAATGAGACGTCTTATATATCTGTCAGATGTCCTTCTGCATTCAGAAAGTTATTTTCCCTCTTGCATTTGAGAACCCCATAATGACTTTATCAAGTATTGTTTCCCGCCTCTCACAACAATAAATATACTGAATATTTAATGCGGAAAATGTTGCAATCCCAACAATGAATATTATATATTACAGCCAAATGACATTGTTATGCCTCTGGGATATTTCAGTTCATAACCTTTATCCTCATCATCAAATTAAAATCTGTCCCTCTAACTGAATGCACAGCACAGCAGGAAACAGGACAAAATACAAGCATTGGGTTTTCTGATTGTATTACAAATCTGTGGCTCAAATTTTTAAGATCCAATAACAAGCATTGAGCGATTAACATTTATGACACACTTTCATCTGAGTGTCAGACTCTACAGCAGCTCATCTCGTCCTCGTGTCTCTGATTAGAAAGACCAAGTGGATCATCATAAAAAAACACAACAACAAAAGTCATGGTGCTTTTTCTCTTCTACATCTGTGTCCTGTAGGTCACATTGACTTATTTTTCATATTAAGAGGCCATGACTGAAAAACTATGCACAACAGTGGTGGTTTTCAACTCTTTCTGTACAACTTCCCACGGTTATCAGAAGGTGCCGGAGCTTGCCTTGAGGAGAGAACTGTGCACTGACGAGCAGGTTTAACAGGAAAAAAGCTGTGTCCAACCAATACAAAATGTTTTCTTTAGTGTAAGTAATCCCCAGCTGACAAGTGTGAATTTTTCTAAAACATTGTTACTAATAAAAGCACAAATAATTTGTATTGAGTAAATTCATATTCTGATGCATGTTAAAATTGTGCCTAACTTTAACTGGACATCCAGGTTACGCCGATAAAGAACCTGTATAAGAAGGTGTTTAATTGCATATAACCCACACAACTAACACTGTTGGGGGTAACACTTAGAAACAATGTTCAAATTAATTTAACAAGAGTAAGTTTTAAAAGATATGCCAGTCAGGGACATGCAAGAGTAGATCAAATGATTAAGGTGGTATACATGTATCTGCACATGAAAGGCGGCTGATGTGAAGTAACCAACTGTTTTAATGGATATTAACAGAACAGCGACTGTTAAAACAACAAGTCACAGCTTGAAATAGCTAAGAGCAAATATAACATGTCCAATGATGTTTGAAGACAGGCAAAACAAAGTGCATGTAAGTACAATGCAGGAATGTGCAAGTTAAATGATTAAACTAAGCTTTACAAACAAAAATATGTTAAATAGGTTGTTAAACATTTCAAAAGAATAAGGACTTACAGACCTTCATATACTCTGCCTCTACTCAGAGTATATGTGCATTTTCTGCTGATATTAAACTGCAACAAACTGAATGACTTTCGCAAATGTCTTTAAAATGTACATTGTTATTTACTACTACTACTACTGCTGCTGATACTAATACCAATAATAATAATAATATTAATACATTATTTTCCAACAATCACTTCTCTGACAGCTTTTGCGGTATAAAACTTTGTAAAAACCATAGGCTGTGCCATTTTCCATCCCTATGCTTATCCTCTGTTCTGTAAACACCCATTTTATTTAACGTTATCATCATTTACTACTACTACTCGCCTACAAGCCTACAAATACATTTTATATGGGCTAGAGCCAGAAATGAAACAATTGTGAAAGTGATACTCTTAAGGTTATCAGGCTAAATTGAAATATTACAACCAATTTTCTTAGCAGAGCAACCAATAAATGAATCAAGAAGGCATCACGCATAATTAATAACCTAAAAGGATTATAAACTGCATATAAAAAATCAATAAAATCCCAGCCTTCAAGTTTCCTAAGAACTTAACAGGAGGTATTACCATAATCAGTTTTTATCATTTATTAAATCATGTGGATCAAACAAAACTAGAGATAAAATAATCAATCTGCAAATCAATGGGAATAGTAGTAGGTAAAAATAATTATTTAGACATCAATATTTTTGAGATTGCTTTAATTAGTTAAATGAGATGTTTATGTCTAAATCCCCCAGAATAATACATTCTATTGTGTTTGATTCTTTAAGTAAACCAAATGTAGACTTATTTACATTACAAGATATACTGGGCCACTGCTTAATTTTAACTGGAAAGTATAGGACTACATGTCTATTTTATGCACACAGTTGATCACATCTTGTACATACCCGTCTCCTTTTTGCTACCCTTTCCACTTTCCCTGTTCTTCTTCAGAACTGCCTTGAACATTTTGTGATTGTTGAACGCCTGCTCTCCCCCTGTGTAAAGGAAACAGAACTTTGCTCAGTGAAGTTGAAACACACAAACACACACACACACACACACACACACACACACACATAAACCGTTTGACATGTGGCATCAGATTTTGTGTTTAATAAACACTTCTCCAAACATTACACCTGGCCTTATTTTACCCTGATTAGTTTCCAGTGCTAGGGGCAGTGAAGGGTTAGTGAGGAAAGAATGTTCTAATATTTAAACAGAAAGAACAAGGTCTCACTATCTTGATAGAAGCGAAAACAATCTGTAGGATTCTCTGCATTCCACATCTAATTGACGCTATGTGGCTGAACTTGGGGCTTACCAGTCAGTTACAATAACATTTAGATGCCGAATTTATTTTCTCATAGTGTGTGTGAGAGCGTATCGCAACAAAAAGTTTCTATAAAAAGATTCAGAGAAAATAAAAAGTAAGCCTATACGTCTTTTAAAGAGAGATTTTCGAGAACACTTCAAACTGTTATTTTGGTGTTCGACACATTGAGGCCTTTGAAGAGGATTTCATTCTAAAACCAAAGAATGGTCACAAGGGAAGTAAAATGCTCAGGCCCTTTGCATATTTAAGCACGGCAAATCTGACCTCATAGGAATGTGAAGTACTGGGACTTCAGGAGGCACTGATTAAAGCTTTGAAAACCAAAACAGCGGATACACATGGTGAAAATGATTGATACAGGAGATGAACAGAGAAGAAATGGATATGACAGTTTTTCATACGGTGACAAAAGACAGGATCAGCAGATCGAAGCATTAGGTTTAGTCTCTCATTAAATCGGCAACCCTCTCTTCTGTATGGTGTTACATAGCAGTGACACGGTCAAACAAGCCTGCCAATTGTACAAGGGGGGTTGGTGTGAATACGGGGGCTCGGAAAGCACTGAACCAGGCGGCCCCACTCTACAATTCAATAAGAAAAGCCCATTCTTTTCCATCAGCCATGAGAGGCTCGACAAGTTGCATCAATCCTGCCCCGCTTTCAGACCTGATGATGTAACGTAGGCCTCCTTTAAAGATTTAATAGAATAACAGTTGACCATGGGAGATTAATAATAAGGCTGCACAGCAATACCCAAGTAAAACTCACTGAGCCAACTGAATCCCACAGATTAGTAAGATTTAAAACCTGTTCCTGATATGGAGACTGTGGCTGTTATCTGTTATAAAAGCCTTTGGGGAAAAAAAGGAAAGAGCTGTAGATTTAAAAATAAAACTATGACTTCAGGCAGCCTTATCCAGTGCTATCAAATACACCAAACTAATTTAATGGTAAAAGAATGAAAACATAAAAAACTTTTTAAATAAAAGTGCAAGTACGTATACAAAGGTATAAACACTGCAAATTTTTCAGGTTTCTCTCAAATTTGTTCATGTACTGTAGGTTTAACATGCCAGCAAAAGAGATCAAGCTTCCTGAGAAAAAAGGCAGTGATGGTGAACGTACACATTAGCATTGTAAAGCACTCTGCCAAGGGCACTGTAATGGAAAGAAGTAGATGAAAAATTAGTCCCCTTGGTATTGACAATTACCCTTTTGAGGCTACACTGAAGTCAAAAAGTAGGTTTGCCAACTATGTTCAGAACTAATCGGATGATACAGTAAGTCCACTGTGGGGGCTGCTCTTTTTTATCCCTAACTATCTGTTCAGAAACCATCTGTAAGGCCAGCATAATGGGATATTTAACCGTCTTTTGAAGGGCGTACTGTACTAAGGACAAAGGCGCACATTAAAGGATCAGTGTCTCTTCTTACACAAAGCAAGGTCTATTAAAGAATCTTTTCAGGGCCACTGTAGTACAATTTGTGGAGGCATAACAAAAAAAATGTATGCATATTTTGGGTAGCTCATACACAAAGTTTATTAAAAATCAAATTTTGCACAACAATCGCACAGCTCATACTGAACAGCAGTTCCCGGTGCAGTACGTACAATACAAACATCTCAAATCTCATGCTGAAGAACAAGCAAGCACAGTTTAACGGCAGGGTTGCTTGTGCCCTTTAGTGGAGGGGATCCAGTGAGAAGGAGTTCTCTCCCACAGCTGAGTAATCTCTTGTGGGCTCTGTGCCATGCTGCCAGCGTGCCACACACGGCAGGGATAACCTGAGCCGGATATTAAAATAGCTAAGGAAGCCAAAGAATTTCAGGAGCGTTTTGCACCTGCGGACTGGGCTGGGTTAGGTCTGCCAAAGGTCTGCCAAAGTTTGATCAAAGCTGCCCAAATGGGCAAAAGGCACAAATGACAAACTTCAAACTGGCAGCTGTGATGACTAGGTTGAGACAAGCAGGCCCAGTTTGACAGCAACTTGTACAAATAAGCAGCTCCAGCCTTATACTCTGTTTTTGACACTTCCAACTGAGGTCATCAGCCCTTCGATTTACAGTCCCATGGAGGCAATAACCAGGTTTGAATATGATAGCTTAGCTGATAGTTGTAAAGGAGGTTCATCATTATATCATCATTGATTATGGCACTTTTATAGTTGACAGGAAAGATAATGTGATTACACTGACAGTAAAGCTTATTATTTTGCTATTTGGGAACAATTTGAATTATGATTTTCTGGCTTGTTATTTTGTTATGTAACACAAAGTGGGTGAACTAAATCTACAGGTATAATGTATGTGAATGTATTATTTAAAACTAGATTCTCAGAAGTACATATTTCCTTAGTAACTATGCTAACAATGCTGGGTTGCATTCAGGGCTCACATAAATAACCATCTGGAAAACAAGAGAATAAAGAAAATCAAAGAGTGACAGAGAGAGGGAAAAAGGAAGCACCATACATTACTATTTTGCTCCACATTTGACTGGTTTCAAACTGAAACATCTAGCCAACCAAGCTGACAGTGTCTCTCACTAAGATATAAAAAGGTATTGTAGCACAGTGGCAGTTCTACCAAACTCCTTTTAACCCCTGTGTTTGGATACAAATACCACAGCATGGGAAACAATATTGGCTGCTTTTTACACAGGGGATGAAAGAAAAAAAAAAAAAGCTCAGCCACACTGGTCCCGGTGTGCTGGCACACAGCTGTGCTCTGTGCATAATTACAGTATTACCGCAATTGTTAACCTGTGCACATTTGAATCCCCCTTTTAAAAAGACAGGAAGGAGGCTGTGTTGCATTTTAATAAAGAGTGGATTAAAAGAGATGCCAGTGCTTTATTCCAACATTTAACATTTAAGATAAGTGACATACTGCAGCTATTCTGTTACACTGAGCGACTCAGCAGAATCAACGGTTACATATGGCCTTGCCTGTCCGGCTGTTGCCACAGAAAATAAACCAGTAATCTGCTATTTTACTTTCTAGGCACTTTACAGGAATCACTAGCATAAGAAGGCAGTGTCAATAATGCCTGTATGGAAAACCACATTATTATAATTTTTTGTATAATTTCTATACAGACACCCTTATCCAGGGCGACACATTGGATATACCAGATGTGAGCAAGAGAAGAAAGGCTTTTAAGTTCCTGATTTTCTATTTTAGCTTCAGTACAGCAAGAAATATGAATACAGTACTTGAAATCAGTTACATTGTACAGTTCTTCACATAGGAGAATTAGATAAAAAGTGATTCATACGGCATAGCCACCCCATTATGCTTACAAGAAGAGCTGAAAGTCAAACTGTGTGCCAGGCCTGGGGTCAACTGACCTTTTTTAAATTCCAATTCTCTTTTTCAGACCCATTCCAAATTCCAATTCCAATCTTTTTGTCCTTGACAAAATAGACTCTACTGGAATTGGAACTGAATTGAAACAGGAATCACAAACTGAACTGGAAGGGAAAGACTGGGATTGATCCCAGACCTGCTGTGTGCCGCCTGACAAACAGAGTGAACCATTGACTAACCCATCCGATTAAAGGCTGGCATTCTTTTGATAATAGTTCTCCATGATATATGCATAGAGGAATGTCAGTTCCACTTCTTATCACAACCGAGGAACTCTCAGGACTTAGTCAGACTTTCATGATGTCACCTACAGCAATGGCGCCATCAGTTTGCCCCAGTCACCTGCAGAGATCAAGACGAAGCCTCAGAGAACATCTACAGCATTCATCTGCAGAAATATCAAATTGCTCATCTGCTTGATAGAGCACATTACACAAGCCCTAATGCACTCAATCCAGTATCCGGGATAAAAAATGTATGAGTCTTGTACATAATGCTACACTGCAGGTAAAAATTGACATTATACCTCGGCCCAAAGGATCCAATTAATCCTGCATGATGTTACATATAAAAAATAAATCTATGTATTGTATCACGATATGAATATTTCCATTTTGTACACACAAGATCATTTATTTATGTAACTGAACAATCCTTCCCATTGCGGCATGCCAGGCTCCAGGCCAGTTCAATACAGCCTACCTCTCTCTGTTCCTGCACATCATTTCATCACCACGTTTATCAGGTGAGCCTGTCTGCTATGCTGGGAAGCATCTCGCTGAATTAAAATGCATAGCCGTCACATACAGTAATAAAATGCTAATCACACTGGTGACGAATGGAGGTTGAATAGAATTAGTTAGGAATACAGGGAGCCTTCCCGAGATGCTTTGTAGCATGTTAATGTTAGGCCATATGACAGGAGCTTGGAAGGCATTCCCTTCTAGGAATCTGAGCAGATACCTAGAGTACAGCTGTGGGATGTTGGACCTCATCTAGTATCGAGGCTTTTTAATTGTTTTTTGCCAATTGGATTAAATAAGTAAAATACATATTTTGGATAGCTTTTAATTGAATTCCTACACATCCAGTATTATAGGTGATATATTATTGGCTTCACAGCACTGACATTTCTATGTCCTTCATTTTGTTCCTTTTAGGGCCTTGGTGAGGGTGTGATCTCGAATCTTCCAGTAACAATAAACAAGGGCTTAATTAAAAAGAAATAATGGAAGAATACTCATCTTCTTTAAACAAACAAACACATGTTCTAGGCACTCCCTCCTTCATTACGCAAAACATCACCACCTCAACCGCTTGACATGAAACAGCTTTGCAATTTTTTGAAACCTCAAAATAAATATAACTTATAAAATAATTCAAGTATAGCCTACATTTATTTCAGAGTTGTTTAGAAATGCATTAAAATGTCTTTACTTACTTTCTATGTGTCACTTTGTGTTCACTAATATGATGTACACAGATTTAGGCCTATATTCAATTGACAGATGCAAAAATGCACCATAAGGCATCTGCCAACCCCCTTTAATTTGCTGCAAGACCTTAGAGTGCATTGCTGAAGTTTCACTCAAAGACTGTCCTGGCATTCAGCCATTGTATTTTTCCCACATTATTCAAAGACTTTTTTTTCCCTTCTCTCTCTCTATGAAGTCTTTCTTCCGGTAATGTAATTTTCTTTCTAAATAAGGTAATGCAATACAAGCTCAAATATTTAGTGCATCATATTCTTTTATAATGAGGCATTATTACTTTAAAGGGAAACTTCAAAATTAAATACAATTCACTCATTATAATCTAGCAAAATATCTGCTGCACTTAAAAGATGCATATTGCAGCCTTTACTCTCATTTAGGTTCCCAAGGATACCAAACAGCAACAAGAAATATAAGAGAACAACACACACTAATAATAGAAGGAACAGGTACTTACAGCTAGAATTTGAAAACTTCAGAACGGGGCCTGCAAGTGTTAAAAACTGCAACATAACATGTTTAACCACACAGAAGAGGGTATTAGACTAAGCTTTTCAAGAAGGAGATGCGATCAAACATTAAGAATGCTTTGATTTTTGTCAGCAAAACACTATAGAGTGTTTATTTGATGCAGTTTCCCTGTGAAGTTTATTAGAACTATCCTAAAATCTGTGCCACAAATTGTCTCAAAGGTTTGTGCCTTCCTGTTAGTTCCCAATGATGAAAGGTTTGAAACTGCTAGGTCCTAGGTTTATTCCTCTCTGAGAAACTGTAAACAAAAGCTTCTTTGCTAGTTTTAAATACAGACAAAAAAGCAATGATCTTCCAAGAATGTCCAAACAGCATATACTTTATGTCCGAACTGAAACATGGTGACTCCAACAAGTCTGTCCTGATTGCCTAGCAAATGTCTAGTTTCCTCATAATGGTAAACCGTGGAATTGAAATTTACAGACAAATTACATGATGTCATAGAAAACAGACTGGAAGTCAATTTAAAAAAAAAAAAAATATTTAGGCTTCAAATAACTAGAGTCTGTAATCACAAATAGAACAGCAGCACTAGATTTCCAATTTGGTTCTCTCAGTCAATCCTAAACCTGGGACAGTTTTTTAAACAAAAAAACTACTATTGCTGCTGCAGACAGTCTTAAAATCAGCCATTTAAGCGTTTTCTGGTGGTCAGACAGATAAACAATATGTATTTCAATCTGCTGTGTCTATAACTTATTGCTAAGACATGGTATTTTCAAGTACATGGTTTAACAAAGTTATACATAATTAGGCATTTTTCCAGGACATTATGGCAATGGTGATTAATCTGTAAAACACAGATGTCTGTTTGATCTTCATGTCTTGGGATAGTGGGTACCAGGATAGAAGAATGTACACATTGTCATAAGGTTACATTGCCCTTACATACTAAGCTGGGCAGGTCAAATATGAGCCCAGGCAATGTGCAAGAAAATACCCTGTCCCTGACACCCCTGTTTCCTTCCCAATCCATTAAAGTCCTGTACTTAATCTTTCAATTCCATCTCCTCAATTGTTTCCGTTTCTCTGCCTTTGCTGCTACTTTTCTGGCAATAATTAGCTGTCTTCCTCGTAACAGCATAATCATCACAACATTCACTTCAAGGTGGCCATGAGCTTTTCACACAAGCATACGGCTGTCACAAAGTGTTTCCCTTTGAAGAGACCACATCCTCAACTTTTAAGACTTTGACCAAAGAAAAATTCCCTGCATCTTGTATTTTTCTCATCAGTTGCCATTTCACTGACATGTGTACAAATGCACCATATGCTGTAAGGTAATTTTCCACATGTATACAAGTTATAAAGGATGTTCGGAGATAAAATAGATGCAGTAGGACTGTGGGAGTGTCAAGTTTTCAAGGTTCAATCTTCATCAGATGAACAAACCAATTTAGTCAAATAGTAATTCCCTCGTTTATTACAAGGTACAATCATACAGGCTGAAACAAATTGTTAAACAGCAGTGACAACTAATAAAAAATGAACCAGAGGTAGAAACACAACAGAAGGATGTGTACAATCTGTATTCAGCTAAACTTTCGATTTTTATGATTTTTCTTGCACAGCTGTGAACAGTTTGTGTAGCTTCTCCAATGTTTACCTGGGTAGTTCATGAAAAATTTAAATGCTGCTTGCAAAATATGAAACATTTCTCTGCACCCTGAACCTGATCAAAAATATATACAGTTTCCATTCATTTCCCTTTGGGATCAATACCCCAAGTCCTGTTGGGTTCAGAATTACTTTAAAACAAGTCAGACACAACCACAGGTCCTAGGAGATTATTTATTCACAACCAGGTAATGAAATTCAACACATTCCTGATTTGGCAGAACCTGCACAACAATAAGACCTTTCCCCAGGAGACTGGCTTTTTGATGATTTATTTATTCCAGCCGACCCACTAAAGGCCCTGGCACCGTATTAAACAAACCTCACTTTGACGGTAAAATATGAAGCACATGTAAGCAATTATCACATCCCACACATTCCTTCCTGGTATGCTTGCACTGCAGGGAGCCAGGTGTGCCCACTGAAAAGCGCTGAAAAGACAGCAGAGATTGAAGATGCCATAATGAAGCTTTAAGGCCACTCTTAAAGGTTTAAAAAAAATCTACATGATGTATCTTTTTAACAGAACAAACTGCTTGTCAAACTCACTACAGGAAGTGTGCCCTCTGAAGCTAATCTTTACCTTTCAGTATGTTCTTTAGCTTTGAAAAGAGTTCAACTCTTTATCATTCTACCACAGTCTTAGACAAGATGTTAAATTTGGCTTTGGTCTGTTTTGTATTGGGTTCTGATAGAAAGCGGACAGAGATAATGACTTCTACAGATGATCAGAGGCAATACGCAGCTCTGTGGGAGCAGGGTTCATGTATGTGCTGAATAAACAGAGTGACACAGAGCAAAAGACCGAATCAATAATAAAGGCTCCCAAAATCAGACACACTAACACACAACAAATCTATGGACGACAGATGGAATTGTATTATAACTCCAAAAACCAGAGGCAAATTCTTTTGGCATTTTTAAAAATACTTGAAAAGTATTTTAACCTCCATCAGTTTTAAGCATTTACTATAATGTTGGTTCTTCATCATATAGAGCAGTCTCCAATTTTGTTTTCTTCTTTAACAAATGTACAAGTTTGGGATTTTGGAAATATTAACAAAGCCAAGGTTTTTGTTTGTTTAATAGTTTTTTTGTTTTGTTTATTTTATCACAAATCTATCACAACTGCTTAACCGGGCACAGACAGTCGCCTTTTCTTTAATTAAAGATGCATGAAATATGATATTTTCTCCGAAAACCCCCCAACATCTGATCCATTAGAGCTAATTAAATCATTGTGTGGCTCATATAAGAACAAAGTGCTAGCAAATGTGAACTTCAAGAAATCATATATTTTAAAAAAGTATATTTACACTGGACTTCAGAAGAAAACAATGTCATCTTTACTTGGCTTTCTGCAGCAGGTGTTATCTTACAAGCTGTCTGATAAGAAAGTAACTCACTTAGGCTACATCATTCCCATATTTTTGGCGTTATCTTCTTTGAGCAGGTCCCCCTAAAACGGCCTCTGTATATCAGCTGAAAGCCCCACCAAGGCAACCAGAGCTTTGTAGACAAACACTGAGTAGAAAAGAAGGCACTCAATCTTCAGGTTTGCGCAGAACTGCTAGGGGCATTGCAGAGCATTCCCACATCGTGCTGCTTCTCCTGGAACACAAGAGTCACAGAAACCACCAAAGGGGGGCCACCGTTTGTCAGACCACATTAAAAGTACAGATACTGGCAAAATAAAATGAACCAACAAATATCACCAGGCAAGAGAAACGTTACAGCAGATTTAGAACTGGATGCAGTAAAGTGAATCTGGGTCCTCTGATGTAATTACTGTCTGGAGTATGACAGATTACCAGCAACACAAAATCAAGAAAAAGAGAAATTGCTTTACTTTTTCATTATTGGCTTAACTTTGCCTGGGGAATGAGAATGACAGATATGACAACTGTGTGACTGTTGTTAATGATTATATACTGAAGGTCAGCTTTCTAATGGCACATTTTTAACTTTAAGGTAAGCTTGATATACTGTACCATATGGAGGCAGTTTAAACCATGCTGTAGGCTATATTTTAACCTTTAACTTTCAGCCATTCACTTTACTTTAGAATCAGCTTCAGAACATTAAAAATAAAATCTGACATAACCTATGGTGTTACTGTATTACCAACTACAATAGTTTGCAAAACTGTCCTAAATATATTAAACAACCAGTTCCTATGAAATGTATAAATTACATTTAAATATCAAAATAACTGCAGTGCTACTCTTAGAAAACCTTGTCTGCTGACACAGTGAATCAGAAGACAAAGATTGACAGTTGAAAACCACGCCAAGGACAAAGGAGAGGAGCTGTAGGCATGGAGGCCTCTTCAGAGTGAGGTAATGTATGAAAAAGAGGCTCAGTATGAGGAGCCTCCTCAGCAGAGAAACAGGAAACTACCCCTTTGACTGCCCAGAAACAAAGTCTTTGAGGTTTGCTTCATGAAAATGGAGTTACAGTGCCCTCCAAAACACAGGGCTTTGTCCATCAGCAATAGACATTATTTTTGGTTTAAACTCCATTAATACTGCCATCACACAGGAACATTCTATTATTCCAGCTATCAATAAACAGTAAATACAATTATACTTGAAACACAAGGGGAAAAAAAACGTTTTTTTCAATACCATTCAAATGTCAAAGATTACTAAAGGATAAATCTACTGCAGAGTTATAAAGGGTTCTCATTATACCAACCAAGAGAGTTAAATGTGAAAAACAAACAGGACAGGTTTAGGGAAGACTTAAAAAAAAAAAATCTGAAATAATTATTTGGGAATGAATGAACAGACAAAAATCAACAGACAGTGCAGTATACAGGTTGAACTGGGTATATTAATAGGGCCATTTAAAAGGTTGTCTCAACAGAAAAGCTTTAAGCGACGGTACTGGAACTCTTTACAAAATTGCTTCCAGCAAATACCAGTCAAATTAAGCTCTCCTAAAAAGTTGCCCTGCTTCATGAGTTCTGAGATGATATACAATGGAAAAGAGCAGCATTCAGCTTTCTTTTTCCTCCAGGCAAAACCCATATTTACTCTGCTCAAGTTAAAAGCCATTTCTTTTCATGAAACACATTAAACCTTTTGTGGTTGTCAAGGAAACGGGACAGAAATGGGCACTTTTACTGACCTAACTTATAAACAAGACAAAGAATTACATTATTTTAGTTTTAAACAGTCAATTTCATCACAATGGGGAAAACAAGCACATCATAAGAAGAAAATCACAAGCTTAGTGAAATATACAGTGACCTGACATCTCTACTTGTCACATGTATTGAGTGATTCTTTGTGTTCATTTCAGAAGAAAAGAAGCAAGAAATTCGGTACAGTGTTTCAACATGTTCAGTGTTATTAAAAAATCAATACTTGAACTATATGAATACAATAATATACTAGACTGCTGACAATGTAGACTACTGTTGTACGACAGTTAATGCAAACAAATAGGACTTCAGATTCAACATTTCAAAAAGATTGCTAAATCAATCTGTAAAAACAGTAGGGAGATAAAGTATATAACTCATTGATTTTTGTTTGACACATCAAGTATGGAAAGCTGCCAACATCTGCAGGTATAATGGGACGTCAATTGATTTTATTTTTCCAATAAAGAGATGTGTGTATTAATTGAGATTATCGAACATTAAACCACAAATGTCAGTCATGACATATGCGTTGTAGAGTACCCGCTTTGTATCTTTTACTGTGAAAATGTTCACAGCAGAAGAGAAAATTAAAATAAAAACACTGACAAGACAGATCTGATGCAAGGCTACACATCACCAGAGCAGTCTGAAAAGGTTGCTCTCCATGTAAACACAAGACAGATGTACAGGTCTGCCTCAGAGAAAACTTAATTGATCACAACAGAAATAAAATGCATTTAAAAACAAAACTAATGAAAAAGTCTAATTACATTTATCAGAAGATTTAGTCTTTGTATAGCAAGACAAATACATAACCATAGCCCCCCAAAAAAGCAAAAATGAAAGTATAAAATGCCTTCCCCTGTTTGGTGATTCAAGAACCATCTCCAAATTATTCCATAGACATTACTGACAAAAAACACCACCTTAGCAAAAATGTGTTCAAATCATAAGACTTGTCAATCTTCTTTGATGCCCAAAGAGGTGAGTACATACCTTTGCATCACAAGTGAATAAAACTGACATGGTAAAAGGTTCTTTAAGGGTGTTTAACAGAATTGGTATTTAATAGAAAGTAACTGGCCAAAAGCACAGGCCACAATCTGGAAAGAGAATTGAGGTGAGCCGTTGTAAAAACATTAGCAGATGTGAGATCTGATTCTCATGCCACTGTGTATTTTATCTGTAAGTCATGCCTACATGACAGGAAAAGATAACAACAGCGATCTTTACCCACCAGTCCAGGATCACAGCTCTGGCACTCAGAGGGGTATGTTTTAATTATACTATTCTCAGTTGTTATTGTTTTCAGCCCCAGGCCAAGTAATAGCAGTAAATCAGACCCTTTTAATTGTATTCATATGCAGTAATAAGTTCTATTTGATACCTTTTGTCTATAACCTGCCTGCAGGGTGACCTTATTAATTTCTTAATGTACTTTCCTGCACTAAAAGATTCAAAGTGCAGAACTGGGCGCCTATAACTCATGTATTGGCAAAGATGGTATTGCAGTGCATAGAAACCTTATATATTCTCTTTTGTTTTTTAACCCCATCAGAGGTTATGCCATTATTATAGCATTGCGCAGAAAAAGGTTTCAAATAGCAGGGGAAGTATCAGCTAAATACTGGAAAAAAAAAAAAGATGTATCTTTCGTAATGCAGTAATAATGTGCCCTATCTGTCAGGAATTCAATAATAAAAAGTAGAAATAAAGTCTTGTTTCCTGTATATTTTCTAGGTCAAGGGGAGGGGGGAAAGGTTTCTTTTTTACAGCAGTTATATTTATTGTGTAGATTGTTTTTGTAATATGAAAGAATTCAAAGCATTAACAAATTCCTATTGTAGATTTTCTTTTACTACCATTTATCTTACTAAAATAACCTTTTAAAACTGGCCTGTAAGTCAGTTTAGAATGCCAAAAGCAGAGATTGTATTTATTTATTTAAAACAACCTTCGCCTGGGGGAAGGTTATAGTGGCATTCCTTCCAGCAGTAAGACTATTCACCTAAGGCAATACATAACTCATATGAGGCACAAGAAAAACGTATCTACTGCACCTACCAGATTCATCATAAGCCAGGCTAAATTCCTTCTAGTTTTTACTAAATCAAATCTCAAAATTATAAATTTTAAGCACTTGGGCTTATTCAATTTTCTTAGATTCTTGTAAGTTCATCAGTGGAAACAAATTCCTTCTTTCAACTTTTAAATCAATGTGTTTTTACACAAGTAAGTATTTTTTCCTCTTGAAACCACTCTCTCTCTTCCCATCATTCTTGTCAAAGTCCCCATCCTAATATTGTCTTTATTTCAATTCATGGCCCCAAGAGGGCTGACAAGACCAAATCCAAAATAGAGTTATAGACATGGTCCCATGATAATACACTGTGCTTGATCAAATTGGTTTCTTTCAAGCAAATCATTTCTGGCTGCCATACAACCCGAAACCTAAAAATGAAAGTCTGCAATATTTGATTCCATGTCTACTGGGAACCTCGTGTGACTCATAGCCACTGGTCTATATTATCTCATGAAGTGCCCTCAACTACAATCAATACATTTTAGCACCATTAAATTCCCAGATTTCTGTGATTTCTGTACAGAAAAGCAACAATTTGCAGCCTGCAAATCTTTGCAAAATAAGTCTTTACTACTGCAGTCATGTAATAAAACACTTTTAATACTACAATTCTGAAATATAGCTGGGTCTCAGTTAAGCCAACAATTTTAAAATACTGAAGTTACTCTGAAATATGGCTGTAAGTGGTTAAAAGACCCCTGTGAGTTCACAACACGGGGGTTCTTCTGGCAAAGCCCTTTTGCAAACCTTTTTCCAGGATGTAGTATATGGAAAATATAGTCTAGTTTTTAATTTAAATAACAGAGGAAATGATTTAAGGAAAAATGTATTTTATGTTCCTCCTTGCCAAAACTCACCAAAGCATGTAAAAGAGTTTGAACATGTTTTAAAGTAATCGTTAGTCCTTACAGAACTTAAATGGTGAGACGTGAGGGACTGGAAAGTGTCATGACAAAGTAATTATGTCTGTGATATGGATCCACAATAGGGAATTTCAGCTGAAGTCTGTTAAAGCACCTTATGTAATAATAGTTAAATACTCTCCCTCAGCTGAACTCATCTTGACCATTCAGAGACTCCACGTGTCATGTTTTTTTTTTGCATTAAGTGGAGTGCCATTCCCAAAAGTTGCTTCAAATGTCTCTTATTTGGACCTTGATAAAGTGTATCAGTACATTGTACTCAGATTAAAAAGTTTCAGTGTATTTAAAACCACATTATATTCATCTGTAGCTATCCAGTTTCCCAAGAATTGAATATGCCTACCTACTCCATAGTTCCCATTAAGGCCAGCAACAAACCACAATGTTTCTTCTCAAAGCGTGAGGCCTAACCTTTGAGTATTACTAACCTCTGAACCTTAAGCATTCACATTCACCTTCGCAAACACATTATTTCAAATATAATGGCAGGATAATTCTCAGCACTTATATTAAATAGTAAATTGTATTAGTTTCCCCGGACCTTGTCTGTATTGCTCATCTGCTGAATTAAAGGCAACTCTTTTCCTCTATTTCACATGACTTCTAGTACTGGGAGGGTGGAGTAGGACCACACCACAAGAAAACACTAGCACTGGACTTAAGACAGTTGTAGTGTTGTTGTGTTCATTTCCTGTTGAACTTGCACATGGTTATTTTATTATTTGTTTTATTGTTATTAGCAATCGATTTACATCCCTTTGTAGGGTTGGTTTGAGCAAAGTACACAGTGTAAGGCATGGTGCAATACAGCACCATTAACCCTGAATGGAGAAGTAAGGGGGATGCAGCACCAAAATATAGCATGGCCTACAATATGCTGATTTCTGTGGCAACATTGCACATGACATCATATTATGTGGGCCAGATTCTGAAATGTAATAAACATTAACTGTATTTAATTGCATATGTTAGTGTAAAGCTTGGTTGTTATAGGTCTCTTCTTTCTGTGGCCTTAGGCTACCTTTGGCTCTGCTTTAACTCCTGAAGGGATTTATGAGGGCACAAGAATGAAAGAAATGTCATTCAGAATTCCTCAGTGCAGTCATATCTGTAAAATGACTCCCGTGTCCCATGCGTAAAGAGCAGGTGTGCAGCATTGAGCCACACTCACTCCCAATTCAAGCACACCTGGATTCACGTGTTCTAAAAAATACATCAGATAAAACGTTCTCCTATTGTCGTCTATACTGATTTAATCAAACTATTTATTTAATGGATGTGCGAACCAGCTCCATAAAGTGCAAATCATCACCCTTTTCATTATAAATGTGACTAGACAATGTTTACAGAACGATATACAGAGAGATTTTTATTTATATTCTGTCACTAGATTTTTTTAAAGACTAACAATTATGTTGCTGGAAAAACATTTAGAAATGATGTAAGTTTATCCAAGACAGTTGTCATTAGGTGTAAAGAAGTATTAGCCTATATAAGCAGGCCTGTGTGTCTTAGACTTTTTCAACAGTTTAAGGCAGGAAAAACAAACGTTACAATACCAAGAAGATTACAGGGTAAACAACTGATAAGTTAATCAATAGAGTTTGCTTGATTTTATAGCATTTTCACCGGCTTCCCAAAGGCAATCAGTACAATATAATACTACCCTAAAGAAAAGAGTAACAACATATATGGAGAGAACCCATTTCCTATAGCCAGGGAGAGTCTGAGAAGCAAATGTAATTACACAATATTTCAAACTGTATAGATACCAGTGATAATTAATACTGAATTACAACCAGACACCCAGTGTTATCTAGAGATTAGAACATAAATAATCAATTAAGCCTGAATCACATAGAAATACAGAGCACAGAAACACAAAGCAAACTGACAAAAACAATGTGGAAAGTGCTTAAAATATTATGACTTTGTGCACTGTGAGAAATCCTATTATCCAGTAACCAAGGGCAACAATAAAATACATAATTGCTATGAAAACACTCCCTCACTCAAAGAATGAACCAATACAATCATTTTATTAACAGCAGCAATGTTTAGAGTTATTCATTAACCTAACAACAATTCAAAATCAATTTCTAATATAAATAAAATACATAAAAGTGCAAAATGTAGTCTGAAAAGTACTGATCTATGCAATCGTCTTACTATCAGTCATGAATTCCTTATAAGCACAGTAACACTAGACTTGGAGGAAACTATTTCAAATTACTAAAAGATTCTAAATTAAAATTGTGCGAATGATACTGACTGACAGTATGTGAAATCAAATGTAGAAGAACGGTGACTGCATCAGCTCAAACAATTATAATCTGTTTTAATGAAACCTTCTAGGTGATGAACAGGCAAAATGAAGCCCACCACCAAGTTATCTCTTGACCCTGCACACATGTTCTTTTTCATGCAAACACCTGTCTAGTGCCAACTGCCCAGAAAGCATGGGAACTGACGTCTTAGCCAGAATCACCTTATCTTGTTGACTTTTGGTGGAAGGAATTTCTTTTTTTTTTTTTACCTGAAGTTCAATAAGGGATGTTAGAAACACTCGCAGAGCAATTGGGAATTGTCAACTTGGAAGGTCTGAGAATGGCTGTCATTCAACAGGTGTTTTAACAATTCAATATAGAAAAAAACACTCCATTTAATATGTAACCCACAGCAGAAAAACCACAGGAATATAAGCAATAAAAATTACCACCCACGCTTACAGCAAAAGCAGATCTTAGTCTTGTTTGTTAAGTGTTATTTAAGAGACCAACTAAGACAGAAGACACAAACCAGAACTATTTTTATTATTTCTGATTTTTTTGTTTTGTTTTTAATTGTGTCCCAATGTGTTCAGGAAGGCATGTGTCTGCACTGAAACCAGAGAAAGACAATGCCAGGATGAAAAAAGACAAAGACTGTAAAATTACAACTTTGAGGACTGTAAAATTATAAGGAAAGCATGAATAAAAGTCTGACCAAAGACAAATAATGCTTTTGCAATTCTGACTGAATTTAACTCACTTATAATAATGTATGTAAGGGCATACAGCATGCAAATCAAGAGAATTAAATGGAACAATATCAGTGGGATATGGTGTGTGAAGAGGACTGGAGCTGTCATTGTTCTGGGAGGTTTGGGGGTTTTTTTCCCCAGGGAGTCTTATAAAAAAAACTTGTAACATTTCACTATTGAATAACAAGAATATATTTTGCAAACTAAGTATTCACCCTTTCAATAACAAACATATTTTCAGATGTTTTAAGAACATATCTGATGATCTTTGCAATTCAAGCTATGCCTTGGGGAGTTTGACCTAACAGTAATATGTACCATAATAAATGTTTCCCAATGACAAATACATTTCTTATTAAACAGAACAATCTGCCCCAGATATGTCATATTATATCTGTGATATTGTAGCTGCACATGACATCACCGGTGTCACTGACAATTCTTGCAATTTAACAATTCTCTATTATAGTTCAGGTTATTCTATCCATTCACTGTGATTTTGTGTGAAAAGGGGGATCTTTCACCCTGCATGCATTCTGCATTCACACACTTTGGCAAAGAGATAAAACTCTTGACTTCACCCTTGGTTTCATGCCACTTGTTGATCAAAATGCAATCTGACATCTCCACATGTGCGCCTTTTTTTTTTTTTTTTTTTTGCAAAGTCCCGAAGCAGCTTTTGTAAACCACCAGGCAGCACAAATATACCTCTCTGCAGAAAGCCCGCTCTGCTCGAGAGAGTGAAGAAACCTCTGTGTAAACCCCCAGCAAAATCAACACTGCAGAGTTCACAAAGTGTTTAAATACAACCAGTAGGATGAGGAATCATACACCTCCCAACACAGAGGCGCTGGACTACTCTTCAGCCCCCTGTTAAAAGTACACAAGCTGCCCTGCTGTCTGGCCCATGTTATAAAAAATGTTCAGTTCACACTAACACAATAAATGACACATCAAACAAACCCTTTCACAGGGCGTTTCCTGTTACCAACAAGTCCCAGCTCCTGCCCGTCTAATCCCAAAAAAACCCTGACGGCCACATACAGCCCAACCATCAGCAACATCCATGCGCATTGCTCATTGTGGTTTGTCTAACTATCATGCATCTAGGCTGCCATCTAATACTAAAGCAATGCATGTCCCATTAGTATTGACATCTTCATGCTTCTTAAAAGGCCTCCTACACAGCCATGCATTTCCAGGTGGGACAAAATGCTCTTCTGCTTTTTCCCCATTTTTATCAGAAAACAAGTAAACTTACAAAATGTGGTTTCAATACTACAAAAAAAGAGAATAACAACAATGAAGTCTACCTTTTGGTCCTGCATACTATGGCTTCACCCCCAGGTAGGTGTATTGGCCTAAATGCCACATGTTTAAATCAGTGAAGTAGCCAGAGAGAGTGGCAGAGCCCGGACTGGACTTCATGCACCCAACCTTTCCAACCAGATCAGAAAGGAGGCAGCTAGCTAACGATCATGTAAAGCATATTAGCAATGCAGCTCTGGTTGTACTAATCCAGACGAGATATTACAATATGACAGGTTAGCAGCGACTGCCCACCCCAACGGGCATCATTTCCCCAACTATACAGAAACACACAACCACGACCGCCACACGCGTCACTTGTAACATGTTTCTTGTCTCCCTATACAAAGAAAAGTAATGTGTGGAGAAGTTTGTCCTGCTTTATTTCTCTCCACAGCCACCGCCAATGCCCGACATGTTTCGACACATCCCCACACCTTCATCCCACAGACTTCAACTTCGCCGCGCAAACTACCGCTCACTTTCCCATCATGGCCCCCTCACGGCCGGCTCTTTTCGGTCGCGACGTGCCCCGAAAACACATTACCTGCTTCAAATCCTGAGTCGCCCGGCTGCAAAGTTTCTTTCCGCTGATCTGGACGTGAATCCCCCCAGACGGATCCCGGCTCTCCCAGCTCCTCCCTCGCATGCAGGCACCATGAGGTCATGGACATTGGGTGTGCGCAACCACGTTTGCGTAGGTCTGCGGGGCTCCGCCAATGGGAGTGCCGGGATGGGTGCAGATCTGCGCAGACGTGCCGGACGCGACGTGTGTGAGCTGGGAGCTGGGAATGGAAATGGCTATGGAAATCTCTCATAGGGACTTTTTCTCTGCAAACTTCCCAGCACTCGTTGCACTTTCGTTTTGCTGTGATTGTGTGTAATGCAAATATGCGTCAAGAAGCCAAAGGGGAGGCATTGTCGTGGATTCAAGAGAGGACATGTTCAGACCAGAACAAACTTTACTATCTCATCAATATTGAAAAAGATCTCCTCTTTCTTTGAACTGGGATTACTTTGCTTCATCTGACCTCCACTTACAATATGTTTGCTGTTTGAAATAAAATCTATAGCCTACTGCAGATCTCTAACTGTTATTTTAGTTAGTTGCTATAGCATGAACAAATGATTTAAATGTTTTAGTCTTTGTGTCATTTATGTATAAACACCCCTTGCGAATCAGGTCAGTTTGGTGCTTTTATATAATAATATAATAATAATATGTTGAAACTAAAATCAGATTTCATTGTTAACACACTTTGTGCCACTATAACAAGAACAAGATGGCAGTCTACCTGTGAAATACATGTGCAGTGAGTTTATGAATGAATAACTGACTGGTTCTTGACTGAAATGCTGCTCAGCAAAGCAGCATCTATAGTGACACCAAGGGGTCGGGAGCTCTCATAATCAACAAGTGCTCACTCTGCAGTTCACTAAACCTGGATTTAAGTAAACTCTAAATCTGTGAGGCATGTATTTAATATCATTTAATTAAGGGTATTCTTTAAAAAGTACAAACAAAATGGTTAATGTAATATATATGTATGTGCAATTTTGAAATAATGTAGCTCTATGCATTTCAATATTCCCTTTTTTTCCTATGGTGTATGTAATTCAGTGAAGTGAGCATGTGGATAACTGGCCAGCCGTCCCCCAAACACATGAATGCATGAATTACTACCAGGCAGGAATATTGTAATGCACTCTTGTCATTTACTCCAGAGGTTATACTACAGTACAGAGTGTGGCTGCCTTCTTATCTGGGCTTGAGGATTTAAGTAATTTTTAAACTATTTTTAACTTGCAGATAATGAATCAGTTTCCGTCCATATTATGTTTCTGAATTTTTTTGTCTTACAACGTAGCTGTACAGCATGAGTGACAGGGCATTCTGTAACTATGCCCAAATCTTTCAAAAACGGGCAGTCATGACATATTTAAAAACATATCTTTCTATTTCAGCTTTTTGTCATGATTATAGTTTTATCCGTAACTCATTTTCTCACCTTTCATGTGGTGATTTATTTGTGTTTATGTTAGTATACAATCTGTTTCCATCATTCATGTTATGCGCTTTGTAATATGTTGTTTTAAAAGTCAATATGTGACCAAATAAGTGAAACAAAGTTGTTTTTGGTGTTGTTTTTTTTAGACACAGTATTAATAGACACAGGTGTTTTGTGTGCAGTTGGCAAACTTGAACAGTATGCAATTCTTGGGAAGAAACATAGTTGAAAGACTGGTTTCACAGGCCTCGATTTGCCCTAGTCTAGGACTACTGTACCTAAAACAACATAGAGTAGTCAATGACTAGTGCTATTTTGGGTCCGTGAAACCAGCTCCGAGGGTCCACAGAGGGCAGGAGTAAGTCAACAAACTGTTAAAATAGCTCAAAACACAGAAGACCACCAACTGCTAAACTGAGAAGATGGAACGGATGTGTTTGACAGCCACAGATGGTGTGAAACCCTGTGTGTCTCTGTCTGCATGTTCAGCGCAAAACAGAGCTTGTCATAGTTATATCATGGTTTAGGCCTTAGATTTCACCGGTTAGGATAACATCAAGAGTCTCACCTACAAAGACAGAAACCTACTGAGCTTTCACCCCACCGAGGTTTGTAATGTTTACACAGGTCCTTCATCTGAGATTTGTCTCCATCTAAGACAGGGGTGTATGGCAGCTGCGGCACACCGGAGGAGATTTATTGGACGTTGGAGCGCAGGCTTCTGCAGAGTTATAAGTAAATAGACTCCAGCATTGTTCATTCTGGAACCAAAGTAAAAGTAAAGTGGCAGTAATGAAATCTATCATGTGGTGCCAACCTCTGCTTATTCCAAACTTCGAGTGTCTGTAGTACTGAGAGGCTCCACGCCTAGTCTTTCATCAGATGTGAATAAGACTGATCATGTGAGAGTAATCACAATGTCTAAAAGACTCCCAGTAATAAGATGGCTTCACAAAGTATGTATGCCACTCCGTTTTGTGCAAGTCCTACGCAGAATTAACTGTTGTTCTTTGAAAACTTGGGTGAGTGTTTAGTAGTTTTCAAATTAACATGATATCCATCTCAATGTGAAACCTTTATGGCTAGGATTTTTTTTGAATGTTCGCTTTTCCAAAGGTCTTAAAGCATGTAGGGGTGTAATTGACTAACTTAAACGCCATGTGATTCTGGCTTTTCCCACCTTTTCTCATGTCAGATGATCCTGCAACTGCACAATTTGTTCTTAACATTTATAAAGACTTTTAATTATTGGAACAAAAGATTATGTTACTGTTAGTTTAAAGGTTTTAAACTAAATGGTTAGAGATGTTTTGAGTCATTTAATGTGTCGAATATGAGATGAAAATGGCAGCTATATGTCACAGCAAACGACTGTTTTCTCCTATAATGTTACTGAAATATTGTGCGTAGGTACTTACAGACTGCAAACCACAGATATACGCTGATCTGGCCTAAATAAAAAAACACCAATAGATTTTATGAAGGAGGTACTGATTTTTGTTATATTAATAAGAAACGGGGCTTTATTTTAATCCCACTAATGCCAGCACAAGCCCTGTCTATCCACTAGTCATGTGCCTGCATTACTCAGATAAATGTACAGCTCTTGATCTTTTCATTATTCATACACAGGTAACCAACCAAAATCCCCCTTTATAATGAAATCTTGCAGAGAGATGCATAGAAAAAATAGTTTTTATCTTTTGTTTCACCTTCTCCCAGCAGTAAAGGAAAACTGGCTAGGTATCAGACAGCTACCACAGAAACATTTATTTTGGGCAATATAACACACAACCTCGAAAAGTGCTTAAGGACACTATGACCTTTCCCTGCATGCACGCACTAATAGAGGCTTCATTTTTGGCACTGACATTAGATTACTCAGCCATTAATAAAGAAAACAAAGCACCATAGATGAAACATGACCTGAAAGAAAAAGAAGGAAACCCGATCCTTTAACAAAATGCTCTATATGATGTGCTTCAGCATGTGAAGTCAATCCCAATGCACAGTCCTCTCAGCTCCCATACCTCTGCGCTTCTCAATCAGCAGCCCTGTCCCTGCCATCCACTCTACCCCCCAAAACAGTGCAATCTATCACTGTTGAATTAATCATGGCATATCTGCATGTTTTTGAGGTTCCCTGTAATATATAACATATTTATATGAGATGTCTACTGGCCAATTTCCAGGTGTTCTGTGAGGTTCCTGTTTCATCCAGTGAGAAAGAATGCCAGAACAAACAATATATTCTTCCTTTTTTTCTGTAACGCTTTGTCGCATTTATGAATGAAAAGTATCTCTTTACACTTACTCGTGGCGCCTACAGAACTTAATGTAGAGTATACTTTCAAAGTAATGGAAAATCTGTTTTTATGTATTTCTTTATTTTAATAACATTTATTCACATTCCTGAACTGTAATAATATCAGGTTTTATTCTGAAAGATCGAAGGGTTTTCAAACCTGTGTCCACAACTCTATATATACTTACACAGCTTATCAGCAGCTTGTGCTTTATGGACCAGTTCTCCACTATACCTTTCCATGTCAGCGCCCTTAGTGGTCTTTGTCTTTGTCAAGTGGCAAAATACAGATTAGCTGGTCCTCTGGGTGATTGATAGCCAGAGGTATGTAGCCAGTCTCATATTTGGAGAGAAAAATGTCCAGCAGAAAGGACCTGGGTTTAATTTGACATTGATCCCGTTAAAACTGATCTTTCAATTCTCAATTTCAACTGGTGACCACGACTGCTAAAATTGGGGTTTCCACTTCATTAGGGGCCGGCCAGCCACGGACAAGTGTGCCCATGTACAACTAAAATAGATAAATAAATAAATACAGATGTGGGTTACCCTCTAAAACATAAGGACTGGTTTCATAAATGTTCATTTGTTAATATGCTCTTATTAGGACTTTTTAAGCATTTATTGTAATGGGATTATTGAACTGTGTATATTTTAGTCAAACTTGCACTTAGTAGGACTTAAGTTTTTATAAACGCCACGACTGAAATGTGTACACTTTAGTTAAATTATAACCTGCTATATTGTAGCTGCTGTTACTGTATTCTTGTAACTTGTGTATTTTGTTTCAACTGCAATTTTCCCTGGGTAAGTGCATCTACTAAGTAAATTAATAATAATTCAGCAAAATTGTTGTTTGCAGTTAAACTATACAAATCTGGAGTAAGAGTAATAAATTAAGGGAGTCAAGTTGTGCTGTTTTAAAACCACAAACTGTCTCTACTAGCACATATCATGATGAAGATTACAATAATAATAATAATAATAATAATAGGTTCTAGAACAACGCACCCATCCCTTGGGTGGGCCACGTTAAAAAGGAATAGCGATACGGAAACATTGCAATGATTGAAGCACAATACTAGTTTAGTACTGGAAAAGAAAACAAGCACTCTTTTGCAAATATCGCTACTTCATTGTTGCTCATGGAATGCTTTTCTGATTAAAATGTTGTCTATACAAGCTTAGCTCTTCCTAATGTTTAAACCTGGGTATTTATTACGCAGTCTACAATCGTGTAAAGCATAAAAAATAAAATTGCCAAAAAAAGTCCATGTCAGGGTCAATCTCTTAGTGTTGTCTTCTGTGTGCATTTACAAAGGAAACACAACACTATCCCACAATCGTTCTGCCTCCTCCCACAACAGGTGATGAACTTCCGACAATGGCCAGGTTTTACAAAAAGCCCTGGAACGTAGCCAGGGCCAGCTGTGGCCGGCCGGGTACGGCCCCTTCGGCAGTGGAAACTAGGTATTTTAATCAATTTGAGAAGTATTTAGAGTCACACATGAACCCTTCTCTTAGGCAAGGCCCTTTATCTTTACTTCCTGTTCAAAGCCTTCCCAGTTAGAACCCTGTTGGCCAAACTTACCAGATTTGTTGGTTTAAAGTTACACCTCTTGGATACTGAATAAAATGTGGAATCAGCCCCGCAGACAAATGCCATTTGAGATTAGCAGCACAGGAGGGGACAAAGGGGACAGTTTTGTTAATGCCCAGGAGAGACACAATGGGTGCCTTTTGCATTTGGTGTTTATCCATGGGGAAGCTGGACAATCTCAAAGACAGCAAGCCTATAGTGGTATTTATAGAATTCACTTTGAGATAGGAAAGACAGACAAACCCCAGTCTGGGTGGTCCACGTCTCAGTCCAGTGCAGTCATAAGCAAATATATACATGATGCACTTGTTGTTTTTATGTAGTGAAGTATTTTCTACTGAATGTATTATACTACTGTACCTAATAATATCCTCCCCCCTCTTAGACTTTGTCCTTCAGTTTTACCACAAACAGAAGCTTGTCCAATCTCAGCAGTCCTTCAGGTGCAACCGCAGCCCTTTCCCTCCCCAGCTGCATTGTGTAATTGTTTACAGACGTAAGCAGGACCAATCACAGCAGTCGCTCTGATTTAACCAGGCCCGGCTCCCTCCTGCAGGTTCATTGCACTATAGATGCAACGCAAGGCCAGTTTGTTTGTGTTACACATGAAGTGAACTTGGCCACAGCAATATACCAGAAGAATCTCATTTACTTGTGTAAAACAAGGGAAATTCACGTGCAGTCCACTTGTCCACCCCATACTCATGGAAACAAAAAAGGCAGAAAACTCAAAAGTTGCCAAACTCTTAGTTATAGTTGACTTCCAAAATATTAGAGAGGTCTCACGGTTTTCAATAGATTAATGTGACAAACAATATGTCAAGAAAAACTCTGAAAGGGTAACTTACAAGTGAATCTCTTGTTGCTACAGTTTGCATAACTCTTTTTCCTCTTCCAGCTAGAAAACATAATAAGGGTTTAATACAACACCAACCACCCTTTTTTATTATTACCTTCACAAAGGCAATGCAAGCTCATCATTACTGGTGTCTGTACATGTAAGGGACTTCCTACAAAGAAATACAAAGTACAAAGACATGTAGTGTGGTATGGAATTTATCTGGGAACAAACCTTCACAGAGTTTTATCACTGGCAGTAGTTCAGTAAGAAATGTCAGTCTTAGGGAAGGAAGCTTCGCCACAGCAACGGCATGATTAAAATAAATCAAAGTGCAAATGTATTCATACAATAGGCAAAAACGTGTGGGTGTTGGCTGGCAGAGCATTAATTAAACAAGTCAATATTAAAATATGAAGCCACAATCTGTGCGAGACAAACTACAAACAATGGAACAGTTTGCAGTCTGAAGAGGACAGTTTCCAGAACCAAATGAGCAATGCAGTACTATTGTCTACTACATACATACTACTGTATTGTCTCTGCTTCGGACATACATCTATTGATGTAATAGACTTTAAATTGTAGTTATTAAGTTTATCACAGTGATGTGTTTCTTCTTTGGAATTCAGGTTTTAATAATGCATTAGTAAGAGGTTTCAAAATACATCGTTTTATATGCGTTTGTCTTTTGAAGTCTGCTGGTGGCTGCTTTGCAAACAAAAGCAAAACTGCAATAGCTCCATCTGGTGGTCATATATGCACTTGCACCACAAGGACTTGAAATGCAGAGAAAAATTAAATGTTTCAAAGTTCCATTTTAATTGCTGATCCAGCATTAGATATTTAGCCTACAATGTGATTAAGCAATTTTCCAGAAAGTATTCATATCATTATTGTGGAGAACAATCTGATCGTGACAAAAGTTCAAATATAGGGATATATCTGATGTGTGGTTTAAGACTGAATATGAATAAAAGCATTAGTTAACACCAGGTCTCATCTCACAACTGACATGCTCTCAAGCTTTCAAGGTAATTTATGTGTTACAGTGAAGCCTCGATTTGCCACACACTGCCTTTTGTGTAAATCAGGGAAATCCCCTGGCACTACCTTGCTGACACAAAGCACAAACATTCAGCAAATGTCCAGAAGAAAATACAACACAAAAGGTGATTAAGTTGGAATTTTTTTATTATTTTGTATAAGAGGGGTTTACAGAAAATACTCAAAAGACATTGAGCAATTGGTTTCAATAATCAATGCTTTATCAACAGAGACATTCAGAACATAATATCAACCCATTCATTGAAACTTCACACCAAAAGCGCCAAGATTTGTAATTATTCATTATTTTTTTGTACATGGGGGAGGACTATAGGAAAGGTCATAAAACATGCTTACTATATCGCAGAATGACAATGTATTTTTATAAAGCACCACATTGATCTGCACTGGAAATTGATAGTGCAGGTAATCAAAACAAACATTCTCACCAGCTTGCTAGAGTGTAATGTTAGTGCGATAGATTTAGAAAGACATTTCAGTTCTCCTAGACTTACTCTGAAAAGCAAAGTATCGTCATAATGGCAGAATGATTTGCTATTGTAGCTTTTTCCCTGGCCGTGCCTGAAACTCCTAGAATAAAAATCTTTCTAAAGCTTTCACAGAAAAGCCAATAACACTGCTCAGACATTTTAGAAAAATACTCCAATAGGTTTAATCTGAGATATCTGGAAAATAAATGATGCACAGTCTACAGATTATGAAAATACGTAGACAGGATTCCTGGAATGTGTGCAATGGATGAGAGGAGGCCTGCCGCAACAAACACTTACTACAGGACTGTTGTATGCAAAACATAGGAATTGTTACTTTCCTTTGATTGTTGCGATTCCTGCAAGAAACTTAACATTTTTGTAAAGTCTTATATTAAGCAATAGCTACTGCACACCTCTCACTATATCAAAATGAAATATTCCATTATTCAGACGTACTGCTGTTGAACTGGTCCCTCTGAATACCATCTTGCCACCCTGACTTACTATACAGCTGCTAAAGCTGGACTTTAGAACCTATTAAGCATCAGAAACAGATGGGAACACTTACTGTCACAACACTGAAGATCTTGCATTTATTGTGAAACAGGGTTTATCGATGAATGCATAAACTCCAACAGTGTATGCAGAAATAGGAAGACCTCAGATTTTAACAAGCTTGATTTAAGAGTTTTATTGTACAGGGAAAAAAATATATATATATGTCAATCTCCCATTATCCCACACCAAGAGATTTCCCAATGCTCGTTTCTGTCACAAGCCTAGTACAGAAAGTGCTACACCCCCATTACACAGACACAGACAGAAGACCAGCCTTCTCGCTTCAACACTTGCGAGGCTGCTGAATGAAGTACATCATCTTTGGAGTGTGAAACTTCTCAACAGCAGGTCTGGGTTTGTTATGTCGAACACTTGCTGGCGTAGCTGGAAAGTCATGACTCAACTGCAAAAACGCAATTACAAAAATAAAAACATTACATTTTGCACCAACTATGGGGTGTCCAAACAAAATATTCAACTAAAAATCAGACGGGAAGTGAAACTTTTTCAGAGAATAAGCATCACTGCACTAAGACTTCAGGTAAGGATGTGGTTACAGAGCTACAGCCTGTATTGAGACAGTAAAGAGCAGCATTTCAGAAACGATAGATTTACACACAGCATTGCCCATCACCGTCTTATATACATCCTGCAGTCTCTGTCAAGGTTGCATTTCTATAGCATGGGTGTGTCCTCGAGGCTGTGGTCTGATATGACTCACAGCTGCTGGAGAAACGCCCGTTACAGGCACTTGCTGCAGACCGAGGTTTGAAAATGCAGTTTCTACAGCAGCTGCAAATCACATCAAACAATCAGGAGGCTAGTGCGATCATTTTGGGCATTCATACAGGACACAACATTGAAGCGAAGCATCCTGGTAAATGTTCCATCTTTACATTTCTCTGCACAGTTAACACTGGTAGGATCACAAGTGAAAGATGGCTGTGGGCTGAAGTACTGGTACATCCTTGCAGTGTGCACAAGTGATAAAACAAACTCTCCCTCCTGAGCAGCGGTAACAGAAGAACTAACCTTTTCCAGTGTCCCGGCTAAGAGGATACTGATCGACTGCATTCTGGGAACCATGGCAGCAGACCTGCAAATTAAGATTTCAACATGAAAGTTCAACTCACTTAGGATACAAAATTAAATTCTTACTTTTTTTAAATGATGGGAAACACACAAAGCTTTACTTGAGTTCTCAAAGATAAAAACTTATGCAAGCAAATGTTGGGAACATAGCCCTCTGATATTCATTGTGAGGCAAAACCCATTAAGTTTAATGTTTCACTTTATTTTTTTTATTGTTAGTGAAGGGCTGCACACACACTCACTCCAAGGTTCAACACATTCAGCAATTCCCTGCCGTGCAAATGATCCAGTTACCTTAATTTGTCCACTGCAGGTCTCCTGGCCTCCTTCTCGGGGGGGCCATTCTCCTCACCGCCTTTCTTCGCCACTCGCTTCCCTCCGGCCTTCACTGCGATGAGGGGAGACAGGGTGTTAACCAGAGCATCGCAATGCCAAATGTCTGCTCTATACAAGGACTGTAGAACTGACAAACTAGTGTACAAAGTCAATGGCTTAATCTCACACAATTCTCAACAGGATAAAAGTGGATGCATATGCCAAGTGTTTTGGTCAAAAGCAAACTACTGTTTTAAAGACTAAGGAGGGCAGAGAGCAAGAAATGTGTTAATTTAAGCCCTGAAGCAGTTTGAGAGGGTGACCAAAAAACCAAAAAAAGGTGGTTCTTTAACAAGACAATTTTTTTTTTTTTTTTTGTAATTAGATTAAAAAAGGCTGGTTAGAAGTCAAGCACATTTCAAATTAATAAATGGATAAATAGACAAGCCAATAGCAAAAGCTTTGTACATTTGGACTGCTGCAAATGAACAGCAGCAGCTCCCACGCCTGTGTTGCCATTGTCTGTATTAAACCTGCAGGCTCTGGGAGAGTCATCTTGGGTGGAATGAGCTGTGAAGCATCGCAGTGCAGCAATTGGCTAAATCCTACATTCGTTTCCCCAATTGCTGCATCAGCTCAAACTGATACCCTACTTCTATCTCCAGCCAATGGTTTCTTGAAGAGAGCGTTTGAACAAGCGTTGTTCCTCCAAAAGAATATTACCATTGATGAACAAGCAGACACCTGCCAATATTTATAGACAAAAGCTGTCAACACAAACTTTACCAGTTGTCCAAAAAACAGTTATAAGTAATAAGCAGGGATTGCCCGTGATCTGCAGAGTTCACCCTCTAGGCCTGTACATGTCACTTCAATTGCCATGAAAAAGACAACTGAAGAACAGCAGAACTCCAAATGCAGGCAGCAGGATGTCAAGGTTATCCTACAGGAGGCATCCATGCAGTGTTCATTTTAGATCCAATGCACAAGCTTTTATACTTTTAGAGAGGCAGAGATGTTTACAAGCAGTTGAAGAAATCAAGTATAGATTGGAGAGAAAAAATATATATAATTGGGGAGGGGGTATACAATCAAAAACTAGGAGGCGCAATAACTAGACGTAATATCCTTCAGCAACAGATGCAGATCTTCCCCCTCTGTTTTGTTTTACTATTGATTGTATTTAGAAATAAAAGCAGCTGGAGCAGTGTCATTGTATTTATGTCAATTAGCCAAATACTGCATGCATGACTGCCAATTAAAAAATGCATAGTTAATATATTGAAGCTCCAGACCATTAACCTTAATTAATGAATATGCCACTCAAAGCTTTGAATACCAGTTAATTCAACCATGAAGCCTCTGTACATTGAATACAAAACAAACCTTGTGTAACTTGAGTCACTGGGAATAGCCTCACAGTCCATTATATCTATTTTTAAGAACAAAACCAAGGGGGTTGTCATTAAATCAGTTTGTACTCCCAGCTCAAGTTTGGAGAACATTTTAAAACTTGTTGTAAACTAATGTGCATGAAGCTTTGGAAAGGTTGGGGTTTAACAAAATAATTACTGTAAACTCAAGTACTAGGAAGAATAATCTTCTGGAATGATGGATGAGAGGAAAACCACCATCTGCATTCTACAATGCGGAGAACGTAGACATTGGTGAATCTGCGCAGATTCTGCAGTTCTTCTGTCATACACCTGTCCAAGATCATTGTCTGCGTGAATCCAACCGGCAGAAACGTCACCACGTCAGACTCTGGTCGCGTTTGCGTAGCGCAGATCTGCACTATTCCTCCAATCCCATTTGCGCAGCTTCAAGGGTAACTGCCATTCAAGATCTGCAGACCCGCCCCATCCTCACTACCCGCGACTGCCACCTGGTCCGGAGGTGTACATTACACCATCTGCTCTTATTTGTACTGTGGAATAAATACTAGATTCGATAATGTAATAAAACATTTAACAATATAATTTAGGGAGGAAATATCGACATAAAACATTGCAATACGCTAGAATGAATGTAGTGATTGTTGCATGACAGCCGCTAGATGCCGTGTCGACAATGAGCGGATCTGATTCGTCTGCTCTGCCCGACTCCAGCTAGCGACTGCGTCCGTGCAGCGCAGATGTCCGCAGTTCTGCGCTGCTGTACCAACGGGATCGGCGGGATTCCGCAGATCTGCGCAGAACTGCGGACATCCGCGCTACACGAACGAACCAATCAAGCCCGACGAAAACAACAAACGGCCGTGAACGCACTTATCCACCTCGCAACGCTATGGTTTAAGTAACCGTCTCCTTTAAAACAGAACAACATATTTCAGGTTACTAATGAGCGGGACGGGTAGTAGTAGTAGTAGTAGTGAGGTAGACAAGTAGTAACGCAAAGTCTGAGCATTAGGTCTCAGCGTGGGGCACCGAAACAAACAGGAAAGAGCAGCAGCACGCCATTGAACCGCAGACCTGCGCGCAGAGCCTCGGCTGCGGACAGTCAGCGTGCGCTGCTCTTCAGAAAAGTTGGTCCTCAAGACTGGAGGCCATCACTGCACGAGAGAGAGAGAGAGAGAGAGAAAGAAAGAAAGAGAGAGAGAGAGAGAAAGAAAGAAAGAGAGAGAGAGAGAGGAAACTGCGGGCTCGCCGACAACAAAAGACACACACAAACAGTAGCCAACTGCGCAGTTCCCCCTGCACCGTCAAAGCCCTATACATGCATGCAAAGACGGTTATTTCGCGATTTTTGCATGATTGTTTGTTGGAATAATTACAATATATCGAGTGCACTACTTAAAAAATAAAAAAATAAAAACAAACATGCTAGATTCTCATTCTCTCTCTCTCTCTCTCTCTCTATAATATATATTATGAAGGGGGGGGGAAGCACCAACCTGCGGCGGGATGGCCAGCTCTTAGGGCCGGGTTGGTTTTCAGTCCGCATTTCGACAGTTGCACCATGCTGAAAGTTGGCTGCTCTCTCGGTCCGCTCGTCTGCAGCCGCAGGTGAAGCGCAGGACGCCCTTCAATCAGCGCTGCTTTGGGGGCGGGGCTTGGACACGCAAAGACTCGCTGCGCAGGAGAGTGGAGTAGAAAACATTGCGCAATCACTATGAAACATTACACAACAGATTGAACACTTCTGAACAAGGGCAGGAGGTCATGCATGCACATCTTTATGTAGTAGGCATAGGGTTGTGGATGTGTATTTAACTATTTACATGCATGTGGGATGGCTTTGCTTTAAAGTTGCATTTGTGTTGTTTTCTGTGCTTTTCATAGTTTTTAACGCATAGGCTTTTTACTGGCGAGCCTTTACTCACTCCACACTTCCAATTGATTCAAAAGCAATATCTTAATGATGCATGTCAGTGGCTGCTAGACATTACTATTGCACACAGAGCAACCCAAGTGAACTGCTATCTTCTGTCCTTTCGTTTTTGAAAGTAAAAGGCGACAGAAGTTTCAGTTTTTATTTTTTTATTTCAACAGCATACTGTTCTGTATTTGGAAAACACAGTATTCACCTGAAGGACAGGTACCCAGCTATTAATGTACAATCACCCGTGCAGACAAGCCTCTGTAAACCGATTATTAATACACTAAATCCAATATACATATACATACTTTATACAGTAAATGTTTTGAGAAACTGTGAAATGAAAGAGGAGAGTATATACAATTAAATTAGATCTTAGAACCTGCCTATATATAAAAAGACTTATACACAAGAATTATTAAATGTTAACTTGTAGCACTTGGGGGATTTATCATCATTACTTTTATTACTTGGGTAAATATGTTAATCAAATCTATAGCTCTCAAATATTTTGCCATTGCCATATTGTTACATGGTGATTATCTACTTTCAGGTTATATTGGTTGAATAATTGACAACCAACAAACAGAAAAATAAGTTTAAAACAAAGCCTAACCTGATATTTTGTTACGATGCATCAATAGATTGTAAATATAAGAACATTCATAAGCCATGTTCATTTACTGAACTCTGCATGTTTTCCAGTTCTTCAAAAGGGTGTTTATATATGGATTATGCCACTCAGTGCACTGCTGTAGTGCCCGTTCAAACGGTTGATTAAACCTGAGCAGCTGGGCGTCTCTAGGCAGCAGTGTCTTAACACTGACAGATTGTCCTCCAGGTTTGTACCAGAAGTGATCAAAATCCAACATGTACAATGACTGGTGTTGCATTTGATTCCCCTGCTTGGGACATCCTTTATTCATTTAGATGTCTGGAAATTAAGAGAATCCTTGACACAGAGACTGCACCAGGGAACATAAAATGTAAAAGTATGGATGTAATGAAGGTGGTGTTGGACTGCAACCATCTCAAAGCGCAACTCCCTGAATGCAGCAGGATCAACTGTCACATCCATGTTGCCTTGGTGTGTGATCTCGCCAGAGGCATAAAACCATAGAGCATGAAGCTTAAAAGAGATTCCACCTAAAGCAAATCGAAAACATATGCAAATACCCAGATGATTTTCAGAGGAACTATCGATATCTGACACCCTGGAGCGTAAACTTTTTAATATACTGAAAGCAGGTGTTATCTAATCCTTCTAGGTTTGTCCACCTCTCATGATTTGGGTGTAGGAAACAGGACACTGAGGTATCTGATCAGCTCATAAAAGCAAGACTTCTTCACAAAGCAATACATATTAATCTAGTTCGAATTTGGAAGAGCATGACAGTAATTTTATTTCTGTAAACAAAATAATGCCGGTCTTACATGATCACCAATTTTATAGTCTCCAGTACATCCGGTCGGAAAAGAGTATCTGTGGAATCCTGCATCATGTTTTCAGAGTAAGGGACAATATTTTAAAACTTGTGATATGGTATGGGAAGGGATAAAGAGATTCGAGTCTGAAAAAGTAATTTAAAAATAGAAAGTGAAAAACACATGAGGCTATCTGACCCAGTCACATTCACTGAGGTGTCGGTCAATTATTCATACTGGATACTGAAACTTTCTCAAAAGAAACTGGGGAACGAGCATCCAAAACAATACCTGGCATTCATAAAAAAACAAAAACAAGATTTATATTAGAAAATGAGAAGTAAAAGGATTTCCATGGACAAAACGTTCACATTTATTTCTGTTTCATGTGCATAGAAAATGGCAGTGAACTATCCCATGAAAGAAACAGGACAGGAAATGGAAAAATAAAGATAATATATCTATGTTTTTCAATTACACAATTCATTTCAAAACAAAGATGTGTAATTTAATCTTCAAATGCTTGTGTAATGATACCCATTTTCTTTTTTCTTTTTTTAATTATATATACGTTTATATATTTCTTAACATGGCACAAGTCTTTACCAGTGCTGCTGATCTTGGATCCGGTGGCTTTTTTTGTATTATATTTACAATACATGAAGGAAATGTACAAGACTTGATGGCATACACAATCGCAATATTAAGTACAGCAATAAAACAGAAAAGGAATACAATTTGATTCCTCTGTACAAACTAACATTAGATTCTCTTCACAGATATGCAGTCTTGATTAATTTGGCCTACACACACATTTCCCCATCTGTTTCTCTACTGCAAACCTTTCATCACATGACCCACACCGTCACCACACTACATGACCTACAAATAAAAAGTTCTAACATCTAGACAGAGCAAAAAAAAGACTGCCACACCAACGTCTAGTGCCCCCGTCAATCTCAGTCCATGATTCTTTCACTTTAACACTTCCTTGTTCTCTTTCTTTGGTTCACTTTCCCTTCTCCATCAGACACATTCAAATCACTTAAAAAATAAAAAATAAAAAATAAATGAACAAACAAACAAACAAACAGAAGTTCATCGAACAGTCCATCTCTTTTAAAAACCTCTATACCCAAGAGTCTGGCGATCCAGGGTACTGTTCTGCTCTATAGGAAGGCCGCCGTGTAGTAGAGTAGAAGTCCACATAGTTTGTTGTAGATTTGAGTCCGTGCTGCTGTGAAGTATATTCCGCACTAGAGGGAAAATGAACCTGGTCTTCAAAGTAAGGGTCCTCATAGCTGTGTGGCGACTGCAGGTACATTCTGTAGGTGTCGTAGTTCCTCCTGCTTGGATCATCTTGGCTATAGTACAGCTGTTGATGCTGCACACAAAATGAAAGGAAAATAAATGAATCCTCACTTGTCAATCAGTACACGGCATATATAATGACGGCTTTGCTTGAGAGAGCAGACTTTTCATGTGATGTCAAATACGGACATGTAATTTATGTGAAATAGCACATGCATCCAAATATTTGTTTTCTTATTGATTCAAAAATACAAAATGCTTTTGTCCGCAATTTGCTGTCCAGATCCATAAGTCGTTCCATCACCACAACACCCGTGTGAGGATTAATGACTGTTCTCTTGCATCATATCCTGGGCGGAGCTCTTCCAACTACTTCATTGGAATAATTAAAAGTCAATGGAATACTGATTAGGGGGGAAATTAGAAGAAAAAAGCAGTCGTGCAGCTTAAACTGGAATATTTTGAAACCATTTTCAGGTTTATTGAAACGGGCAAAGTAATCAAAACGTTCTATTTATTAACGCAACCAAGGGAAATACTGTACGTCAGGTTTGATCGGATCTTTAAATTATGTCAGACGAGAGCATTTTAACAAATACATAGCTACTGACAGATGCCACAGATTCAGACACGGCACCTGCTGAGGCTATCACACACTTTGGAGAAGACCGACGCCGAGGCCCGCGGCGCTTCTCAGACCTCATTCATTTATCACAACAAAACTGTGTGACAGTCATTTCACATTAGTGCAGAAGAGAGGAAGAATGCCCAGCCAGCTTTGAAGTGTGTATTATATAACTTAAATATTATTTATTTAACTGGTTTTGTGGTTCTCTGTAGGAAAGTTTCTTACCTGTGTCCTCCTTGACTCCTCCCTTGGTGGCGAAGAATAGGAGCCTATATAAAATGGAGATGGCTTCCCAGACCCTGAAGAAAAAGTAATATGTACTTCTTGTTGTATAACAAGCAGGTGTTGCCTTAAAACAATCATACAATTAACCTATCAACATATCTGCCAACAAATGAATCCTATTTGTTGATTTTCAACTCAAATTGATGGTGAAAGAAAGATGGAAATCTGCCTGTAGCCCCTCCTCAAACGGCATCCACTGGCATCCCAGACGAGAGTCAGTCTGCAGCAGTGCTATGTACAAAGTCCATCTGGGAATAGCGTGTCTAGCAAACAATGCCTTTCTACCTCAAAGGCATAAACAAAATTAGCTTTGTAGTCTGTGCCCAGCTGAGCTGTTTTTAATGCAGCATGGGGGAACTGGCTGATATCAAAAACAAATCTTTAAAACAGTGAAGGAATTTTACGGCTGCTTTATTATTGGGCCAAAAACATGAGCAATTCCAGTTGTGCAGTGGTGGTGATACTGCGGTAGAATGCTTACAATCGGACTGGTCCTATCGGTTGCCACAACTTACCTGTGTACTGATTTTTATGTACATTGTTGTCGCCTTGATAGTTATAAAATTGCATAGATGGCTGTGTCCTTTGATAATCAGATCTTTGTTCTTTTATTCCCAACAAGGCAGGGGAAGAGGTTGCACTACCAGCTGTATGAAAAAAGAAAAGAAAAACAATCCCTTCACATCAGATGAAAGTGAAAAGTACACCAAGATTATGATTTACAAATCCATCAATTCAAATTCTCTATTTTGTGTATGCATCCTAGAAATGTAATGTGAATCCCCCTGTTTGTATCCTTAGTGTTGCCACTCACCTGATTGGATGACTGGGGACATCTGTAGGTTACTGGTTGGTAAGGTGGGTTGAGATTTGTACCTCTCTCTCTCTAGTGTGGACACCGGGGTGATGAAATGGTTCTGGTTCCATCCATCCTGAAAGAGAGCAATCCCAGTAAGTAAAACATATTATAATAAGATACACAACTGGACTGAGCCAACAATGAGCCACTGACAGCCGGCGGTTACCTTCTTATAGATGCTGCGGAGGTCTCTGTACTGCCACAGTGTGCTCAGCACCTGGGCTGCAGCTTTCACAACTTTCATTGAGTACCTAAGACACAAAAAGAAAACAATTGGATGTATTTTTTGAAATAAATGTTTAATATACTTAAAATATCAGCATATTTTGCCGATATTCTTCTGTATCTTTTTATGCAGAATCTTAGAAGAATTAGACCAAAGTAAAAAAAAAAAAAAAAAACTAAACTAAAACAAATACAAGTTGGAGCATAGAGAATTATAAGTTGTAATGTTCTGATAATTTTACATTTAAATGATGTTTTGCGTTACAGCAGCACAATTTACAATTCTATTATAAAATTCAGTTCTGTTTTTATTCTTTTAATTGGTAAGTAATAATAGTTTCACTGCTATCACAGTACTGTTCTATCAAAGGTACAATCATTGGCATTATCTTAACCATTTTAACACTTTTGTAAACAGTATGACTTCCTGAAGTTCAATTTGTAAAAGCTGTGTGACAGATTCAACCACATAGTATAAACAAACACGCAAACACATAAATAAATAAATCAGAAACCAACCAGAGGGATACACACCTCTCTCCTCTTCCTTTAGTGATATTCACTAATTTTTCAATCCCTCCAGTGTCTGCCAGGGCTTTGGCGTTCTCCATGTTTTTACTTGTGACCTCATGCAGGGTACAGCAGATCGCTGCCACGGTGTCGTCGGACAGTAACGTGGTGTTGCCTCCTGGAAGACGATTGACCAAGTCTCGCATGGCATATTTGCCTGTTGAAAAGAAAGAGGTCCACGTGATTATATATATTATTGATTACTTTCACCAATAATATTACATTGTCACTTATTATAGGTCCCCTGACACTTGCATTGTAGTGAGAGAGCACTAGTTTATATCTAATCTATAAAGAAGCGAAATATGTTCAATATATTTGAATGATCTATTACAGTGATAACAACAGTTATGTCTCTCAATTGGAAAACGTAAGTGAAACCAGCAGGAGTGTGGCCCTGGAGAAGAGAAATGTAACATCACCCAGTTTAATTGCTTTCATTGATATAAACGCCATACCGATCAGTTCTTTGTTTCGTACATCCAGAGCCATGTTTCGTAAGGCTGTTGCGACGGAACACACCACCCGGTCGTTGTCCATCCTCAGCAGCTCCACGAGGATAGGGAGACCCTTCTCTTTCCTCACAGCCGCGCGGATGTATGCTGCGAACTGGAAATGGAGAGAAGTGAAAGGGCATGTTTGTTGTTATACACGGGAGAGTAAGTCTGCAAACCCATAGAGCTGCGTCCTGTGATATGGTCTCAGTGTACCATAAACAGTGAGTCTTGCTATATTAATGTGTAAAGCCTGTCATATCGGAAAATAGACTCATTTAAATAGCCTTTCAAAAACTTGCAAGCTGGAAACCTGTTAAATCAAGGACAGTAGGTTTTGATATGAAATAAAATAAACAAGCTACCTTCCAGTTGCCCGCGGAGAGATTCTGAAGAGACCCGGCCGATCCCTCGAGTGTGGCCGGGTTGGAGCTCTCGGCGAGGAGAGTGAGATAAGGTTTCACTACCGTCGGGTGCCACAGCATTTCAACACCTTTAGGAGGCTTTGAAAATCCAGGAATTGGGCCAACACCATCCCACTGAGGAAAGATATTGAAACATTGACACAAAGAAACTTATCTTGGTCTCTCAGAATATCTAGCCTCACTCAAGACTATGCAGCTTTGTACCTTCCGTGCAAAGTTATTTAAAGTCAGTGTACAACAGCTAACCTGGTCATCTTGTGTCGATTTCTTTTTCTTTTTCTTTTTCTTCCCCCAACAACTTGAATCCACATCCTTACTAGGGGACTCATTTCCAAGCAAACCGTCCAACTCATTGGTTCCCAAGAGACGAGACTGAGGCATCTCCAACTCCAACCGGTAAGAAAGGTTCCTTAATGTGCAAATACAGTTCTCCACAATCTGAACAGGACGGGAATTTTATTAGTAAAGTTAAATCACAAAACAAGCATCATATGCATATATTATATATGCAAACACACACACACATATATATACATATATATATGTACACACACACACACACACATAAATTGAATGGATACATTTGGGCATTGAAAGCATACAGTACATGAGTACTATGATAATTAATAACTGCTTCAGAGCTTTTTGTAAATGTCTGGATTAAAACAAATTGTTTTAATTATGAACTGTGGGATGTCTTTATACTGGCATGAACATTACAGGCTGCCATGAATAAATAGCTTTAAAAAAAATTACATGCAGTGCATATTAAACAGGAAGTTAAAAAGAGACTCAAGAGCTCATGTACATTATAACAGTATCCTGCATTTGCATCTGATGTGAAGATTTAATTTTTTTTTTAAAACGCTAACAAGGAAAGTGGCAGTGTGAATTCAGAAACACTGTGGAAAATGTAAAAAATGTTATGTTCTCTTTAATACAAAAACTGAGTACATTCGGCTAATAGGTTTTTAATGCACAAAGACATATGGGGAAAAAATCCTGCCCCAGCCACAGGGGAGCTATGCTGTTACTGTCTAGGCTCAGACACTACAGGTGTGCGCAGGAGAGGCCTGTGAAGCTCGGCGGTTTGAAGGCTGCACACCTTGCTGTCGAAGTCCGACGAGTTCACGCAGGCCTTGATGACGTACAGCAGCGAGTCCACCAGCCCATCACACGTCCGCATCTGTTTCCGTGCTTCCTCCCCTGCTGAGCTGAGATTCCTGCACAACCACAAAGACATCTCCTTCAATACTGCAGTTCACCCCGCAGTAGAAACGTGTCCCGGCTGCGTTCGCTTCCAAATAAGCAGCGTGACTCAGGAGATGATTTCCGCTGTACTTCTGTACAGTTTGCTCGAGAAACCGGATCAATTATTTATGAAAAACCCCACGGAGACTGAATGATGCCATTAGGAAAGCTTTGGTAGGCAAATGAGAGTAATCGTGCGTGTAGTAGCAAATCTCAGAGTACCCACCAACAATTAAATACTCAACTTCATATTTGCTCATTTGAAAAGAGCAGCAGCAGGAACAGGGATCGGAAAATCCACTGGTGGCTGCAGTTGAGTTATTTCCAGTACGCCTATGCATTCTGTGTGAAACTTAATGAATCTGGTACTAAACCATTACTGAAGGTATTTGTGGTTAAAACTCCAAGGTCTCAGACATTCAGTTATTTCTCCAAGTCTATAAAATGTAACTCTGTGAAGTGCATCAATAGTGTGAAAAACTCTATAAACGTGACTAAATTAGAAGAGATGACAAAATTTGAAAAACAAGGAATTAAAAGTACAATTTAATGAAAAAACTGACTTCTGTATATATATTTTTTTAGTATGTGTAGCAGTATATTGACAATGTAAAGAGCAGAACAAAATAAGTGTGTCTGTGGGTGACAGGGCCCGAGATATGTGCCAGGACTGAAGAGCTACTGTCAAATTCTGGAGTGCTGCCAGTTCTGCAAACACTGAGTACCAGGCACTGTCATACACTGTGCTTCTGCTATGTGTCGGTGTTATCCAAATCTACAAGAAAAACAACGGATTTGAAAAGGAAAAGCAATCTATGCATGATTGCACATAATAAAAAAAGATCAAACTTTCATTATTTCATCTCAAATTTCAGGATATTTTGAGTTTTACTTTGAGAAAAATACTTCTATCCACCCAATAGAGAAATGAAATACCCTAGTAAACTGAAGTATTATTTTTTATCAGGTCTGCAACTTGGAAAAACACAAAGAAAGATAAACACTTATTTCCCACTAGGTGGCAGTGCAGTAAAACATTTTTTTTGGCTCATTCTGGAGAGGGTTGGGATGTTACCTCAGGCAGCCCGTGGTGTTTCGCAGCACAAGTGAAGAGTGAAATTTCAGTTTGTGATCATCATCAAAGGAGGAGCTGTTCCATCCAGAGTGCGGGATTATCACAGTGTTTGTCAGAGTACTTAAGGCATCCCGAATGATTGTCATTTTTACTGCATCACAAGAAGATAAGTTCCACAGAACTCCTGGGGAGACAAATATGGGGGGGAAACAACTCAAACAGATGATACAAACCGCTTTTGTTGGCTGTCATGTAGAATTAATAATATAGCCGTACTGAGAAATCTGGGGATCTTCATTTACCTACAATAGATTAAACATTAACAGTATTTTTTATAAAAGATAAAAATAAAATAAAAACCTGTTGACAACTGTCCTTTTTAAAGCAAATCTCAACAGTTAGTATGAGAAATAACATTAGTCTTAATTTGTACTTAAACTGTGCATAAGCAATGGAAGAATGCCTCAAGTATATGTATTTAAATGGAAACTCATCTTAAATTATTTCCTTTCGAGTGCCTAGCTGTAGCGAGGTAGTGTAAAGCAACATCTGTTCTGAATTATGCCTCGTGTTCTTTTAATGAGATATTTCATACAGGAAGTTTCAAATGCAGAATGACTTTCAACAAGCACCTGTAGACAGCGAGTAAATACTTTAATAGTTAACATGCATGCAATTTCTACCTTTCTGGTGATTACCAAAGAGGGAAGGGAGACATTACAAGCTGTTCTATCTGTACTTGATCTATTGTAATTGACAGGTTAAAATAGGGCAGGAATTAAACCAGTAGCTCTAGGTAATCCTGGGGGATTCCCAGTTGTGCTTCTGCTTTTATCACGTCAACATCCCATCCTCTCCCTGGCCTTGTGCTTCCCAGACTGATGGGGACTTCCCTTCAAAATATTAGGACACAACCTATTTTGTGAATCAGGACAGTCTTTCATAAATCATTGCAATTATTCATTCAAAATCAATATTAAATCACATTACAGTTTAATTAAATTAGTTTAAATAAGTTAAATACGAGACATGTACGTTTTTGTATTCTTTCCCTATAAGTAGCAAACTCCAATCTGTCCCTGTGTTATTCAATGGCAAAACACCAGGGCCACCTCCCCCAGACACACAGTGACAGAGTAAATTAATAACTTGAAATGGAAAATCTGAGAAGTCAGTTTGGCATTCTTCGAGTTCTCTGCCAGGATGTGTTAATTTTATACAGATAGGGAATCCACCTGTAAACAAAATCGCAGACAGCGAAATTCACAGCCATTTACAAATTAAAGCAGACACAGCATAGCTGGAAGAAGACTGCTCGCAAATATGCACAGTACTGAACTGCATGCCAATGCCTTGAAATCATTTATGAAGTCTTGGAAATGTAGGTAAGTCACAGATTTTTTTTTTGTTTTGTTCAATATTTCAAAGTTATTTTAATAGTTATATTCAATATTTCTCACTCACCATCTTAAACATCCTCCTAAGCCTTAGCTAAATAAAAAAAAATCCATAAAGAATAACGGACGACAGCTGTTCAGTTTTCCATTGCTGAATTTCCACACATTTTGTATATATCGGGCTTGATTGCTTTGTTCATCAGTGGCTGAAATGGCCTTGAATTACGCTGCCATTTAAACTCTCAAGGCAGTTTTCTTTTGATAAAAGGCAACTCCAAGGATAAAATGATTCTGCATTTACTGTGCTTGCTAATTTGGTTCAATAAGTTATTTGTATGTTTTGCTGCATTCATTAGATGATGCAATTAAAATTGTTACTAAGGAAAATGCAGGGTTCATTAAGCTACACCGCTAATGTGCTCCATTTTACAGTCAAAAGCAGGAGTAAGCACCATCATTTTGTATTGTGATAAATGGCAAATACCATCTTAATAGTACTTCTAATACCTAAGCTACAATAAATATGACCATGCAATGACATTCGGTTTTCAGTACGAAGAAGTATCATTTCCCATTACATTGTGATGAATTCTATATGCAACACACATCTTAAATATACACTCACCTAAAGGATTATTAGGAACACCTGTTCAATTTCTCATTAATGCAATTATCTAACCAACCAATCACATGGCAGTTGCTTCAATGCATTTAGGGGTGTGGTCCTGGTCAACACAATCTCCTGAACTCCAAACTGAATGTCTGAATTCGTGGCATGGTTGTTTGTGAAATACTCAGACCGGCCCGTCTGGCACCATCTGCTCAGTTACTGGGATTTTCACGCACAACCATTTCTAGGGTTTACAAAGAATGGTGTGAAAAGGGAAAAACATCCAGTATGCGGCAGTCCTGTGGGCGAAAATGCCTTGTTGATGCTAGAGGTCAGAGGAGAATGGGCCGACTGATTCAAGCTGATAGAAGAGCAACTTTGACTGAAATAACCACTCGTTACAACCGAGGTATGCAGCAAAGCATTTGTGAAGCCACAACACGTACAACCTTGAGGCGGATGGGCTACAACAGCAGAAGACCCCACCGGGTACCACTCATCTCCACTACAGATAGGAAAAAGAGGCTACAATTTGCACAAGCTCACCAAAATTGGACAGTTGAAGACTGGAAAAATGTTGCCTGGTCTGATGAGTCTCGATTTCTGTTGAGACATTCAGATGGTAGAGTCAGAATTTGGCGTAAACAGAATGAGAACATGGATCCATCATGCCTTGCTACCACTGTGCAGGCTGGTGGTGGTGGTGTAATGGTGTGGGGGATGTTTTCTTGGCACACTTTAGGCCCCTTAGTGCCAATTGGGCATCGTTTAAATGCCACGGCCTACCTGAGCATTGTTTCTGACCATGTCCATCCCTTTATGACCACCATGTACCCATCCTCTGATGGCTACTTCCAGCAGGATAATGCACCATGTCACAAAGGTCGAATCATTTCAAATTGGTTTCTTAAACATGACAATGAGTTCACTGTACTAAACTGGCCCCCACAGTCACCAGATCTCAACCCAATAGAGCATCTTTGGGATGTGGTGGAACGGGAGCTACGTGCCCTGGATGTGCATCCCACAAATCTCCATCAACTGCAAGATGCTATCCTATCAATATGTGCCAACATTTCTAAAGAATGCTTTCAGCACCTTGTTGAATCAATGCCACGTAGAATTAAGGCAGTTCTGAAGGCGAAAGGGGGTCAAACACAGTATTAGTATGGTGTTCCTAATAATCCTTTAGGTGAGTGTATAATATTAATTAAAATATATCTAGGTAAATCTCCAGCAAGGGTAGTAGACGGTGCCCTCATACTCTCTTGTGCACAGGGTAAAGTGTGATAGAGCATTTCATCATTACAAACGCACCTCTAAATGACCAGAGTTCAAATTAAGTTGACTGAAAACTGTGTATACTAATGCAACAGTCAAGACAAGGTTACATGCAATAAAGCTCAAGCATGGATTTTGCTACTCGACTGCTGGCTGGTAAGGGGCTAACTGAGGGTGGCACTCAACTGACAGGGTGGCACTGGGGATGGGGTGGGTGGAGATGGCAAAGACAGTGTTTCCCAACCTTTTCAAGATGCATGTGCTTACATTCAACTTTCATGGGATACACCAACCCTTCTCTGCAACATTTTTCTACAGTTTGCATTAACATTAAGTTTAGTGATAAAACTAGGGTTACATTCTGGTTCTGAATATTAAGGTTTTACGCTATTTATTTTTCATCCCAGTATAAACTGAAGATTTAGATTTTTAAGGTAGTTAGGAATCTAACTGATGTAACACAACAAGGCACATCTATTTATCCTGAAACATTTTTGGCTGCACACCAGACTTTGTTGAATTTGGGCATGTAAAAATGTAATTTAAGCAAATTCATGTTGTTTTCTTTAGTGTGATTTTCAAAAATTCCGTGGGACACGCGTTCATGGCTGATGGCTCCCCAATGTGCCATGGGTCGATGGTTGGGAAACATTGAGCTAAGGGACCCTCGGCTCACTAAATCAGCATCCCCTGTGGCTGCACAGACCCCTGCTGCTCAGACCCCTGCTATCAGTGAGATCTAGGTCAGCCCTCTGTGACATGGTAGATCTGTGGTTTTCTAATTTACAGTGAACAGAGGCTTGAGAATGGCTTGAATAGTAATCAGCCTTTCTAAAACTAGTTGTAAAAGTCGGAGAGGGTCTCACTGGGTCATAGGGTTAAAACTCCTGATTGTGGTTGAAGATTGTGACCTATAGTCAGCACATACTGTAACCAATTTGAATCCAAGCTGTGCCATTTATGTTAGGCGAAACCAAGGTTTCCCTTGGTGGCACAAGACTGGCCAATAACAAGAGAACGTGCTCGTCTCCTACAGGACCGAATGCTATCAGTAGCAGCTTTGTCTGTCCAACAGTTGGCATAAAACTTCTTCCATCTGCATTCTGCATGAAATCCAAGCACAAAAAGACTGGCTTGACTCCATACACCTCTCTGAGGAGGCCTGTGGGTGTCTGGTCTTCAGAAACAGTCACTGCGGGACTGCAACGGCTAAGTGGCTTGGCTGACGACGGGCCATTCCAAAATTGAAAATAAAGGAAGAAATAATTGCAGATTTATAAACAAGACAACCCCCACCCCCAAAAGTAATAATCAAACTAAACAATTAAATACAACAGCCTTTTATCAGACCTCAAAACCATCCAGAAGCAATGTAATCTGGGACAGTTGTAACCTTGATTTGAACACAGAGGAAAAGGTGGGGCTTTCACAGATGCAAAGTCACAGAACTGGTTTAAGAAATCCTTTCTATACATAATGAAATCTTCAAAGGGCTTTTTATTCAGTTACTGCCTGCTGTATGAGAAATACAAGCCAAGATGCCCATTACTCAGTTGGAGACCCATGTGGGTCACAAATTACAGTTAATTCCAGTTTATAAAAGTAATGCCTGTGTTCAACACCAATGTCTGTATTTCAGAGGTGATGAAATCTTACAGAATTAATTGCTATTATACTCTGTACATTATTGATAATCTGATTAACTGGTGTAATAGCAGTCCTGAGCAGAATTTTTAAATCATATGTTGACATACTTCTGTTGAGCCTTTCCCGTATGTGTTTATTTATCCTACAATATAAGCAAATTTCTCATTTCTAATTGCCTTCTTATATTACGGTAATAACCATTAACTGGAATAATTTACCTCCATCTTAACTCGGTAGTTGACTACATACCATTTATATTCACTACAGATCATCTAAAATGGATTTGGATTAATTATATATATATATATATATATATATATATATATATATATATATAGGCATGTATATATTTTAACACATTTACCACATGAAGACTTTAAACAAATGAAAGAATGTGGGTGTGATCTGAAGAATTAATTCTTAGGAAAAAATATATTAGCAACATAGAAGTTCATTTTTAAATAGGAAACAAAAGTGCAGAGCCATTATGCAGCATTAAGATTTTGTAATATAATGTTTTTCACTACGTCAAAGTCATTAAGAAGAAGTTCCAGATACATCGTCTACAAAGAACTGCAAAAACATTTCTCTCAAAGGCTTCCTGCTTGCAACCCACAATGTGAAGATCTAAGTGAGTGAAAGCCTGATTTGTTCCTTCTCCCGTTAAAATAAACAACCCATTCTTCACACCCGAGGAACAATCGCTTCTGTCCCTAATGGGTTTAATGGCGGTTTTCAGGGATGAAAACAAACCTGCTTACTTTTAGAAGTCTGCTCACCCAGTCTTTAAACCATTTTTATGTTTGTAAGTCTGTATTTTGATATTTATTTTAATCCCCGGTAATGCTCAAACCTTTAGTTTTTCACAAACTACAAAGCTGTCTCTGGATGTTGTTTATAGTCTTAAAGTTTTTGTAACAGCCTCCAGAAGAGAGGTTATGCTAATATTCAGATAAATATCAATATCAGCAGAGCGCTAGAGTGTAAATCTGTAAAGGCACATGTGATTTTAAGAGTGTGGTTAAAATCCTGGCGATATCTGCCAAGGAATCACTGCCTACAGGTTTGGGCAGACATTTTAAATTAAAACAAAGGACTTAATTTGCCTCCTTTATCATAAATGCCTCTACTGATCATCAAAGCAGACATCTACAGCATTTTCATAGACTTTCATCCCAGACTTTATAACAGATGCCTTGAGGGTGCAGGTCTCCAAAAATGAGAGACAGGTAAACTTGGGCAGAATGGTGCCATTAACCCATGCACTCGAGTATCATTCGCATAACTATACAACTATAAGAAAATGTTTCTAGGAAATGACATGCAAGGAATTATGTTTAATTTATGTAGGTAAACTCAGCCATTTGACATTTAAGAACACATGGAGGAAAAAAAAGGAACAAACATACTTCTAAAAAAACGTGTCATTAAAGCTCTGGAAAGCTTTTGAAGTGGATCATAACTGCAAAAGTATTGACAAGATTACTTTAACTTAAGGTTCGAACTGAACTGCATTAAGTTGCTGATCATGTCTTAGAGTTGTAATTGTAACGGGACGAGTTGGCCTGGTGTCAACAGTGGAGGTGAAGGGCAGGAAAACAGCTGGTGTTAGATCTGCCCTGCCCCCTGGGTAAATAATGACTCTTCTGTGGAGACTCCCTTTACATGCAATTTCTCTCCATGACCCAGCACTTTTCTGGCTCTGGAAAACTGTTATTCTCAAAATAGGAAACTAAAATTGATTACAACCTGTTATAATTTAAAAATACATTTCCACGGGAGGTTACCACCATCCTATCAAACACATTCCTTCTTTCTGTGTGACACATCTTTTGATTAACTACGACATTTGCAGGGGTCAATCTTTCTAAGCATCTGTTCATGCAGAGAGCCTTCTGTAATACTGCGGCCAATTGGACACTATAAACAATACAACCCTGTAGACTTCCCTAGATCTGTTTAGTCCTTTAGTCACTCTGAAACTTTATACAGGGCTTCAACACCATAAAACACAGCACATTGGTATAGAATCTTCCTACAACAATGCAATCATTATTCATTTAACTTCTGGAATAGCAGACAACTCCTTTAATGTCCATTATAATTATCTTTACTTTGCAATTAAGAAAACGGTAATTGAAATGACTTAATTTGGATAATTTTCTTTGTGATTGATTATCTTGATGTGACACTGGTAATGTCCTTGACTAACTACATAGCATAAGTGGTCTATATACACTATTATATTGTTTAAATGCATGATAAGTCAAATTTAAGGAGCCATTCACAACAATCAGCTTAAATATTTGTAAGCAACCTCGGTGCACACATCAGTGGAACAGGTCCTCCGTTTTGTGCATCGCCCTCAGAAAATGACAGCTAATAGAACAAGAATAAACGTTCTCGATTCCAAAGTCTCCACAGGGCCCTTCATTTGCAGTATTACATCCTGTTGTGTTGATTGAAGCATGCTTCAGCAGAGATCATGCACAGGAGACCAAATCAACTGGGAATATTCTGTTCACTTCTGCCAGCTTTCAACACACACAACTAAATTACATAAAAGCAGGATTTTGGTCTGCCTGCCAGTGCCTCTAACTTTTATTAAATTACGAGATGATATACTGGACTATAAAAGAAAATGGGGGGGGAAGAGCCCAACAAACTGCTAAGAAGATTAGGTAAATCCAGTCAAAGAAAATGTTAAATAAAGGTTAAATGTTTATTTTAGTATTCATTGATTGATAGATTTATTTATAGCAAATTATATTTTGTTGAAAACCCTTTGGAGAAATTGATAATTTCAGCTAAAGTTTGAGGAATTAAAATACTTTGCCAAAAATAACTGCTTCCTCAGCCGTTTTAAGCTACAAACATTTCAATACATTTTATAAATCTCATTATATTCACACTGTCTCGGTTGTCTTTGATACTTATTTGTCACTAGCATTCTGAGTGTATGCTTTACTCCTAATTGGTTGAAAGATGCAATTAGACCAACTTAATTTACTATTAGCAGAATAAATTCTGATGGAAAAAGCCTAGGGCAGATTTAAAGGATCTAAATCGGTATTCTCTCATCCAACACCCAAGCTGAGAGATTTCATTGCAACAACATTTGCAGAAAACCTAGCTCTTAATAAATGTTTTAAATTTAAAACTTACATTCCCTCCAGTTTCTGTGTACAAACAACAAACTTATCATTAAATCTGAACTACATCACAAAAAGCCATGATTGCTGTCCACTACTCAATAACATGGGGGGAAAAAACAACAATATCCATGTTGCCTTTTTCAGATCACTGAGCAAAAGGATGCAGGCTGCAAATGCCTACATGATCTTCCTTTGGATCAGAACAAATGTAATGTCTGAGGATGAGATGCAAACCAGCCATAACTGGGCTACTTCTGACTCAGTGACTATATCAGAGACACTGCTTTGCTGGAAGCATTCACAGCAACAAGATGTCAAGATGACCGCCACTGCTAGACTATACAAACATGTTAATTAACAAAGCAGAGTATTTATTTGATTCATTCTTTTTTTTTTTTCAGTCAGGTTTGTTTGACTGAAACTGCATTAACTAATGCATTTCTAAAAATAGGAATTAATGTAATTTCACTGAATAAATAAGACAAAGAACAGAGCAAATAGGCAGCAAGAATCCCAGCTTTGATCAGAAAAGCTGCAGTGCAACACAATAAATAAAGTGGATACATACCAGTGACAAGCTCTCTCACTTCAGCATCCACCGTCTTTCTCAACAGTCGCAGTAAAGCAGGGACTCCCCCGGCGTTTCTCACAGCGATCTTGTTTTCATCTGTTGCTTTTCCATAGACAAGATTTCTTAGTGCTCCACAGGCATTTTTCTGAACTTCTAAGACTTTATGGTCTAAAAGGTCAACCAAGTGTTTGATACCCCCCAGCCGACACACCTAAAAAATAAAATTAATAACAAGTTTTGCTAAATTGTATGAATATATTTGCCTGTATCATAGTGGTGTTTTTCTAACGGTTAAACAAAGTACTTAAATGATATACAACTGAATTCCTTTGAACACATAACTGTAAGAAATAGACGCACAAAGCTGCACACTGAGAAGACAAACGGTGTCTTGTATTACAGTTCTTTTGTCAGTGATTATATTGGGATGCTATTCCTCAAATGGGGGGATTTGACTGAATCTACTGCTATACCATTTATAAAGGTGGTACAAAAATATTTTTTTTTGCATAGATATATCCTACAGAAGATTCTACACTGTAAACTGTAAATTATTATTTTTATTTCTTGGCAGACGCCCTTATCCAATATTGTCTTAATATTATATTATTAGATTTCCAGAAAACACAGTGCTTTTGTGAACACTGAAAAGAAGGAAAAAGAAAAAAAAAAAGGAAAAAAAGTACACTGAAAATGTAGTTACTCCAGTTTCCCTTTGACATTTTTGGTTTTGGAATGAAACATACAGGTTTAAATATAACCTAAATCTCCTCTAGTATTATCCAGACCTGTATAGAATGTACTGTATTCTTTTGCTCATGGGTGGTAAAGATTTAAGTAGGACATTCAGTAATATTAATGAAAGAAACACATACAGAGGTGATGGTAGGTACATTTACACATAAAGGACAAGTCTAAAGGGAAATAAATGTTGGTGGCTGACAGCAGAATCCTAATGAATAAATATATATTCATATTTAATTAAACTTTTCTGAAGAAAACTATTTAAGAGAAATTGGTCTATCAAGTTTTTGGTGGGAACAGATTGGATTTCCTGTTAGGAAAAGAACAACAATTAAAACATGTTTTTGGTCAAACTATTAATAAGCGATGTGCATAGGAAATTTGAAATCCACCTCAAAAGCAAATACACAAAGCCATCCAGTCTTTGGTTTTGTTCCTGAATGGACTCAATACAGTGCCATATTTGGACAAGAATATATTGGATGTACCATCCACAAACCACATACTCCAACACAGGTCTTGACCTAAGTTTCCCCTTAAAATGAAATTTTCTCCCTTAAACTGTCAGACGTGCCATTTTAATGAAAGCATGTACAACAGCAACCTTGTCACGACCGAAGCACCTGTAGTTTCTGTGAATAACGAATGTCAATGCCCTCTCTCTCGACTGCCAGCACGCATCACTAGGAGTAAATTCCAGCAGCAATAGCAGAACCCTGCCAAGATGCCAAATTCTAGGTTACATCAAATCGGGGAAAGTGGGAAATCGGAAGATATCCTATAGAGAAAGGCATTTAATACTCGAGTGGCGCTGCTCCCATGATTCACTCTATTGCTTGTTCAGTAATATGCTTGGTACCTCAGTTTTCACTTTATTATCTCCAAAGCACAGGTGTTGCAGGTAAGCCGCTGCATTCGCTTGAACCGAGGGAAATTGATGTTGTAGCATATGAATCACCTCCGGCAGCTCTGGGTCACGCCAAGCAAATTCCCTGGAATAAAGACAGAAAAAAACATGGGAATACAACTATAGAATTCTTACAATATAAAACACTTTGGAGGCGTTTAATAAGTTCAGTTCCCAAGAGAAAAATGCATAGTACCCACATTTATTAAAAAATATCCTTGTAATTTATTTTTTAAACCCCATTGTACATTTCTCAAAATAAAATTGTGACTGGTATTAACCATGAAAGACGTCTTAAAGAAATCTAACATTATCATCTCGAGAATTACCGCAATTACAGGGTTATATGAATGGGTGGCTTTATTTCACAGAAAAAAGTACCTCTCACATGGATGTTCTGCCATATAAAACCCACCATCAAGCTACAGTAAAATATTTTTTTCTTCTTTAAAAATCTGTTTTCCTTGCTATAAAAGGTAATAGAGGGTGTTATTCAGTATAATTTGAGAATACATGAATAGATGAATAGCTTCATAATCAAAATGAAATTGATTCATAATAAGCAAAGGATTCTTGAATATTTTAGTCACAATAGATCTGTTTATCTTACTGGCCCTATAACGTATTATTCAAAACACACATGCTTTTAAAAGAGACCGTTTACTTGAAGCCATTCTATAAAAAAAGAAACCTTTATATTTATTGTAGCCCAATTTCTTATAGAGCTTGAGGTGCAGGCATATGATTGAACTTGATAGGTCATGCGTCGGGAAAAATGCAAAGGCAATAAATATCCATGTGCCGTGTGCACAGTGGGAGCCACTGTTCCTGACCTTGCTTCAGCACAGCGGCAGGTGAGCTAGGACAGGAGTCAAATGTAAGTTTGTTTTAATTTAAATTAGCCTGAGGGCCCTGAAGTTCATAATACTGGAAGTGTTACATTTCACCATTCCCAAGGTAACTCAAAGAGTCTGCCTGCTGAAAGTTTGACTCTTACTTTCAGCTCCAATCTTCTTTAAATCTCAGCACTGTTGTTTCCAAATTCTGCAATGCCAATGGCAAGACTCTCCCCCAGAGAGGTATAAGTGTACTTCCTGTAAATGTTTGATATGCCCAAAGCAAGCTTGCCACTGAAAATATATTGAGAGGATGCTACTCATTCTGGTTCTGAGGACTGTAGAGAAGAGAACATTCACAGCAAATGTCTCATGGCATTTTATATCCACATGCAAAATGTGAACATATCGGGTGTTAAATGGTATTAAATGTTGGAAGTGTGCTAACTGACTATGAAGGGATACTGAATCTAAAAGTGGCAGTTGGAATAAATATAAGTATTTCATGCAGCTTTACCTGGGGTCCTTTTGAATACTGTCTATGGAGGGGGATCTGGTGGTACCGTCATCAACAGGGACAGCCTGCCTGGCATAGTTGGACTCGGAGGGTCTGTACTGAGCTGAGCGGTAGGGCTCAGCATAGGTAGCCGCTGAGTTCAGGGCGTAGTTGCTTCTTTGGTATGTCATAGCACTGCGTTGACTGGAGGTCCTTTGTAGATTTCCTGCACCTAGGTGTACAATGAGATACAATTACTAGGTAAATCTGAACTGAAATGTGCACAACTTCTCTGGAGCAGATTTTAGGTCATTTTTTGAGCCAATTGTGGCACAGTACATGATATCCAATTAGGCACTTTCATTTTTGGCCATTTTAAGAACCAATTTATAGTGGGCTGGAGTGTTCCACTTGAAGAATGAATGATAAATACCTCCTTCCGAATAAGGGAATACTAACAGAAGCGTCTGAAACAGCCTAGAAACACTGGGTAAATCCTTTAATAAGTAGATGAATAAGGACCTTGATTCCACTGGATTTGCAAGGCCTCAATACATCCCCGTTCTCTTGCCTTTACATGTAAATGGTTAAGCAAAGGATTCTGCAGTCTGGAAATACAGAGACCTCCTCAGAGAACAAGGTTTTCAATGAAGTGGAAAATCCTCAATACATCAGCTCCGTGTCTGCTGCCCAAATCACATCTCTCAATAGACACTTGAGACAAGTGCAGAGAAAAACTTTTTGTGAACCAAGATACTACAGTGAAAAAGTTTACTAAGGCAGAGTCCACTCCCTCGATATTAATACTGATTATGTATTTCTACCTTTTTATTTTTCTAATTCAGATTCTAACTAATTTTCAAGACAATATGCATTACCAAATGCCTATTCATACACATTTACTCAGCAAACATTAAACGTCTTCTGGTCATATGCATAATCCCAAACTCCCACAGGACGAAGAGCAATATTAATGAATATTAATGAATGTGAAGAAAAACTGAAACATGTCAACTTGATGCTAGATTTTAAAAATCACATTTCTCACATGGTTACACATGTATGCATGCTTGTTAATGGCTCAGATATTGGATATAATTAATATCTGTAGGCAGTGTACAAGTCAAAATGCAAAATTAACCTAAATCCCAAATAATATTGAAACTAATTTAAGCTCTAACACAAAAAATAGAATTACAAACCAATACAAAAAAACTTAACGGTTCAAAGTTTTTCAAAAACCAAAATCACAAACATTAACCTAAGCAATAGGTTATAGTCATATCTTTTGTATATGCACATATATATAAAAAACTAAATCTCATTTGCTTAACAATATATCTGGCTAATACCATGAAAACAAATACTGGTGAAAAGCAATTAAAAATAGATTTCATGAAAGAGTTCAGGGATCAAATTGGATTTCTTTCTAATGAACGTTTTCGAAAGACCAAAAACAGCCTTCTCTCGATACAAAGGAGCGTAAACACATTACTGGCCCTTATCTACAAGGACTGTTCTGTGCATCAATACAATTTATTACAGGACTTATCGGACTGAAAAGATCTCAGGTCTGCGGCACAATCTGCTGGAAGAGACTGCATTGAGTGTCTGCTAGAGGGAGAGAGCAATGTGGACTGAATTTTAAAATTTCAAAACAGTTTCCAAACTGCTGTTCAGCAATCTCTGCTAGGCCTTCCTCCTCCTGGTTATTACAGTGGCACCTGGGTGATTTATTGCGTTTTGCAGACCAATAGTTCCTGAGTGTCTATTCCTTTTTTCTCTCAACCTTTGAGTTGAAGATTTAAAGTGGATTAACCGAGTACTCTGAACTTACTAGTCGCTGAATACAATACATTTTCATGTTAAGATGGAGAGATGCGAAGAGGCATTTACCTGAGCCAGCCCTGTACACTGCAGTCTGCGTCCCATGATGCAGCTCAATTGCCCCATGGTTGGGGCTGCGGTACAGAGGGCTCTCAAACGTCCTGCCCTCGTAGATGGGTGTGATATGCAAATCTGGAGACATGGCTGACCGAAGATCTTGTCCCAGCTGGCTGTGCTGACTGGCATACGAGCTTCTTAATCCTGAAAGGAGCAGAATGTCACCTGTTAAATAAAGTGAAACTTGTCCATTTTGGGTGAATTTTAATGACATGGCTTAAACGGATGAACAGCAATATTGAATACATGTATATAAAAAAAAAAAATATCAAAGGCTCTTAGACCCCATTTTATCTGCATTTCAGTTTGACATTTTAACTACTAATTGCATAATTGAAAAGAATTTAGGCCTGATTTAAAATGCTGTCTAATGTTACAGTGGACTGCTAGCGGTCAAGACTCAGTGCCTTGGTACTGCAGGCTAATAACCTGGGTTGATAATTATGCTTAGGCTTTTAAAAGACTCTTTAAAAGCAGACTAAGATGTGAACAAAAACTGTATTTGGAAACCATTAATCTTTAAAACAAAATTATCCAAAGAATTAGGACAGAGAAAGAAGAATCACCTCAACCTATAATGAAGTAAAAGCTCAAGTGTGGTATATGTGTTATTCATCAAGAGCCCCGAAACCAAACCTTGAGCAATGCGGTTATGTGGTTTGCTGCTGATGCCTGTGTCTCACATGGGTTAAGAGGTCTGTATTGTTAGAAGGGTAAATGGGCCAGCAAAACAAGCTCTAGCAAATGTCAAATTAAAAGAGTGTGTGCCTCTGTACAAGAAGGAATTCATTATGCCCATTAGTCACTACCACAGCATAAATTAAGGGTTTTTGCGATTGATGAATTGAGGCATTACAGTGGTAATTTTAGTGGGCAGATTGTGGTCACCAACACTGTGAGAGGCTAAATTGCACGGAGTCTTAATCCAAAATTGACACGACCGCTTTAATTAAGGATCCGTTTCTCAAACACGGGAGAGGAACAGGCCGATGTTTTTACTTGCACTATTTACATTCGCTGTGTCCTGGGGTTTTTAAATGATGGATCTTGTAGCAGCAAACCGATGTACTCACACATTGTGACTGAAGAAAGAACAAATATCGCCTAAAAAGTACAGCTTACTGAATGACAGATGTATAAAGGTTGCGTTATCAAATAAAAATTGCCATAAGTCATGCATTAAATAATTGTGTGTTCACTTGCAAAATAATTACAAATGCACTGCTGGATTTTCTTCAGTATTCAGAAGCCTTTCATGCACTCGTAAACGATTCTCTATTCATTAAAATCGACCAGTATATTAGGTTCAGTTAGATGGAGGATTTTCAGACAAATGCAAAAACAGTTGGGTTCCAGCTTTTCCTTGTGTTCTCCTTTAAATTGAAACTGTCGACATGGTCATGGCCTCGGTGGTATACTTATTCATACCCTGAAGGGGAACTAATGCACAATGTACTTTTAATTGCAATAGATAATGGATTTTAGACCAAAATCTATAAAATATATAGGTGAGTTTAATTAAACTTTTTACTACTGGTAATAAAACTACAACAATTACTTCCAAAACACAAATTCAAATTTTAGAAAAGTTAACAGAATAAAAAGTATGATTTCATTTGAGATATTATTGCCATAAGCAGAATCAGAATGAATCTCACATATTTCCACTTTTCCACCCACTGTTAGAATTTCCTACCTGGGGACAATATAATGGTTATACTGTATGGTTCTTTGGTTTGTTTGCTTATCATTAATAAAAACACCCAATGTGTTGTTGAGCTGACAAAAAGAAAACCTATGCACATTTCCCATATGTATTTATGTTCCAACAGCTAAAATAGAAGCACAAAGTAAATTAAAAGTGTTCAGAACTGTCAATACAAGCAAATTACAGAGACCACACATTTAATAATGTACTTATCAGACATGGTCCAGAAAATAATTGGGAAATTGGGAAATTACAAGCACTAGATACACTAAATGGCAAAAAAATATAACTCCATTGCTTCCCCATTAGGAAAAAGGCTAACAGTTGTTTATGGCAGTTAGACAATATTATTATTATAATCCTACTAATAAATCAAACATCTTAAATTAAATGTACCTTGGGATTCATACAATACCAGTGCATGATTTGCAAAGGAGAATGTCTGTGATGCAGAGGGTATTTTACGTTCTAGAAATGAACACTCGGTTCTCCCGGCAGGACGCACGTTAACAAATGTCAGGGTGGATGTGTGAAGAGAACAGAAGGAATTTTGCTGCCTGGTGAAAATGGATGCAACAGTAGTGCCACATTTGCTGCTTTAGCTAGCAAGTACCCTGACAGAGGCACAATTTACAAATCCACAATAACCCAGATAGTGGAATGATTCCTTCACACCGGAAGCTTAGCCAATCGCAAGAGAAGCAGTTATCTTGCATAATGCAACTATTGTCCTGGAAGCTGCTTTCTGACGATTTCAGAGACTGTGACAGTCGACAACAACAAAAAAAAAATACCATGGGTGACTGGTATGAGCCAGTCAACTGCAAACGCATCCCTACAAAATTTCCTGTGTGCACATATCATCAGTATCAAATACAGTATGCCAGAGGATACTCTATGAATAGCTGAAAATAAAGATTGCCATCATTGCAAATATCATCACCACCGAGGATGTGAAGGAGATGTCCGTGTGACTATGCAACGCACGCAATCCAGTCTGTGCTGTATGCCGTCTACAGCACAGATATCAGGCTGTAAGTCTAGTGCTTCAAGCAATGCAGTGTCCTGTGCAAGTAAAGCCTTTGACCACACCTTGCATACCAGTCTATGGCTGACTATCAGTAAGTAATAGTCATGCACGATAGAGTTCTGCACACTACTCTAACGGGTTATTTATAAAACAATATTTACAGTGCATTTAGGTTGTACACTGCACACTGGACAGCTTAAGGCTGGTTCAGTCAGCTGGGAGAAAGAGTGTGATGTTGGGACTTGCCCTATAGAGGTTTAGAAGGAATATCCTGCATTTGAGAATCCATGTATTGAGCTGAAATGATCAGGTTTACCATAAATTACTTGACACAATCTGTTGTGATCACAGGCTTGTTTTTGATTTTTCCCCTCAACGCTGTATGGGTTTAGAGTTATTTTTAACACAATCCTCATATCTTTCCTGTCGACCAACATGTTCACGGAACAACGCTGTCTCTTAAAAAAATTCAGGAAAGTAAATCAGCCATCCTGCCTGTATGAGCTGAATCTTAAGTGTGTCTTCATGATCAGGGCACCTATACCTGGCACATTTGCTGCCCTGAGGACGTCAGAACGGGGAATTGTTATAGTCATCAACCTTTTCAGGCAACTAAGATGGAAAAGAGTGCAACAACCAAGGTAATTTTTCCATTGCACATATATCTCAGGTTCTCTCTGGTCGTCATGATGCTCGTAGTCTCCTGGCACAGAGCTTTATTCACATTGAAGTAAATCAATGGGAATACCACTTGCATTGAGATAGTGGGGGGGGGTAAGAAAAACTACAATTGTTTGTCATTGTCTGAGGAGAGATCGCGGGACTGAATTATTGAGTCAGCTGTATACTTTATAGCTCTGCTGTAACAGTGAATCACACAAACTATAGGACTTGCCTACTCCAATATAGTAAGGTGTGTGTGTATATAAAAGAGCCTTTGAATTTTTTTCCCACCCATTTAAATTAGCATTTGACCAGCTGTTTATCTCTGTTAAGTAGAGAAAAACAAAAAGCTTAAACTATATGGAAATGAGCAGCAGGGATTTACAGATGTGAATTTAAGTTAAGCTTTCTAATACTAAGATTTAGGTCATTCCACTTGGACAGAAACATCATTCTGAGGTCAAATGGTCAGGGGAAAGTTAAAAAAAAAAAAAAGGCATGCATTTGTATATTTTGTAAAAAGCAAAACTGAAAATGCACATACAAACACCATCACAAGCATAAAGAGGTTGGATTTAAGGTTAAACGTTTAAGGCTAATTTAAAATGGGCACAAAATGTGTATCACAAGTAACTGAGTTGACAAGAATGCACATAAACAACTCCTGAGCTGTGAGCTGGTCATGAAGTAATTTAAGTGCTTCAAATCCACTTGGAGTTCAAATTAAGCACTGATGCACAGTTAATGTACTGTCCATGAGAAACAAGGTAGGTCAGCAACATACACACAATCTGCAAAGAATACAAACACTTTTCAGGGGTAAGATCAATGAAATGGGTCACCTTGTACTGCATCTACCAGCGGTTCTGAAGATTTCCAAGGGCCGCAAAAAAAAAAAAAAAAACATAAAACATCACATCATAAATTATATACAAATGAATGGAACCTTGGGATGAGATTTTTTCGAGATGTTACACTTGCCTAAAAATATCCAATATCCAAAATTCAAAGGAAACATGAATCATGTAAACGAAACATTTAAATGCATTAAACATCAGGGACATACAGTGCAATTAAATCGCTTATTATTATTACTTAAGAAACACCACAAAAATACACATTATGGAAGTATTAATTGAATGAGGAGTGTTAATTTTCCATTTACAATATTTCTCATTGTCAGCAGTCAGAATGATTATTTTCAGTTTATTTTCTCGCCATCTCACTGTTCCAGAGCTTTTCATATTTTATTGTGCCAGATACTTCAAAGCAGAGAATGATTAGTTCTTAAGCTCCAAGGAAAGAAGCAAATGAATATAGGCTGACCCATTAATGTTACTACAGTGATAAATTGCTCCCTCGTAATAGAAGCAAACCTTTTTCATCCTCTAGCAACACAATGTTACTTGCTCATCGGTGTGTAAAAACCCAACTATCTTTACTACAATCTCACATAGTAATACCCCCTCCACTCTATACAATATTTTTATTGACTGAAATATGAGTGTCTAGAAAAGATTTTTAAACAAAATAAACTTCAGTGAGCAGGACCTTGTTCACGGATTGGTTCTAAGCAACATGTTGAATGTCCACTTGTCCATTTATATCCTGAAGAATCAATTGATGTTGTTAGAATTTTACATATAGCGTTACAGAATTTGAGGGAAAAACTTAAAATGGAATTGGTTTTTAATATAGAAGGGAATAGAAACCATCATACGTCTAGAAATCTCAACTCAGGAAACACATCATTTGAAACATAGCACTACTATTCAACCTAAAAAGATAAAAACAAAGTGGAATTACTCAAGACAGAGTAAAATATTTCAGACTGCAGTGTTATAAACTAGCAGTTTCTTTATATATGCATTTTATATATGCATTCTATTACAGAACATGATGTGTTTGATATTTATAAAAGAGTGAACGAGACCCTTTACAGTACCATTTCACTAGGTTATGTTTCAGTGGTGGCTGGGTCCATCACTCCTATCCCACAGTAATCCAGAATCAAAAGCTGGTAAATATGAGTAACCCCTGTAAGGCACTCGGGACTCTGGTCTGTGAGCTTTTCAAAAACGGAGCTGTAAAGAACACCTACGTAACAAAACAAACTAAATAATTGATCACTTTTCCAGGCTCTGCGTTTGCTTTACTTACGAGACCTTAATTTTATTTCCCCCTAGGCTGAACAGATTCACAATGAATATCCTTTAATTAATGAAAGTGCTGCCTCAGAAACAGGCTGTAGTTCATGAAGAAAATAACAGACCTCTTAGACACGCATCATACGCCAAAACCCCAACCCTTTTATTTTTTTCTCCCCTCTCTATTTCTCATTCAAAATCAGCCCCGAGGTCTACTACATCACTCTGCATTACAAAAGCTGGCAGACACCTATGCCCCAGTAGAACAATACCCTTGCATTTTTGCAGAAAGAAAGATCTTGTAATGATTCAATATCAAAATGAAAAGACACTTCTTTCCTGATGTGATTTGAAATGTGTGTATTATATATATATATATATATATATATATATATATAATTTTACACTATTAAACATTAATTATTAAGACTGATAATCCCACAGTGAAAGACTAACTAATTTGCCAGTGTTCGGCCCCTCAGGCCGCCCATGGATGTGCCCTTCAGGTCCAATGTAATACAGCTTAAGATCGGCTAAGGAGGTACGGCAAAGCCATCTTTCTTACCGCGGGTCGAGTAAATGAAGTTGGCAGTTAAGTTCATTATATCCTGCCCTCCAGAGGTTTGAATGATTTTGTGGAAATGAAAAGATAAACAGACACTTGAAGAGCAGATGACAGTTATACAAGGCAGAGCACCATGTTGCCGGACTTGTAAAAGCTACTTGTCTACTTCTTACATTCACCAACCTGTGAGGCTGTCTGGCCGCGGCGGGATCATCCTGTCATAGATGTCATACGACTGCCCGTACAGATCGGTGTCGTGGTGCAACGCTCTCTGCAGAGTGGAGCCATAGTGCTGTGGGACCGCCGTCATGCCGGAGCGGATGGGGGAGGAGGAGCTGGTTTGCTGGGCGTGGGAGGGGGACCCCAGCCTCATCTGTGGGTCCACCAGGGTCAGCGGGGAGCCCATTCTGGTGGGGTTGCTCAGCACTTGGTAAGGAGAGGTGCCCCGGGTGGCGTTGGCAGACTGCTTGGAGTTGACGGAGCCGACCCTGCGCACAGCCGCCGGGGAGCTGGATTTCTGGGCGCTGTAAGGGGACCCGGGCCTTTGCGAGGAGGGAAGCGTTGTGGTGGAAAATATGCTGGCGAGGGGTTTGGGCTCAGTGACAGCTGGGGAGCCGTATCCACTGCCCAGGGAAGTCCTTAAGGAGCCCCTGGAGGGCGAGATGCTGCTGCCGTAGGCGGGGGACTGGGTACGCGATGGCACCGAGCTCACCCTCCGCATCACCCGCCCCGACGCTGCCGCGATGTTCACCGGAGCCTGGCATAGGGACACAGAACGAGGGGCTCACTTTCCTGAGTGAATGGAGGGCTCTTACAAAATATACTTTAATGTAGAATTAACAGAGTGAGTGTTTTTAAAACATTTATTTCTATAGATGTTTTGATTGATTAAATCTACAAATGTAATACCTAAAATTGTTTAAGTCACCATAAATAAAATAAATCCACACATAAACATTGGTTCTGTAATACTGTCCAGTCTTTTGGCAGTACCTGCACTATGGTCTGTCCTTCTGCTTTCGTGTTTCTCATCAGAGTAGAATTACTGGCAGTGCCTGGGAACGAATGCTGCAATCGCAGTTCTGGCTTCACCAGATTCTGGCTGCTGTAGTAGCTGCTCGTTTCCTGGTAACCGCTATCAGAGTACGAGTTCATTTGTGTTGAGCTGCGGGAATTTCCAACAGACCCTAAAAAGGAGACAGACAGAGCATCATAAACGACTTGCCAAGAATTCAACTTGTTTTGTCCAGTCACAGAATAAAGATAAAAAGGAGAAGAAATAAAAAAGCCTTAATTTAGTGGGTATTAACAGACCCTCACTTTCATGCAGAGAGGTCTGTTCAGGCGAGTACAGGGTAACTTGCTCCTGTTTACTCCTGACGCGGTAGGATGTGGATTGCGGGGGGTCCGTCACCCGAGACTTGGTCGCTCCTGTTGGGGCATCTGGGAAAGAAAGGGAAATAACATGGGATTAGATCAATACTGTTGAATACATTTTCAAATGCAAATAATGCATGTTTTTTTTAATGTTTAACATGCCATGTCTTCTGCAACAGAAGTTCACAAACATTTTCTTCTACATTAAGTGAATTAGCAGTAACTAACATTTTAGTTCTTTACATGAATAAACTCTTTGTGGCAGAAACCCACTATATAGTAAGATATATAATTATTGTTGTCTGCCAGCTGAACAAAATAACAGTGTTCCAACTCTTCCAATAAAAACTACAATGAATCACTGTTATCCCCCCCCCCATATTATAAATAGTAAGATTTCAACTGTGACAGCTCTGGCTTGTCTCGATGGTTCATGAGGTTATTTACAATGACAGTTTTATTCTTAAAATCACATGCTGGTGCTAGTCTCTCAGAAGGCCAGTAACAAAGACCTTTCTGGAGTAATGCACAGCAAACACAAGCTAGGTTTTCAATACTGACATATTGTGCTACTCATTTTATTCAAATTACACCAACACAAATGACACAGTAATTTCATATTCACAACTCCCAGAACAAATACACCTAACCATGTTTTGTGAGTTATTGCTTAGTTAATACTTAAGGGGATGGTCAGTTCTACTCAAATAAAATCAGAGGTTGAGACATAAAATATTTCAAATATTGAAGTCAGTGGACGGAAGACAGATGGACTTCTGAATCCTTAAGAATTCAACAAACCAGTCAGTTTGCAATTTACACTCCATTGAAGAATCTGAATGGACACTATTTTATGCAGAGGCTTTGAAAATCAGTATCATCTGTTTTTTCCAAACCATTAGTTTCATTAACTTGAGTTTCTAAGGATGCCAGCTCTTGCTTATGGCGAGTGAATCAATCTTCAGCATTTCAGTTATCGTCACATTGCAGACAGAAGAAAAAACTACCTTCTGATCTCCAGGGGAAGGACTTCTCAGATGAGCTGTTAAAAAAAGAAAAGAAAAATGAGTGATGATTACATCAGCACAGAAACAAAGCAGAAGGATTTTACAGAATACAGTAGCATTCAAAGATAAACAGATCAATGGCCCAATGTGGGACTTTAGTTGGACATTCTCAGTTTAGCTCCATTTTGTCAATCTGTCCACCAAACAAAAGGGACAGTCACATTTCTCAACAACCATATGCATTTATAGTAAAAGGCACCATGAAAATTAACCTCAACCTTTAACTGTAAAGCGAAGATGTCAAGATTAAATTACAGATAAGATATGGGCATGTATAACAAAGGATTTATGATTCTTTCACCATGCAACTTGCACTGTATGATGTTTTATCACTAGCAACAAACCAAAGAAAAAAAAATAAAAAATAAAAAGAAATAAGGAAGGTACTACTGTGAATCAAGACAAAAAAAAAATCACTTATTTTCAACCAGTTTAGATTTTTGCATTCACAGGCTGATTCAACATAGAAATTATATAATAAATGGAAAGGTCAGAGAAACCAAAACTCATGTGCTACTGGATGAATGGGTTGACCAGGATAAATATAAAATGTATTGATCTTGGTGTTTACATTGCATTGTGAGGAATATATATATATATATATATATATATATATATATATATATATATTTTTTTTTTTTTTTTTTTTTTTTAAATGTCTTTTAGGTTACATGAGCAGAAAACAAAATTAAAGTTGCACAGAATCTCACATAATCGGAAAATATTATTGGAACTCTTTCGCATTGCCCCCAGGATCATATAATCCAGGAAGCATTATCGCAAAAGAATAAAGCTCTTAAATTTTAAATTACAGCTGGTTTCATAAACATTTGGCAACCATGAAATACTGCACAAAAGTAAACGCATAAGTGGTGGGACTGATTCCTGGTTGAGCAGTCTGTGCACTTGGAGCTGCTGTCAAGAAATGTGAAGCCAGACTGAGCTTCTGTCAGAAGAACATAAAATGAGCCCGAAGAAATGCTGAGTTAGAAAATGACCGGCGGTTTATAGATTAACATTTTTAAATTTATGCCAAAGAGGTCTGTGAGAAGAATTCGGATTCATTTCCCTTCAAATGCATAGAGGCCGAGACATGACACTGATCAGGCAGCAGTTAATACCGAAAACAACACCCCACCCCACATATGGAAGAGTGGCAGACCGGTATGCAGCATTTCAAACAACTAGGTTTAAAAGAAAGCCACAATGCAAAAACAAACTTGTCACAACCTCCATCACTGGCCTCCCACAGAGATGACGACAAACACAGAGAAGGGAATTACACAGACTTTTGGAATATAAGATTAACAAAAGCAACTTTTCTTTTCATCCCTAAAATCACGTTTATAAAAAGAAAAAGCCTTTTCATAGGTTATCTAAAAACAAAGAGGCATGATTACAGAAAATAGGCCCAATTAAACAAAATACTGTTAAGATAAAAGCACCCTTTTTGGGTGATTTAGCAAGACATTTAAGTGTACCTGATGCTGCCATTTACTAGATTTACTTTTACATCTGAGGAAACGTTAAACAGGTTTATAGAATTAAAGGACTATGATCCGAATGCCAATGAGATGAAAGCAATTAAAAAAAGGATGCTTGAAGAACTTCGCTTCAGTGAGCCGTTTCAAATTAATTACATTTCTGCATATATTCACAATTGCTATTCAGTGATGTACGCATGGATCCTGAAGATGTTTATATTGCAGATAAGATGTATGCTGTATGAACACCCTGAAGATCAGGGATATGTGCATTTGGACAACCATAATAAAGGTTACATTTCCTGGCTTATTGATTCAAGAACTTCCAAAACTGCTTCTTTAAGGATGTCTGAAAAGCATGTTCTGGGAAGACAGCACATTCCTCGGGGTGATCATAACTTCAGGTCTTGTCCTCTTGACCTAATTCTCTAGTTATGTTTCAGGTAACGGTGTGATTGACTACATTGCTCAAGATTTTACAACTTTTTTTTTTAATGATTTTGAAGAAATACTTTAAGGAACACATTCTCCTCAATTCTTGGATATTCGTGTAGGCCTTCCAAGGAATAGAATTTCTCAGGAGCATTCCCAAACAGACTAGACTCGGGGGATGGGTGGGTTATAATAAAATGTAACGACCCATCACACCTGCACAGTTCCTATTGTCAGTAAAAATGGTCTATTGAGCTGACCCGTTTGCACGACAGATTAGATAACTGCATTTATTCAAACGCAGTGGCTAGTCACTAAAGAGCCTCTTACAGGATCTTTAAAACGATTAATTGGTGTGTGTATTTTACATAACATTGGTACCCGTTGTGAGTTTTGGATAGATCCCCCAGCAGGAATATTCCACTGGACCACTAAAATATGCAAAAGTGACAGAGCTACTGCTGAAAAGGGCAGAAAGATCACTAAGGACAGCAGAAGATTCCTTCACTAATGATGTCTACTTAGTAGAAGCATGTGGCTAATTACAATTTACCTACACCAAAAAAAAACTATTTTAATTAAAATTACTATTACCACAGCTGAAAAATAAGGCTATTAAAATTAATTAATTACTTGGAAATGTAATGCATGAAATCATAACTCTGCATTACACTTGTTAATCAATCAGTCCATTCATTCATGAAGAACTGGAAATCATAAATGTCCACAACTCTGGTGTTGTAGCAAATCGTTTTGAAGATGTAGGCTAACTAACGAAGTTAAGTTAATTACATTCTCCCATTCTTAATATATACAAGTATAGGTTTATTTTAAGGTTTAAGTTTTATTTATTTAGTTTTCTTCACATCCACCTACAAGCTCCCAGATGGCTGATTAAAGTGAATCTTTATGCAAAGTGATTGTGCTATGTAAGTACATCTATGAGCAACATATTTAATAGTATTCGCTTTGCTCATAATTAAAGCCCTATGTTGGCTTGACTTTATTAAGTGTTTCAGTTGCAAAACACAAGGCCCCACACACAACACACATACTACAGTGCACCTTCAGCTTGCAATTCAAGCTGATGGTCTTAATTCATCCCTGACTTCCACTGCTGGTCTAGATACTTGTCTCTATTTAAAAAAAAAAAAAGTATAAAAACCTGAGAAATCCATAATGAACATAATTCATAACTGCTCAGATAAGATGAAGATTTGCAAAGAGCAACTTCGTTAGAAAGCTGGCATAGTGTGTTGACCTTTTCTAATCCCTGGTATGCACTATGTAAAGCTTAATAACCCACAACCTTACTCTGAGTTACTCAGCTCATCTACAGTATTAATATGAATCTGAAAATTGAACAGTGGAATCGGGCTCAAATGTAGGAACAAAAAGGTCATGCAATCAATATTCACGGTAGCTTTTACCCAGGGAGCACTTTTCCTGACTAGTGTGTACCTCACATACTGCCTGATACAGAATTATTTATTTTAGCATTACATTCAGCATGAAATTATAGACACATTGTTTGTAAACCTCAGTGTCTGGTCAAAGTCCTCAATTTGTTGAAGGCCCAATGTTACCAAAACCTTTGGTGACACTGTAAAATGACCACTGTAAATTTAGACACATACGCGTACGCATGCAGGCACGCACACACACACCAATAGGAGTTTGAGGAAACAAATCTCAAATGATACTACTGCCTGTATTTAAAAAAAAAAAGCTTGATAATTTGAAATTAATGTTGCTTAATATGAATTAATGGTGCTTCACTTTGACAGATTCTTTGTACAAGGAGGAATCAATGAAGCATGGAAAAAATGGAGACTCCCTAGACTGTGGGAGGAGAGGAAAGGAAAAAAAAAAAAAAAAGAATAATAATGTAGGAACTACTCTGGCTGCCCATAAAATCCCTGAATGATAATGGTTTACCATTGTTAAGGAAAACAGCAATAAGCATTTTCACTGTAATGCATGTTCTATGTAAGTTGGCAACACTTGCTGAGTGGTGAATTACTGAGTTACCGATGTAAGAGTTGAGATACGGGAGTTGTTGTTTAGTGTCGTTCCTCTGTGTTGGGGAATGCAGGATGAAAACCAGCCCCTACCTGATGCTGGCAGCACTAGGCGACTCTGCCCCCAGTCGGCATCTCTCCAGCTGACTGGCAACAATCTGTCGTTCCACCTCCAGCTCCCTGGTCAGCCGTTCAAACTGGAGCTCCTAGGGATGGAGAGAAGGAGGACGTTTTACAAAGGCTGCACTTAATTAAAAAAATATATATATATATATATCAACTGCATATAGGGTTTACTGTCACTCAAAAGCATGTCCTTTTCACCTTCAATGTTTATCAAAGACAAACCACACCAGTATGCATAGAGCTCTTGTAACCACTGTAATGCTGTGTACACATAGCACATTGCATATTAGCTGTAGAGTAAAAGGTAAGTCACCTTGAGTAAAGCCATCTGCTCAATGAGTTAATCATAATGGGATGAGGTCATCTGCCAATAAATATTATATTAATAATCATAATGTCACACAGTGTCATTTCTAAACAGAAAAGTAACACTTTACCATCTTGCCCACTTGGTTTTATAACTGATGAGAGGCAACACTCCCCCTCCCTCAGACAAATACAGCTCTCACTCATTAGATAGTTATATCTCGAGATATCCGGCACAGAGCTTAGGCAACAATGACCAATCTTTAACCTTGCCTTTTGAGTTCCTCAGGGCCAAGCGCAATAGATCTGCATCCTTCTACCGATTACCCGGAGTACGAAGCTCTGACTTGGGAATCCCAGTATTTCTGCTTCCTCCAGCACTGCAGCATGCTGTATGTCACACAGTAGCTTAAGCACTCACCTTCTCTAATTATGTCTATGACTGAGGCACAATGATCTAGCATTCGCATTCCCTGGCATGCATCGTCGGCGTTAGCACTGCCACTCGAGCTTTTCAACAAAACAAGCTTTCGAAGGGCTCTTCAAAAGATCAGATTTCAGGCTGTAATCGTTGTGCCTTTCTAGCACGGATCTTAACCTTTCAAGGTACAAGAAAAGCATTTCTGTCAAAGCTCCACAGTCCAGGATTTGCGACATTTCTCACTGCTGCTGCATCCCCTCCCCCCTTCCAGTTCTCTCAGAGCTAGTCATGTGCAACCTGGTGCAGAGACGAGGAAGCTGAAAGCCCTCTTAGCCAGGATCTCTTTCTCAGGAAGTTTGACGGCATGTTGGAGCAGAGAGGCATTTACTTTTAACACTTCCTGAAGGAGTTCTGTTCACAGCAGAAACATCACTGCGGCAGTCCTCTCTGCATTAGGATGATGAAGCATGGGCTGGAACATTTACAAAAAGGCTTTTTCACTGTATTAAAGCAGCGAAGGTAAATTATTTACTCATTCTGGCAGTAACCCCCACACACAAGAAGCAGAAGCTGAAGTCAACATCGAGCTGCTAGGACTTGCATCGTCTTGTGCATACCATACAATGTGTTAAACTAAGGAAGATTTTACAATAGGCAAGTTCTTCCAATATTTGATGTACAATTTAAATCACTATAGTAATATCAAAGTTAATATTTAACTGAAATAAATTGAAAATTGCAAATTCAGTGAAGACTGTCAACTTAATGCCTAATAATACATTAGGAGGAAATTTCACATCAAATCCAACATGAAAATGTCAAGGTTTATAAAATGTATATTATCTATCTGTCTATATCCCCGATTAAACCAAAATGTAGGTATTTGTTGGCTCTTTAATAGAGCAGCTTAAATGAACCTACAATTTCTAAATAGGAGGGTTTTGCTTACACAATATATTAGCATTACCAATAATAGTTTAAAATATTTAAAATAATCATCATTATTATTTTAACGCTTCAAATAGCAGAAGCTGTAAATAGGTCTGTGTGACATGACCTAGAATATTGTTAAAGGATATAAATGTAATATTACATGCAAAAATTTTACAGTAAATAAAGGATACTGGAAAGGATTTAAATGCAAGAGGCAAGGGAATAACAAAAGCACAGCATCCCCATGTTTTGTGCGTCTGAATAAGGATGACAAAATTATTTATTCACTGGAACATCATATTAGAACTATCTGTCATTTCTCAAAGATAAAATCTGCTAGAGCAGTTTAGTTGTAAAGTGTGCAGAATGAGTGGATCGGGTACTGAGCTCCAGTAAGACCTGTATGGACCCCGGATGGCTTCAACGCACAAACACTGCTTACGGGGCCTTTAACTTGACCTAAACCAATGGTGCAATATCACACATTGACATTCAAATGATATGCCAAATTGCTAAATTGTGTCGCACAATAAATTAATATCTACAAAAAAGGAAGAGAATAAAAAAATAGCATAAGACATAATATCCACATTCAGACAAATGGCCGTGAAAAATTGAACAAATGGCCCTTGTGATGTGCAGTGGGCTTCGAGAGCTTTAGTGATCAGTTGTCAGGATCACAGAAAACTAGGCCACTAGGATCAACATGTAATGCTGCATTTGTGATAAGTTCTTCTAAGGAACGTCTAAGCACATTTGCTTTTAAGTGACACTGCATTAGTCTAGATGCTGTGACTATAACAATAACTAAAGAAATCCCACTAAACCACAGCACTAAACTTTTGTTTGATACACGGGTATTCTGGGAAAGACAACACACCCAATGAGTTACTTTCAATGCCATGCAGATTTAAAGAGGATTGTGTCACGCCTAGTCTTGGCAAAACTAATCCAGATTAATTGGAAATAACTCCTAATGTGACCCTTAATAAATATAGATAAATGGATTAAGATTACCGAGAGAAATTTATTTTTTAGGCCTGTATGATTTAGGGGTTTCATTTTCAATTTTTGTACTACATTAGGTAGTTTATATAGCAGCCTACACCAAAATGGAACCATAGTGATAACATTAACCACCTTTTAAGATCAGTTGTAGTTCAACTTCAATAGTAAATACAGTCTCCTTCAGTTAGAATTTGAACAACTATTTTATATCAAAGGAAATCGACAGAAAAAAATAGAATTCAACACACCACCAGCAAAAACTGATATGGAAGCAGCAAGCTTTGACTGTAAACAGTAATTAACACTATTCAAGGCAACAAAGAGCACAAAACAAAAACTAAAAAGGCTAATAAAGGCCTTCCTAGACTGAAGATTGTAGGCCTGACTGAAGCATCTGCCAGCACCATAAGGCAGGCAAAGACTTGATCCTCAGGAAACCAGAATATGAAGCACCGTAGTTACTTTTAGATACTAGAAGATACTGCAGTTAGAAGTGTTCAAATAGAGGCATTTCCAACCTGCCGAGAGATGGTTGTTTATCCATTCGGTGCCTAAAATTCTTGCCCATCTGTTCCTTCCTGCAAATGCTATATTACAGATGGCAATAACAATGATAATGTCTTCAAACCATCAGTCTTTTTGGGACTTTACAGCACCCTAGCCACAAAATAAAAATACATTTCATCGACAGACATTTTTGCCTCTTCAGTACAGATCTTAAGCAAGTCTATCAAGAGGTTTAATTTAAGTATGATAAAAACAAACAAATATACAGTTCTTGTATAATTAGTGGCTTTTATAAACAAATTTGACACTAATTCAGGCAAATGTCAATTTTGAAAGGGCAAGAACAAAAAATGGCCCCAGCTGGAGGAGACGAGAGTTGTGGTAGGAACACACAAACACACAAATCTATACTTAATCTGTATCCAATTTTGTGGAATTATCTAAATAATAAATGAAAGCTAGAATACATTTAATGAAGAACTAAATGATCACCCTGATCAGGAACATTTCTGCACAAATTACCATTATAAGGGTCATTCCTGGAAAAGCCTACACTTCAGACTGAACAGCCATTGTCCAATTTAATCTCGGAAGCCCAAACATGTAAGAACGTGCATCGCTGCGCCAATTAAAAACAATGCCCGTGCTCTGCCTGTACCAACAGTTTTGTCAGATCAGGTCAGTTATTGTGCTGATCACAATGTCTTTCATTCTCAGGTCCGCCACCTCTCCGACACTGAAGCGGATTCAGATCCTGTGCAATTATGGGAAAAGACAAACAGATGACACATTCCACATCCCTTTATCCACTTAATTTTGAAACCAGAACATCACCGAAAGGTTTTTAAAGCAAAAAAAAAAAAAAAAACGCAAACAGACTCCTGAAGGCCATCACTGTAAGCAGGACACTGTGAATAGGCCCTTCCCTCTGTTTAAAATGTGTTCATTTAAACAAATATGCTTCTTGGGAAATCCAACACCAAATATTCATGCATGGACACAGCATCAAACTACCACAGTTGAAGTGTTTATAACCACAGATCAGTTGGCACCAATACAAATGATGTAACAAGACTCAGATGGGGCAAGCTGTTCCAAATATCAAGTAGATCCAAATGATTAGACAGTAGGATGCTGATTAATTCAACAAAACCATGACGCATCAGTGTGCAATTGGCTTTACTAGATTAAACCAGCCATTCTCTGCTTTTAACATTCGTTAATGTTTAGCCACTGAGACAAGAACAATGCACACGCAAGTAAGCCACACTGAAGTGTAAAGAGATTTCATACATTTTCTTGCCCTGAGCATCAACAAGACAAGACATTACTGGAAACTAAATAAAATACCAAGTGCAAATATAAAATCCCAGAGATTAATGCAAAGTATTTGAGCAGGATATTGCACCAATTCCAGATACCACAATACTAAATACCTTAATCATGTCAAAATAAATAGAAATTAGCACTGGTATCAAAAGATTAAAAGTACAAAAATCATCAACTGGTAATTAAGTGTTTTCCTTTCATTTTAGAATTGTAGTCAAAAAGCAGAGGAAGTCAGCAACAAGAATCACAGGCATCATTTGTATATTCCTCCCTTTCATACGATAGATTTTCTCTATAATTCCCCTGACATTAGTATCTTCAAATGCTGCACTAAATCACAGTCCAAATACCCTGTGACACAAAATGACATTACCATAATAAATTGTTTAATCTACAAGGAAAAAAGGCTTGAATCTTCCAGTAAGTGTAGCCTAAGCACTTTCACATTACAACTGGTGCAAATGTTTATTTATTGACCAAACTGATAATAGAAAGCAAACTAAGACTAAAATCTTCTCATTAATTGGTTCTGAAGCATTTAAAGTTAAGTTTAAAAAAAAAGAAAATCACTAGGATTTTTTACGAAACAAAAAAAAAAAGTAAGAACTGTCAATTACAATCTACTCGGCAGTATTCGGTTGGAACTGGTGTCCTGAAATAGGCTGATCGATTGTGTTGCAGGATGATTTAGAGCTGGCAATGAAATGTGTTCCCATAATTATTGCCAAAACACTTATATCCTGCTTTTAGAGCAGTAACAGAAATAGGACCAAATGTTTGCATCATAATCATTGAGGCAGCAAATTACTTATTGCAGTGAAAATGACTGATCACTCTGAAGATGGAATTTACTGATGGATGAAAAAGCTGCCCATTTCATCTTGTCAAGTCAGCAGCATTTTGTTTAGCAAAATATGACACCATAATCGTATAACCGATGACTGAAATCTCTCCATACGTTCCCCTCAATAAGGATAACTGTCCCAATTCCAACATTGATTGCAATTTTAGATTTTATCCTTCATTTTCTTTTCATGGCATGCTTCACATAGAGTGATACATTGAAATACATTGAAACAGACATCAATGTGCACAGATAGGATAACTGAGATGTAACTGATTGGGCAGAACAAAAATCCACTGAAAGATACTATGTAACTTTAATCACAAGTCTGATTTTTTTTTCTTAACTTTTTATATACAAGTTGAATCTCACTCATATTTTTTTTTATAATTAAAGTAATTGCATTTGATAAACTTAAAAGGAGAAATGACTGAGTGACTTAATTGGAAATTCATAAACTAATACATGGGTATGTGCTAGAGGTCATAAGGTCACTTCCTATGGTGCTATCGGTACCTTCAGGAAGAGCAACTCTCAATAGCCTCCTTGATGACAGGTTTATGATTTCTAAAGCGTGTCAAATTGTACTCCACAATTAAGATTTTTGGAAAGCAATCATATTTAATACTTCATTAAGCAAAGGTATTTAATATTATATTGACAGGTTTGTACGCAACATTTAACATTATAATAAATGCAGTTGTCATTATTTGTGAAAGCCTTTCTTGAAGGAGTTAGTCCCACAGGATACTACTGTCAAAAGGAAGTATACAATTAAATATTACTGCCACTTATTTCTTATTACCACATCAGTAGTCAGCATCTCATACAAAATAATTTAAATCAGTACCATTCGCAAATTGTCAGTAAAAATGCACAAACAGGGTCTATTATGGCACACTTTTTTCATAAGGCAAAAAAATACCAAATATATATAAATAAAACCTAATACAGAGCTGACCCACTGAATTATTTCTGTGAATATGGTAGTGTTGACACTTAACAGTTTCCAGGAGTTTTTACATACAGCTTACTGTGTCCTTGTATCACAATTAAAGCCATATGCATGGGAGGAATATCAATGGAGGGTCTGAATGTAAACAGGAAGGGGTTTGTGGGCATTGAAAACTGGCTAATTTTAACAAAATGAAAGGAAAACAAAAAAAAACAGCATCCACAAGTAGACTCCTATTCACCCATAGCTCTTAAGAGAATATCAGATGTACACTGGAGGCTTTTATGAATGACAGTTTATGTAAATCAGAGGTTTTAAGCGGGGGTGGGTTTCCATATGCATTAGGCTTACGTTATTTATTTTTTTAGATATGCCAGCATGGAGTGTGTTACCATCAGGTTCTGGGTATTGTGAGATTGGGAATGTATGTAATTTCATATAGATGCATGATATTTATGACAGTATCAAAACATAAAAGTTTCAAAGCCATGACTATTTAAGCTCCATATATTATGAACACGTAACCCCTAATTCTTTCAAGTGAACAGTTCTTTGAAACTCTATGGAGGGAAGAAAAATCTGAGGGACTAGGAGTGTGATCTGTAGGCCTTCAGGCGTATCACTTTAATCTCATAATATTTAAATTATGCATCCCAATTTGGTAGAAAATTAATCTGACAATTTTGGCAACTGTAAATGTATGATTTAAATGATGTATAGGTCTGTAGATGGATAGGTGGTTGTGCTGCAGAAGTGGGGTATGCAAAAGTCCTTACACTGTTCTTTTGAGTCTAAACCAACCCAAGGGAAATGCACAGAAATGTCATATGAACACGGAGAGAGTCAGCACTTTATGTTCAGCGGAGTCTGTGACAACATATTCTAGAGGGCCTTCATCCCTAAAAGCTGATGTGCCAAAAATGGTGAAATTATTATTTTTTGTCTTGACCGCTGTAGCCATGTACTTGAATGTAAATCGAGTGTAAATGAACATTTTGAGGACAAACTGAAGCCATCAAACATGACTGAAATTAACGGCAAAAAAGAACAATGCTCAAATTTAACTTAAAATGTGTTTAAATCAAACGTGTTGTAATTGCAATACAAAAAAAACTAATCTCTTCTTCATATGTCCTCATGACCCTTTGGAGTAAATCCAAAGAAAGAAAAAAAAAAAAATTCACCATCATTTAATCCTCAGTCTTTAATATTAAGTGATTTAACCCAAATAACCTTATCTTAATCCAGCAATACACCCCCCTCCCTAAAAATGTTCTGTATTCCTATAGCAGTAAAAAGACAGATTAAGCACAAAAAATGCTTTAGGGAAGGAAACAAATGGAACAGCACAGAGATTGTATTCTTTTACTCTCTGATATGTAATACGATGTATTGCAATGTGTTTCACATCACGCTTGGCATGATCAAGCTAATGATTTTAGCTTGGTGATGTGGCTTAATTAATTAATTAATTAAGCCATATGTTTAGCAAACAGTTAATTATATCTGAAAATTCAAAATTGCATTGCATATGAATACAACACTGATTCAATACATCATGTTAAAAAAAAAATATTGAAGTAATGAAGAAATCTGCATACCTGAATGGAATTCTGATGCACTTCTGACAAAGAAGTAAAACATATCGAGGACATCCTTGAAATTTTGGAGACTGTTTAAATGGAGGGTCGTTAAACCACTACTACCACTCTCACTAATGTGTTTCAAAGGGTATTTTGTCATACTTACACAGAAAGACATCACTGAAAAATGTATATAGCTTTTTTCCATATACATGTGTCTGTCTGTACACATGAACTGCAAAGAGTTGGTGTGCTTTTTCAGAAATTATATTGTTGGTGGCATTTTCATTAAAACATTACATCCAAACCCACTATGCACAAGGACAATGATAAAATACCTTTTCGTTTTGAGTGCAAGGTTATCTCAGAAATGTTATCAGTTTTATTGTTATTAATGCTTTCAAAAATATAAAAATCGGTAATATGGAAGCAACATAGCATCTACTTCCAGGGGATCAAAAATACTTTTAGCAAAATTGCTGCCGTGCACATGGCTTTATTGTGATCTTTTATTAGTTTCTGATCTTGGTAAGGTACAAGCGTCAGCACATGTGTTGTATTTCTGCAGCCTAGGGCTATGTGAATATGGCCCATATCTAACAACTGACATGCTCCACTTTCACAGGCTTTTACATGTTTTATAGGATGTCAATACTTAACAAATGCAAGTTTGTGATGATTAATTCAGATTCCACACCCATGAATCCTAGTTGGTTTAGAATGAGGTTAAACTGCATCAGCTCGGTACAGTAGTCCACAGATAAGAAAAACGACAAATTTGTTGAATGGTCTAATTAAAATCTGCAATACCTCCTGCCTTTTTCTTTACCTAGAGTGACTGCTAATTGAAATACTTTTCCAATCAGATGCCGTTCCAGTGCAACACTAGATAATACAGGTGTCTATAATATTTTTGTTTATTGTGCCCTTCTAACACATTTTCAAGTTCTCAGACTTGCCTCAAAGCTTAAGGATAATCACAGCCAAGATAAAGACAAAACAAACACCATTTACAGTATGTAATTTGATCAAACTTTGATCAGAATATGAAAAACAAAAATGGAAAGAGAAAATATCAAAGATAATATTTATAGACAGTAACATAAGTGTGAATATATATTACACAAGCATACACACACACGCACAGAGATATATACACCCGAACAGAGTAAATAAGGTACAGGATACACCCAGTTACCTTCACAATGTTCAGCAGTGGTTCATGTTAATAAATCCTGCAGAGAGAAATGCTCCTTCTTAAGCAGCACTGATCACCCCTGAAAGATCCAGACACTGTGTCCATCCTCCATTCTGCTCATCTGAATAATTCCCTGCAAGACCATTTCCCAAGTACTCCTCATGTTGAGCCTTTTCCCCTTGTATAGTGAGAGGAGAGCAATGTCTTGAGGCTCCATATGAACAACAATTGCTTCAAATGAGCCTCACACCAGGCTGAGCCCTTCCTTCTCCCGTCACGTCACATTCGCAGGAGATTATCTCCTCTCCTTCTGCCAGTCTCTGTAGTTACCATGTTCGCTTGCATTGCACTGCAGCTCTCACTGGACCTGTTTTTATTAATTTCTTCAAACATAATTGCTTTGAGCTTTGAGAAGAAGTGCACTATCAAAACTGAAATGTATGTGAATTCAGTTTATTCTCTTTCTAATGTGGAAAATAAAGATAACATGCAGAACAGAAAATGGCTTAAAATGGTCATTAAAGTTCTGAATTTCACCTATAGTACTGCAGCACATGCCAGTATATGGAGTTTTACCTCATTACTGCTAAACATTTTTAATTCTTACAGAAGAGGTAAAATTAAAAGGATTAGAAAAAGCGTTACTGTATTTTCTGAAGTAAAAGGACTTTGAAATCCCTGTTTTGAAATGATGGGGCCTAACCTGAACAATACAACAGACAAGCTAAAGTAGTACACATTACAAACTTCAGTATTAGACTAATGTGAAAGATATCCTGGAGGTCATTCTTCAGGTTTCGAAAACTGATTTTTCTTTTTCGCCTATAAACCAAGGGCACCTCAAAAAGAGTCATTTGCAGAAAGCTCCACTCTGGCAGGACTTTAAGGTCGACTCAAGGTAAGCCTCTCACAAGCAGAAGTGGAGGAAAGAAAGGTCCTATGCATGTCCCCAATTCGCACACAGGAAAAATGTGTGAATTCCTCAAGTGTTTTGGATTTGGACAAGGCAAATTAAGAAAGTCTAAACACTGGGAAGACGACTGGATATGAAATACTAATAATTAAGGAGAATAATAAATCTTCAGGTTTTAATTGCCATCTGCCATTTTCACAAGGATCTCTATGCAACATCACTTCTTCACTTTGAAACGCAACCTGATAGACGCAGACTGAAAACAATCTAGTGGGAATAAACAATACTGAAAAATATGAAGGGATGGCTGACTTTAAGGAATGGTTAAGAAGATGTTTCAGCACCCCTTAATATGCATGTGGAGGAAGTGAGAGGACTGAAATAGCAATCTCCCAGTTGAAAAAAGGACATGCTAGCAATGGTGCCGAATGAGCCAGGCTTGGCTAACCAAGTCAGTCGTCACTCAGACACACAAATATTGTTACAGCTAACTGCCAGGATGTCATTAAAATGTAACCAAGCACACAAACACTTCTGTCAATGTATTAATATCTCACAATTCCAATACTGGCTTCATGACTACAACCAATTTATTTTCCAAGGATGATTAAAAATATGAATCTTGCAAACTACCATAAACACTTTAATTTTCAGTTCCATAAAGTAAAAATTGTAAACCATTATTTAAATCAATGAGGAACTCATCAGGGAACTAAGCGTTCACATTTGTGAAGGAGGGACTGTAAAGATTGTCTGTGCAGCATTATTCTTTCATTTATACCATACTAAGACACTAAGCATTCCCATTACTCTTCACAAATGAAAAACAAAGGAAAGACAAAAGTAAATGCCCAGTACTTAAGAAAAGTGCTTCCTTTCAAATATTTAATTAATTTTTTTAAACTATTTGTCACGAACAGGGCACACACGATTCTATAATGCGTCATATTAATGAAGATCCTTAAACTGATTCCACGATCAACATTATCAGGACATTAGTTATTGTAAAATGTATAAACATAAGCAATTTTGCGCTTTTTCATTTATACAAATTCACTTTTAAAAAACAGTCAGGTTTCTATTCAAACTAGATACAAAATTATTCCTTTCAAGACAGTAAAAATGCTCATCATTACTCACTTACAAAAAAAACCTCATAACAATGGCCTGAAATTATGATAAGATTAGAATGGTCTAAAGGTATAATCTAAAACGGATGCTTCGAAGGAAGGCAATGAAAAGTGTCAATGAATTGTGCAGTGCTAATCTGGGCATATGATTTAACCGGTTCCTGGTCACAAGTGTATGAAAACCACTGTATTTTAATAATACAAAATAATATTATAATAATTAAGTTAAATAACCAAAAGCAATTCAAATTACATTTTTTGGTTTCTGTGGGGTGTCCAGCATAAAATGTATTAGAATACACAATCTCCAAAAAATTTGAAACATTAGAAACTACATTACAAAGAACAATATGAAATTATGTAACTTCTAGTTTAGATTTTCCACAAAACCAGACAAATGTTGCCAGAAACTAATAACCATCTTAATTCATTGTAATCTTTGCGCATTTTCTTCAAAAGCATTTACTCACCATGCCAGTACACATCATACATCCCTGAACCACAGACCAGCATGTTTACCCCAAAGAGATTATTTTTGTCTTTTTGCAATCAGAAAAGCAGGAAAGCCTCTGGAAAAAAATACTCCCATAGCAACACAAGTGACCTTCATGCTGCACTCTGCTTCCTCCAGTTTTATTATGTTTTTCTTTTTTTTAACACTCAACAGCAATTTAAACACAGACTGAGATTCATTTACAATCTCAAACACAAGAATTTCCTCTGAGGCATTTCTCCAGCCATCTTTTAAGTCTTACTACTGCTCCCTCCCTGACTAAACACTGAGCACTGGACCAGAACGTGGAGTTCATTTCCATGGAAGGAAGTTGCATCAACAGGTGTTCTCCAATGGAGCCGTCTTCCTGTTGACGTGAGTAAACAATGGGGGCTGGAGTATTCCAAGTCATGGCAAAGTGCCACAAAGGAAGGGTGTTGCAGCAGTTCTAGGGATATGACACTCTAATAGCTCTACTGAAGAAAATAAAAAAAAATATAAGACTATTTCCAATTAAATAGTTTTCAGATAAGTCACTTTGTATAATAAAATGAAAGTGCAGTACTACAGTAATGCAGTAGTCTTGGGAGAGAGACTGCATTCCTACATTTTGTTGCACCCATAAGTGAAATTAGTATTAAGTAGGCCCTACAAGGGAAAAAACGGATAGTAATACCACATCATATCTCAGACACTAATGCATCTATGATCCAAAACTGTGAAATGCAAGGCAGGCAAGGCAGAAACGTTTTTATTTTTATTTTTATGACAAGCTTGCTGGTAGAGTAGGGATCTCGTTAAATCAAAACTTCAGCTCACCTTTACACAAGCAAGAATGTGGTCAGATCTAGGCCAGGGGTTGGCAAATCCAGTCCTTGGGGGCTAGACTCCAGCAGGTTTTATAGGTAACTCAATTAGCCACTGATTAAGATCTGGAATAAAGCAGTGATTTGGCCTCTGATGTTTAGAACTACTTAACTAATTAAGAAATCAAGTCCTGGGGTGGAATAAAACCAGAAACCCCTTTAGCCATTAAACACTGGAATTGCCTGCCCCACGTCTAGTCAAAAAAAGATGCTATCAGGTATGCATTTGGTATTAGCTCCTGGAGGATGACTTGATGATGTTTATCTTCAATGCAGCCTGAGGTTAACATGTTAATATTCTATAGGACGTGTAGTTCCCTGCGCTCAGTTGTGGTCCCCTGTACGGAAGCTGGATGCTGCGGGTATGTGGCGTACCTGCTCTTTGACCGAGGCGAGGATGGTGGTTGCCGTGCTGTCCGTCTCCATGCCTGTGGTGGAGGATCCCTCCCGGGTGCCGAGCAGCAGCCCCTCCTCCGACACTGGGGTCTGCTCAGGAGCTGGCATGCCTCCTGCCAACACAACCAGCCACAATCTGTTAACTGCAGCACACAGCCACTCTGACACACACACAGCCCCGCAGGACTCCTCCACACACGCGTCTGTCAACAGAAGCAACTGTTCAGCAAAACAGAAAATGAGTTGATTTGGTAAAAGCAAAGCTCATTTCATTTAAATATGGCTTCAGGGCTACAACCATGTTAAGTAATGGTTTGTGCACTAACACGTACAGTACAACGGGCTATATACCTAAACCGCAACACACATTAGTACCACAGTTTTATTCACATTTTAAATATTTACACTTTAATTAAAGCATTAGGGCATAAAACATGTAAATTGCAGAAACATACAGGCTAATGGCAAAGATATAATGGAAAAAATTATAGTCTCGATCATTTTAAACAGTTCAAACTACAATTAGCTGATTTTCTTCTTTAGAAAGCCTGCTTTGCATATACTAAAGGCAGTGTCGCATTAAACAGCACAGCCTGGCGCTTTAATTTGTAATGGGTGCCCGAGGGAAACATCACTGCTCTGCTGACCTATCCGATTCTGCAGCTCAGCACAAGGCTATCCAAAACTCAAGTAAGCCCTCCGCCACACTAGATGCACTTAGCCGGCAATATTTCCTTCTGCTATGTGCTATAAACACTCTTGGATGTCCCCCTGTCACAGGACAGAATAAGTATCTCTCAGGTGCACATGAAGGTGTAAATAGCAATGCCACACAATGTTCACTTCTTCAGATTATGCAAGTAATTTTTCATAACCAGTTGTACCGTGTGGTTTATGCATTATTGATGCTATAGAACAATGCTCTTTGTATATGAATAGTATACTAGAAGATGACAGCAGTGTACGGGGAGAGCACAGTGTTGCACTGACACCAGTCAGCCCTATCAAGCTGCCAGTGAGAACTGAAATGCTACGTAGATCCTCCACACATTCAACATTAAACGTGACCCAGTAGCATTCACGAGAGTTCTCACCGCAGAGGCCACACATCTCAAGGTCACAAATTCTGCAATAGACCACATATTCGGAACAGCGGCATTCGAGATCCCCCTTCAGACATGGTGCTTGTATGGGAAACCATATCCGTCGACATCAAACCAGTACAAATAAAATTCAACAGTATTTTAGAAGCTTAAAGATGTCCATGATATTATTTATTTAAGAAGCTTCCTACCATACCTCAACACAAAGAGCATTACTACAGGAAACTATTTTTATACTGCAATTTACTTTTCCACTTCGGACTGGGTATTGGATGCTGCACAGGTAATGAACACTGTGGTCTTTTTTCACAGCACAAACTGAATAAAATGAATTTATTTCACAAGTGTCAATGACAAACATCTGAACAGAAGGCACACATTTTCCACAATAAAAGCATCAGTTATGCTGCGATGATATCCCATTGAAATCTCTCCAAGAATACACCCATTCAGTAACAGTAAATTGCACTAGTCTTATGCAGTACCCTCACCATACAGTACAGAGTTAGCCACACGATACACACTCACAAACAAAACCACAGATTATTCAACTTCAATTTCACTGGGAAAACTAAGGCCATTTGGCTTTCATTTACAGTACAATGGCACAATTACTACTTATCTGTGCCTGGTGAACTCATGCTCCTTTGCTTTGCTAAATAAATCATGTCACTTTATAAATCAAGCTTCTGTATTTCAGTAGCCAGAAGGGAATTTAAAAAAAAAAAAAAAAAAAAAACAGTACAGTATGCAAAAATACAATTATAGACCATTCACAACCCCAATAATGTGTGTATTTTTGTTTTGTGGAGTACAAGAAAAATCAAACCATTATTTTACTAAAGAGAAAGTCCTCAAACATGAATTCTTCTTTGAAGTCTCAGAAAACCCACAGGCTGTATTTACCATGCAAAGAAATCTGCTCTGCATTTTCAACAACTGCCTTTACAATATCAAACAAAACATTTCCCCTAACTGAGAAGCAACACTTCCAGCGCCATAGATACTTCTTAAATAAGGGCACGTACCTCAGTCTAGCCCTCCATGTTTTCTATCCATTTTACAACAATTCAGCTCTACATAGATGTCTTCTAATATCCACACACAAGAGCCAAGCAGTTCAGTTACAAAGGCGACCTAGCTGGTTCTCCAAGATTTCCCCCCTCTTTGTTTTCCTTTCCTTTTTGTCTTGTATACAAAGAAATTAACTGGATTGATTTGGTAAGAAGTCATACATACAGTGTTCTGAACAACCTGAAGGCTGTCTCCAGACTAACTTAGTACCATTACTGTAAGTACCCATGATGCAATTAAAAGCTGTCAAATGTAATCAGTCCTCTGTGTAGGCAGTAATTAGTGTGTGGAAGGTAGGCCTAATGCTTAAAGACATTCTGTATCGTAGGAATGGTAAAATATCTGAAGCCTCTTTAAGCTAGGATAAACTTTACAGTTAATATATCTTTAGTCAGGTAGTTCAACTATAGCTCAAGAAAGGCAAGTGCCTTCAAGACTGTTTAATGTGTACATTACTGGAGAGTAATTTGTTTTAGCAAAATCTGCAGATAGCTTGATTTAATGAAACGGGACTAAAAGTACATATTGCATACATCTAAACTAAATAGGATAGACCACATTCAAGGAATGAAGAGTACACACAAGTTGCTATAGTCTTCTCGTTTCTAAATCCATTACAATTGCCACTTGTTTACTCTCTTTCACAAGAACACACTTGACATTACTATTCAACCCAACATGCGGCTGCCTCTTCTATTTGCACTGGCAGGTCAGAGTGCAAACAGCATAGCTCTCATGTCAGATAGATAACGGACACCGCTTTCCCCAGTAACACCACGAACGTGGAATAGATCAACCAGTGACAATGATCGATGAGAAAGCAATGAGCCAAGAGTGCCGCAGCGAACTTCAGGCCACCTCAATCAGTTGTGCCAGGTCAAATGTATACTGCCCCCTATGAGCTTCACAAGTGGCTGATGAAATAGCCTCAATTCAAAACCAGCATTTTCTAGCTTATAAGACACATACTGCTCTCCTACAGAAGGTTTTTACCAGATGAGGCAACTGGATTTCTTAACTTTTCTTCATATTATTTTAAATATAGCATTATATAGGTAATGCAACATTTCCAACAGTCGTATCCACCATAGAGCCAACAACGAATCGGTCTTGTTTGTAGCCCAAAGTTCTAAGGAAGGGGAAACAAACCTGCCACCCCAACTCAGGCAGGCCAGTTCTAGCTGTCCAAGCTGTCTCGGCACATCACAGAATTCAAATCCAAATCCTCCAAGTCATTAAAAATCCCTAACATCTCTCAGTTTGCCAAGAAACAGCTGTGTTTGAACGCGCTCACCATGGGCCCACCCTGGCAGGCGCAGGGTCAGATGACTTCATCCCTCAGCTACTTGCTGGCTGCTCTTCCATGAAGGCCCAGTCATTAAGTACTCTTTTCTTAAAGGGCTATTTCAACTATTTGACCATTTCCCATTTTCTTTCAATGTTTGACTTAAAAATCTCCATGCATAGCACTACAGGAGCCTGTCCGCTGTACAACTTTTATAAAGCAAATCTTCATTAAGTACCGTACAGTTCAACAGTGATCTCTTTTTTACTCTGCAAGTTAAGAAGTGATTAATCACACTCTTTATCAATGCAACATGACTTGCCCTGAACAAATCGCAATGCTGATCATAAATCATTATGAATCAAGGGAAAGGGTTAAAACATGCAGGATCACTGCAGAGGTGTAGTGTAATTATTCCCTCTGTCACAGTGCACTTGCCCAGACACGCTAGAGACGTTCCATGTTTGACCCAGTGAACTAGGTATTAGCAAGGTTTTGACAGCTAGGATGCATTTCTGCCAGTAATATTGATAGTATTGAGTTTCTTGCACTTACTAAAGCTCTTTATATTACACAATTAAAGGACATAAAACCTTACTGTAAAATATTACATATCCAATGTTCTAGATTTCAGCAGTAACCCTTGCTCAGAGGACAGCTTGACCAAGCAAAAATGTGTCGTAGCTCACCCTACAATGGATGTGAAATACAATGAAGAAATGACAAGCCAATAAAGCTACAGAGCAAGAGAAATTGTTGACTTGCATTGCATGCTGATGAAAGTCTTCCAGTAGCACTTTGTCTAGATACAGTAACACTACTGGTTAGATCGGCCAAACAATAATCAGTCCTACGGGATTCAAGAGAGTCTTTGTCTGCAGTATAGCCATTTCAAAGTTTAACAAGGTCCTAAATGTGATATAAAATAGTAATGAATAGCACAGCAAGTTCTGACAGCACACTCCAACTCCAGCTGAAAGAGAAACAATACTTAACCCTAAGCCCTAGAGCAGCAACAAAACCAGGCATTTGGTTTACAAGGGGCTCTGTTTTTCTTCATGCCTAAAGCCAACAAATGGTTTAACAGCTCTCCAGCTGACAAATTAATCTGAAGACAGTCTCTATCATAACTTAGGGAAGGCATGTTTACCACCAGAACCTGTGGCTTTGAAAGCTTGTCAGGACTGACTAATCAAACAGCTGAAGACACACAGACCTCGGAGTCCATTAGTGTTGGTTTTTATAATTAAAAAGTGGGTATCCTGCTCAGCTAACCGAAAGTTGTCAGTACCATGTACTGTGGTCAGAAGGGCAGTAAACAAACACGTCACGAAAACAACTTAACAAGCAATAGAATAGTCGAGACCCGTTTTATTTTTTTTATTTTTTTTATTTCTGGATCCAAAGTGATTGACAATTAACTTGGATGAGTTTATCCTGGAAACTTCTACCAGCATTAGATTGAAAAGAAGAAAGAGGAGCAGTTTAACTAGACTTTCAGTTTCCAGTCAGCAACAGTCCACACCACAAATAGCAGTCACAGAATCCATTGAAGCCATCTGAAGGAATTAAGTCAATATGATAAGACAGATTCATTTTATATGAGAAATGCATTAAGACTGAGGTATGTAAGGAAAAATGAAATAATTTAGAGGAATGCAGACTGATCAGAACTCAATGCCAGAGGTAGAGGCTCTGAAAGCTGTTAAAGGGTACACGTACTGTCTATTTTTGCAAACAGACGTAAACACCAAAGTTATGACAGTCAAGGTTTAAGTGTTTGCTCTGCACTTCTCACGACCCTATCCACAACTTAACCAGCCACTTGCCAGAATCCCCAGCCTGCTATAAAATATATAATTAGGACTAGGACGTAGGGTCTAATGTATTAAAGTCTACAAGCTAACATTTTTTCATACGATGTTTACTTATTTAAAAGTTAAGTCATACCTCTATCTTTTTAACAACAACAATATCGTCCTTTAGCGTTTAATCCAAAACCTGACTTTGTAGATGGGAAATCCTTTTGCAATTTAGCTCTTCACACACATCCATGTACATCCATCCATGTACTGTCAGCAACATCTTCATTTCTCCAGGATTCACACAGACAAGCTGGAACCCAATGGAAGACCATTGTTTACTCACACTTCAGCAGCGTGCTAAATTAAACGGTTATACTGTAGCTACCAGTGAGGTGAAAACAAAGGTAGTAAAGTAATGCCATTTACGAGAAAAGCAATTCCTCCACACCATTGCTCCTAGCAGCTTCATTATGTTTGCCCAGAACCCAGTGGCTCTACTTTAATTGCTTCTCTCAAAGAATGTATTGACTTTTTGATATAAAAGGTGATATTTTGTGCCCACAGATTCTTTTCAAACTTTGCTGATCACAATCCATACAATATTAAAAAAAAGACATAGGAAGAATATTCAAGCACCACCCTGTTATAGTAGAAATATGTTATTCAAATATTGGCCTTTAAAGACTGCTTGCCAAAAAGTGAATACTCATTTATTAGGGCTACATCTCAAATTACATAAATGGAAAGGCACAGAGGAAATTTATAAAGAGCAGAAATAAAGTATTTTAGCTGTACAATGGACCAGACCCAAAACTACAGTAGGCAGGCTATAAACATGTTTGATGCAATCCTAAACTTTATTTGCAGAATAAACAGAACAATTATTTGCTGCTAGTTGTTCTTGTGTAGAGAAGTAAGTGATTTAGTTTATTTTAAATCTCTATCACAGTCTTATATCCTTCTTCATCTAAAGCTATCCTTTAAGAGGACTTTTTAAAAATAAATAAATGCAGCTCCACCTTGCAAGGTATACTCTTTCATGGTGGAAAACAAAGCTATTATGAGATCTTCTGCAAATGTTTGAGTTTCAGTAAATCTTGACAGCTGAAAGTGTTTTACTTTCAGTTTGACACACCCTGGGGCTCAGGAATGTTTCCAGACAGTCCTGGGTGTAGTGTAACTTTTTCAAAAAACAAAACTTTATGATACAACAATCCCAGATCTGGATCCAACAGTTAAACAGTATAAACACAATGGTAAAATAACATACCTTTACACTAGAGGATTCCTGTGCAAAATCTCAGTTCAACGGTTTAAAGAAAGAGAGAAAATGCAGTCCTGTGCTTTAGTTTCATGCTAATTCCGCTGAGTGGTTGATCTCGCATTACGTGAAGAGATACTTTGTCAGTTCCGCTGCAGTCTGCACCTTGTACCCGAGCATAAAGTGTCTGTGTGTGTAAATCTCAATACATCAGTCATTGTACACATAAGGATGGGCCCAACAACGTGTAAAAGAGGAAGCAGAGTCATGTGTGACACATAGGAATTCTCAAATCTCTTGCAGCTAGTCCAAGCATAGAGCCCCCTGTCCCGCACCTCCAATGAACACTGGCCTCACCCATAACCACGGAGTTGTGAAACACAGGGAAAATCACAAGGTGTTCCCTGAAAAATTGATTGTGAAAATGTTAGCTGGAGCGGAGACAAGGTGGGCGTGTTTTAAAAGTCCACTTTTTCTTGGCTTAAGCTGGATTTACTGATTTCATTGCAAATCCTTTCCATTAAATTCTTGTTCAACCTGAAATTATAATCTGACTTTAGCATCCACAGGCACTGACAGAGCACAGCAGCACTATCACTATGGATATTTCTGTCCAGCAAGACTGCCTGATTAATATTGCTATTCTCTCTTTATTGCAAACCATGGATGAGTAAAGACCTCATTTGTCTTGTTCCGTGAAGGAATAATGGTGACCTAGCTTTATCATTATTGTGCTTTCATTGTAAAGTACCTATGGAAAGTGTACACCTTTCCATTTTTTCACCTTTTGTTGCCTGGTAGTAAAATGCATACAAAAATAATACAAAAAAAATCTATTACATCCAACCCCACAACTTCCATTGAAAATAAGCTGGGACAAAGTTGTTGAAAGGCACAGATCAACCCAACAGTATATAATTATGCTTCCTTATACATTGATAGAATACCTATGCCCCCTCCCTTTAGCACATACCTAGGATTTCACTGCATCACATCTGCACTCTTTGACCTATGATGTATGCTTTGTATAGTAATTGTGTCATTCTTAAACTGTACATTGTATTGATTAGACTACTGCACTTTTGCAATACTTGTGTAAACTGTAAGTCACCCTGGATAAGGCTGTCTGCCAATAAATATTTATTTATTTATTTATTTATTTATTTATTTATTTATTTATTTAAAGACCACCACATCCCTACAGCATCATGTTCTGGGGATGTTTCTCATCAGCAGGAAATTGTCAGGATAGAAGAGAAAATGCATGGAGGAAAGTACAGAAAAGTCCTTGAGGATAACCTACTGCACACTACAAGAAACGTGCAACTGGGACAGAAGTTCACTTTCAGCATGAACAATGACCCGAAGCACACAGCCAAATCTACATTGGAGGCGCTAAGGCACATAAAGGTAAATGTCCTTGAGTGGCTCTGTCAGAGCCCTGACCTTAATCCAATTAAAAAACAAATTTGAAAAAAAAAATATAATTTAAAATGCATGCAACTCTGAGGCACTCACAACAAAGTGTAAAAAAAAAGTTCAAGTGGGTGCAGACATTCTATAGGCATTGTATATCATTTTAGATTAATAATGGTCTTTACAATAACAGGCAAAACTGTATGCTGAAGAAATGTTTAAATCGATGCAGGTTTAAATTGCAGACATTTCTTTAGAATAATGGTTGAGTATCCAGACCTTTTTATACCCAGAAGAAAAGCTGATATAAAATTGATTGTGAAATGTTCTCAAAGTAGCAAAATACACTGCATGAAAAGGTGCAAGATGACTAGAACAAAGTATACAATAACTGAATGAAAAAAAAATAAAGGGTTTAATTCCTGTACTCTGCTATAAAAGCCAACTATCATATAGTTGCACAAAAAAAAAAAAATCTAATTCTTGTCAATATACCCATACTGACTGATTATACCTGGAGATGAACTGGCTATCAAATGATCAATCAACCTTGTAAGAATAGCATTAGCTTAGCTTAGCAGGATGTCCATTCATCAATAGGGAACACTTGTAAGTTCATTATGCTGGATTTAAGGATAACAAGGATGACAGCAGCAACAATTAAAGTCAAGTGCTTTTTCCTGCTCATTAGCAAGTTTCCCTTTCAATGTGGAACACTGTATTAAGTCATACTTTTCGACTTCTCATTAAAACAAAAACATTGTTATTCTGCCAATACTGACTATGCAGCTTCTGGTCACAAATTTGAATGTTTTGATAATGCTGCAGAGATTCCTGCATCTTCTACCTAATTAAACAGGGCCTCAGCTAAAGCTTTGGGAAAATAAACAAACCAACCTTCATGTATGCGTGGGTTTGTGCCTTCCTAGGGCTGATTTTCTTTTTGTGAATTCCTGGAGGGTGCCTGTCATGTTCTCTTTCAATCAGCATCTACAGAATTAACACTGCAAAACCATTCCTGCTGCAATCTGTGTAAAAGGGAAAGATGACTTCTTCCCCCCCACACACAGTTAATGTCAAGTCACAGAACAAAATCAGTTCCTGCAACAAAGTCATGGAAACACTTCTCTAGACTCAGTACTGCCCTTTGACACCTTCAGGGGGGGGAATAAACATCCTGTTTATCTGTATTATGGTTGTAGATTTTGAATGCAGTGCTACTTTGATGTGGGAAAACTGTTCACACCTCTTTAGCTGATAGTATGTGAAAACCACAGATATGGCTGCAAAATCGCAACTCTAATCCCCAGCAGTTTTAGCACAAAAGGAATGGTTTTCACAGCTGAAAAATGCTCATATGTAGCACAGACCACTGTTTGTAATGGTGAAGGGAGAGGTAGCCTAAGCAAAAAAAAAAAAAAAAAAAAAGACTTTTTTTACAGAAAAGCACAAATCTGTGAAACCATAGAACAACAAAGATATATTTTCAGTGTCAGTTGAAACATAATAAAAACAGATCAGAGAAAGCATTCAACTAAGGAAATCTATGTATTCAGGCATGACCTGTGACCCTGGGATAGAAGAAATCTTGATTTTTGCATCTACCAACACTCACAAAAACATCACGAATATCAAAGCAAGCGATCATTATATAGGATTAATTAATAAACTTAGCATAAATGTTAACAACAGCATATGCATGGGGGGACCTCTTTCCCTGTTGGCAGTTCCTTATTTCCCCCCAGATAGATTCTTCAAAAACTGAATATTGTTTGACAAACCATATGATACCATGAATTATGGCCAATTCAGACATAGCCTCAAGACTCCCTAGATATTACAGTGTAATAAACCTTGTACACTATAAAGGGAAATGAAGGATAATTGATTGTTTTACAATACAGTACTTGGGGCATGTCCTAAGGTGTTGACATTGAGGGAAGGGGGTTGTGGAAGCCAGTCCTGTCCCCTAGAGCAGCTTTACTCATCTCCCTGCACTTTCCAGGGTGGTCAGAGAAAATAAATAAATCCATTTAATGGGAAATCTAATGGACACTGCTACACAAAGGAGGAAAGTGTTAGGGGTGATAATAGAAAATGTCTTGCATTATCCTGAGGGAATGATTACCCTGAAGAAGTATAGTGTTTAATAAGGTATGTTGTATAGAAATACTGTACAGTTATTTTATTTGCTGAAAGCTTCTTCTAATCAGGGGACAAGAAGAGGTCTTAAACCAAAAGATTAAAATATAAAAAACAAGAAAGAAAATGACAGGAAATATTTAAATTAGCAATAATTCCAACCTGTAAGCCTGTACTGTATACAGTTTACCCACTATGTTTCTGCAACTCATTAACACACCAAACATGTACACAGCATTTGTGTTATCTTTAATTAATGTGTCCCCAACTGTCTTAAAATAAACAAGCCTGTTTGATTTACATTATAAGATTATTATTTTTTCGCTGCTGAAACGTTTTCGGGCATCACCAGTCCTTTAGTATAGGTTAGAAGGAATGTCTTAGATTTATATTTTTAAAAAAAAGTAATTAGAAGCAAAGAATGACAAAGCAAATGACAAATTTGAATGGCAAACATTACATTGATGGAAAAAAAAAATATTTATAGCGTATATTTCTTACCACTTGGTACATTCATAGGATTCAACAATCAAATGTTTCAATTAACTGGAAGCAGCATTAGAATCATTTCAAGAATCCCTTTACAGTTCAATACAAGAAAAAAGTAATATTAATTCAAGGACATGCAATATATTCGAGATAAACAATAAAATCTAAGATGTGTACAAAAGAAACACAGACAATATATTCTAAATTTATTTTTTGATTAAACTTGCCTTTGCCTCGCTGAAAAGCTGTATGGACAAAACATGTTAGCCATAAGGGAAGTTATTGGAACGACAGCATGAGGCACATATTCCACTATGATGTAAGAATACAGAACTCATTCTTCTAACTCCATTCACTGGAAGCCACTTAGGAGCCTAGAACTTTTAAATTTGCATAAGGTACAGAAACATGATGGAATGATACATCATTTATAATCAGCTTGAAAAATACCTCATCTGTTATTTTTAACTATCTCTGTCCGTCTCTCAGACACACACATACACACGGCTGTCAGTTTGAAAACATGAAACACAGCCCCCCTTGCGGTGCCATGCATTAAATCCCCGCATGAAGTTGTTGTGCTCATCACACTTGACCTTAACCCAAAGCCAAATGCATGAAAATCACAAAGGAGACCCTATGTATCATATTGTGGGGTAGTATGAAGTTCTTACAGAAATTGACTTGCCTTGTGTGCTGCAGTTAATTGATTATATTACCTGAATGAAGCTCTTCGAGAGCCTTTCATCAAAATGAATGTTCACACAATTAAAAAAAGCTGTTGCATCGAGATAATTCCTTGTGGTGTACAACAGTACACTGACAAGGACAAAGAAAGTGCATCTGACACACGTCAAAGACACTGCAGCATGACAGGCAATGAGGTATGAATAATACTTTAGTGAATCTGAAAGCAAAGAATTTCACACTCTTTACTTTCTGAACAAATTACTAGATGTGTTTTCAAGCATTCACAAATAACTCAACCCAGAGCAGGAATATCATGGGTTTAGTTTTTTCTCCACCTAATTCTGGACACAATTACCCTATTTACACTTATTTTTGGTACATTATTGGTACGCTACACAGAAGTTGTGGGGGACGATACTATAAAAATCTCAAGCACCACATAAACACATAAAATGTATAAATAATCACTGGTGACAGTAGGTAAAAATAATGGCAGCTCAATGAGAAAACCAATCAAAGTTTATGAGGTAAGGCTTCACAACATCTTTCTTCTTGGAAGTGTCTCCTGTTTGGACTGGCTAATGTAGAGGTGACATTGGATTCAGAATAAAAAAAGGCAGGTGGTACAGTTTGTTTTCTTATATTTATTCTATCACTAAATATTTTTTTAGGATAACATCAAAGTTTGTGTTCATGAATTTACAGTAGATTCAACATTTACAAGCAAGATTACTATATAAACTTAACACTGATTTTAATAAAGATAACCTGTTATGAAAGAGCCAAAGAGAACCAATGTTCCCAGTTTACTTTTGAACAAGGAGAGGGTATGGTCCTTTTTCTAACAGTGCTGTAAAGAGGTGGAAAAAGCTGGAGGAGGGGCCCCACAGGATCGCTGTTTGGCCTAGTGTAGGAGTAAATTGCAAGCCAGAACCCGCTCTACGAGGAGGAGTTTAATTGAATTATAAATCAAGATCAGACCTGGAGAATAGGCCATGTAAAATAAATTCAGATTTCTTTATTCCTTCACTTATGATTAATGGGAGCATATGCCACTATACTAAAGTGGAATGTGTGGTTTGATCAGAGGCGTTGGCCGGTATTTATGTCTGTAGGGTACAAACCCAACAAAGTGCAGTATTCTAGCCCAATTCTGCATCTCACCAATACTGAGAATTAGTTTAAAATTTCGGGGATTATAAATCATAGGTTTCCAAAGCTGGCTTGTTTTGCCACATTTACATCATGTTTGGAGTTAAAGTAGTCTAAAGTAGATTACGACTCGTACAGTTATATGTTTAATTAAACAATGTACAGTGTTTTACAAATACTCTGATGATAATCTGGCTATCAACAGCTAATGCCAAGGAATGTGCCTCTGTGATATTATTTGTATATAGACGTAAAAATCTGGCCACAAATGTGGTAAGAAGTGAAGTAAGGGTAATGCTGATCTGAGCAGTTTTCTCACCAAGAACACACAACTCACTACAACTGAGAAATTAGTCTTTAAACAGTCTTTTCATATGCTGCTGCCTGCATAAGCATTTTCTTAGTTTTTCATTTCAATTAATTCTCAGATAAATGCAGAAATAAAGAAATCAGTGGCTATTGTTTCCACATGACATGACTTGTCCAGTCAAAGAAGCTATTTTTTTTTTTTAGAAGAACGAGAGGGCAAAGTGAAGTAAAGAAAAAAAAAATCCTGCTGCAAAAGAAAATGCACGTTGCCAAGGCCTGCTGTCACTCCCAGTCTACAAAAGCAATGCCTTATTCACTTCTGATTAAAGCTGTGCACAGCCAGCCGGCCCCGTACCTGAAGAAATATGCATAGAAACATGGTCACTGAAGCAATGATAACTGATACCACTAAGCCTTCATTTCCTATAAAGTTGTTTCGTTTCATATGTGGGTAAAGATAGACTAGAGGGGGGAGGAACACTCTACCCTTTGTGATGTCAGCTCAAGCTTCCCACAATACATAGAGATAAAATATCAACAAAAACCATCAACAACCCTTATAGCCCGCAATCCTGTAGAGACTGAAATTTCCTGTTTAAACCTGAGTTTACACCCGAGTCCATTAAAGGGTAGCAGTTCTTGAAAATTTAAAACAGAAATGTAAACTTATTGGAAAAACAAAGCTGGTACTTCTGTGTATTTGAAGAGAGCATTATATTGTCAAACTTTATTCGAGTTCTGGAATATTGTACAGTTTTACTTAACATATGAATGGTATCGCTAGAAAACGGTTTCATTTCTTTAGAGTCAATGATGTAAGCATGTATGTAATCACCAGAAATCATATGAAAATAAGTAAAGTATCTACACCTACAGGGTGTTTTGTTTGATACAGAAGAGACCAGAGAAAATGTGAGAAAACCAGTCGGCTTGGCTATACATTACTTTCAGGTTCACGGAACGGGGCTTAACAATACACCATTCATCATACATTATGTCACACTATCCAGTCCTCACTGATAGAAGTTCAATGTTGTAGGAACCCTGTCCTCCACCCAGGGAAGCTGACGCCATACAGTTTGCTTCACCAGCTTCCTTTTAAATATACAAAAACTCACTACTAGACAAAATGAATTAGGCCAAAAATGATCATATATACACTCACCTAAAGGATTATTAGGAACACCTGTTCAATTTCTCATTAATGCAATTATCTAACCAACCAATCACATGGCAGTTGCTTCAATGCATTTAGGGGTGTGGTCCTGGTCAAGACAATCTCCTGAACTCCAAACTGAATGTCTGAATGGGAAAGAAAGGTGATTTAAGCAATTTTGAGCGTGGCATGGTTGTTGGTGCCAGATGGGCCGGTCTGAGTATTTCACAATCTGCTCAGTTACTGGGATTTTCACGCACAACCATTTCTAGGGTTTACAAAGAATGGTGTGAAAAGGGAAAAACATCCAGTATGAGGCAGTCCTGTGGGCGAAAATGCCTTGTTGATGCTAGAGGTCAGAGAAGAATGGGCCGACTGATTCAAGCTGATAGAAGAGCAACTTTGACTGAAATAACCACTCGTTACAACCGAGGTATGCAGCAAAGCATTTGTGAAGCCACAACACGTACAACCTTGAGGCGGATGGGCTACAACAGCAGAAGACCCCACCGGGTACCACTCATCTCCACTACAAATAGGAAAAAGAGGCTACAATTTGCACAAGCTCACCAAAATTGGACAGTTGAAGACTGGAAAAATGTTGCCTGGTCTGATGAGTCTCGATTTCTGTTGAGACATTCAGATGGTAGAGTCCGAATTTGGCGTAAACAGAATGAGAACATGGATCCATCATGCCTTGTTACCACTGTGCAGGCTGGTGGTGGTGGTGTAATGGTGTGGGGGATGTTTTCTTGGCACACTTTAGGCCCCTTAGTGCCAATTGGGCATCATTTAAATGCCACGGCCTACCTGAGCATTGTTTCTGACCATGTCCATCCCTTTATGACCACCATGTACCCATCCTCTGATGGCTACTTCCAGCAGGATAATGCACCATGTCACAATGGTCGAATCATTTCAAACTGGTTTCTTGAACATGACAATGAGTTCACTGTACTAAACTGGCCCCCACAGTCACCAGATCTCAACCCAATAGAGCATCTTTGGGATGTGGTGGAACGGGAGCTTCGTGCCCTGGATGTGCATCCCACAAATCTCCATCAACTGCAAGATGCTATCCTATCAATATGGGCCAACATTTCTAAAGAATGCTTTCAGCACCTTGTTGAATCAATGTCACGTAGAATTAAGGCAGTTCTGAAGGCGAAAGGGGGTCAAACACAGTATTAGTATGGTGTTCCTAATAATCCTTTAGGTGAGTGTATAATATTAATTAAAATATATCTAGGTAAATCTCCAGCAAGGGTAGTAGACGGTGCCCTCATACTCTCTTGTGCACAGGGTAAAGTGTGATAGAGCATTTCATCATTACAAACGCACCTCTAAATGACCAGAGTTCAAATGAAGTTGACTGAAAACTGTTGCCGCGTTGCAAACGTGCCGTCCATTCCGGGCTCAGCATGATTCACTGAGAAGGGCATTTTCACTGGACAAAAATCCATTGTGTGCCTAATCTTCCAAAGTGCTGACTGGCTTTGCGTTCTGCATTATCTTGTGCTGCCCAGGATCCGAACATCGTTTTAATCTGGAACTCTTTCAGGAATTTATCAACATATCTAGCTAAATCAGCAATGAATACTGGCAGTTTATTATCTAACCAAGAATTTTAGAAACCTTGTCGCTAAGTAATCCTGGCAAGTGACAAGAGTGCATACACTGCAAACATAACAAGATCGCATTACTTACTTTCACAGCTATTTTGCAATGTTACCATGGTAGTGTTGCAAAAAAAATACAAAATAATAATAATATATAATTAAGGTTTGTCCCTGATGAAACCTAGACAAATTACTAATACCAAATGTCAGCGTACTATAGGCTAGCGTTCTGTTCAATTACTTTTATTGTGGTTATTTAGTTTTTTCCCTGCAAATAAATGATTGGCTCCGTTATTCTCCAAGCATTTTTGTCTGAAGTAAGGGATAAATAAAATGTAATTTTAGAGGATTCATTTTAATTTGTTTAGCAAACTAGGAATCTATTTTATTAGACAATTGATAGCTAGCAGGGTGCTAAGCTATACAACACTCATTGTGTCCTGCCTGTTACACATAACATTGTTATGAATAAAGACCAGATCTGAATTTCTGATGTTGTCTTGCACTTTTACCATAGTCTTTGTTGGTTTTGAAGGTGAAAATGCCATTGCTGCTGTGAAAATAATGCACGTAAACATCTGGAATGAAGAACAGGCACAAGAATATAGGCAAAGGAATAAAACTGCTCGATAAATCTAAGAAGTAAAATAAAAAATTAGGAGAAATTTGGGTACAAATAAATAAAACAAACATATTCATGGGGAAAAAACACACAAAAAAACATTTTGACCCCAAAGGCTAATGAACTGGGTGAAATGTAATCCTGATCACTAATAGCCAGATATTTGGTTAAACAGTTTTTCTGGTATGTGATGACTGTTCGGGATTGATGAACAAGTTACACCTGCTGCTCAGCTGCAACCGTGGGATCGTATGGAGAGGCAATCCACTCAGAGACCAAAGGATGACATCACAAAAATGTTTTAAAGCTTGATAAAGTACTATTGCTTTTCTGCTCCAATAAACTAACTGTGAAATATTTAAAGCAGTTTCCAAAGTGGTGTGCTTATTTTACTGTATCCAGTAGAATACTTTCTGTGTTCAAATAAGAGTATATGACATACTGTGACAAGAATGCCAGCACTAGAGCTTGTGGTTAGTCCTCAAGGAATTAAATAATCCCCTTCAAACGAAACCATATTACTGTGGGGTGGGGGGATTTTTGTTTTTGTTTAATACATTTACTAAAAAGTACTGTAGTCATTAAACAAAACTGCATAAAAACATCAAGTTATCATCCTGAATGACATACGGGACTGTTCTAAACCCAATGTGCCTTCAAAGTTGATAGAGACTGTCTCCAAGTTAGTTTGTACAAACCCCAGAACCATATGAAAGTACTTAGCATTCCAACTTGGATGGTACAAGATTTAATTATATACTGAGGCAGACCGCTTGGTCATGTTTGAGCAGGAAGCAAGAAAGATGGTTATTTTTAAAGCAAGGAATATAAAAAAGCTCCCCCACCCCCTTTATTTAGAAGATTTGTACACCGATGTTGTGCAAATATATATTTAAAGGATTTTCACTCAGAAAGTTGCATTCTAAACTAACAGTGGAAGATGCACAGTGTCCTATTTTGTACACATCCTGTAGCAGCAAAAAACAACAGGCCCACATGGAAACAAGAGCAGCATCATCAGCCACAGTACCAATGTATAAATTAATGTGTTTAGCTCAGCTGAAGATGGACTCAAGGCATACTGTATAACCACCGGAAAAAAATAAAAAATGAAAAGGTTATTTTAGATTGTTTCCGAATGCCACACCCTTCCAAAACTGTATTGAAAAAATAAATAACTAACAGCTTAAATGTGGATAGTTTATAAAAAAAAGCAAGAGCTATACATTTAATCCATGTACTTCACTGTCAGGGATTTGCACAGGAAACCCCAACTGAAGCTCTAACAGTACCTTCAGGGGGAAATGGGAAATCATTGAAGGGGATTATGATCCTTTATCGCAGCTTCTGAAGGGTAAAGGCAGTGTAGCTCTGACTTCTAAAAAGACATTTGATATCAGAAAGTTTCTGCAGGCAGAGCAGGGACTACTGCAGAGAAATGTGTATTTCGCAGGCACATCATAACTGTGCTGTGGGTCACAAAAGTACTACTCTCTGCTCTTAACAGCCTCTGCCTTATTTGCATAATGTAGGATCAGTAAATCCAGTTTGACGTTCTAAAGATACAATCCTAAGTGAATATTTAGAAATAAATAAATAGGCTATATGAAACCATAACCATTTCCCCACCCCCATACCAGCAAGAAAATTTGCCACCAAAATCAGAGAAGGGAATTTGGAAAACAAGGTTTATTTTTCCTTTTTTCATTCCGATATTTGTCAAAACCAGTATTTGTCACTAATTAGAAGAAAGTCGTAGATAACTACTTTGTGGAGGCTTTGGTATGAAAAACTAAATGTGATTTACAACTGTGTTACTATAAAATTACACCTCACCTTTAAACATCTTCACATTTATTTTAGATAGTTTGTTTGTAAAAGAGGTATCACAAGGCTGTAGGTATTTTACAGACTTTTTGTATCTGACATGGGTAGCCTTTGGGAATATATCTAAGCACAGTATAGCTATTAACCACATTGAACAGAGTGAATAAGTCTGTCATCAAGTTCCAAACCCAGCATTTAAATAGGATTGACCATTTTTCCATGTTGTTACTTTATCATAGCAATTTAAAATCCCTGTCATACAGAAATGCATTATGTAGCTAAGGAATATAAAACAGCATTGTTTTCCAGTGGGAAATCAACACACTTACCATAAAGTAACAAATTAAAATACTTTATTCACAAACAGCAGCTGATGTACACATGTAAATAAAATCGCATGATATTTGCAAACATAAAAGACCCTTAGAGGATGTATCTTTATGCACAGCTGAACTGTCCAGCTCATGTCAAGCTCAGTCTACTGTGACCCAGGGTGAGCACTGGCCAAAACAAACCAACAAACCAATCAGGAGATGACACAAACAGCAGCTAAGAAATACACAGGAAACACTTTGCTTAACAGATGGGAAATAAATAAATAAATCGATATAAAAAGAAATAGCTGTCCTGTCATGTCACAGTACTCAAACTGCAGATAAATAATTATAAATCAGTGTAGTTGCACAAGATTAAGTTATTCATACAATCAGGACAGAAGGTGATTAGAACATCCTGTCTGAGAATTTGGGGTTTAATTTCCCCTGTAGAAATTAGCAATTCAAATGCATCGACTGTTAAAAGGCATTTTTCCCAAAGCATTGGCTGCACTTTTCCCTTCAGTTTCACAGTAAGTGCCCATTATTGTCATCATATAGAGAGCATGGCGCAGCCCAAAAACTGTGATGCTTACTCACATAGCAAAGAAAGTGTTAATCCACACAGATCTGTTTTAAATACATTTTATTTTGGATGCAATACCTTATTAAATGAATATATTTGTATGATTTTAAAGTATTATTACAGAGAATGACAACTGTTCGGAGCACTGTTTTAACAATGATCACAAGATTCTTGTAATGAAAACCCCAGGGCTTCTTACGCAGCACATTTGAGTGGAAAAAACAAGGGAATGAGGGCACATCAAAGTAGGCTCATCCAAGGTTCCACAGGGCCTCAGGGTAAGGTTACACCGAACAAGCTTGAACAACAACCGACTGAACTGACTGAACTACTGCTATTGCAAACCACATCCTCTTGTAAACTTGACTGTACAACAAGCGCGACTGGGTGTTGAATATCAGCTCCATGCAAATAAAATAACTGAAACAGTTGTGATGAAAAAACATTACCAAAGGATATAGATGAGAAGTAAGTATAATAAACGTAAAGGTGAAATCTACGATTTTGTAGGTCTACCACAAATCATGGTAGAAAAAATATAACCATTTGATTTACACCTATGAATTTTAGAAACCAAGTATAGATGCAGAAAATGCTTGGTTCAAATGTGAATGAATCAGGATTTTTATCGTTTGTGTGCGTGTTCATTTTCTGGGTAAAACTGCAATATTTCCAATTACATAAAGGAGAAGTAGGCTAAATGTACACCAGTATTTTCAAGGCAAAATTATCTGAAAGAATAAACACTTAAAATGATTTGGAATAAAGAAACAGAATTTATTTATTAATGTATTTTTCAAATATTCCAGTAGAGGATTTTGATTCAGATTAAAACCAAATTCCTGTCCATGTATGTACACCTTAGAAACACTTTGTGGTTCAAAGCTTGTAAAAACATTTATAAAGTACCCTATTCAACCTGCACATGGATAAAACAAGTAATGAAAGAAAAAAAAAAAAAAAGAACACACTGGTTCCCTTTGACTACAACACCTTAATAAAGGTTACACAAAATTTCCACTTGAAGGAATTCAAATATTGTTGTCTGGCATTCATTCAAGAACATCAGCTCACACATCCTTCAGCACTAGTTTAGCAGAGACCAACATCATGCATTTTGAAGATATGATTGAGATTGATTGAGCGAGAATGTTTTTTTAAATAACTGTCAGATGTTTTCAAATGTAGGTTACAAAGGATATTTCTTACTCCTGTGCCTCCAAAATCAAGGCATCTATATGAAAAGCACCATGGCACTGATCTGCCCATTATAAAAGGCAAACACCCTGTGGTGTCATACACCCTATTTTAAGAAAGAACAGGATCTTGCTGGTGCACAAAATTAAATCTAGTGTGAAAGACTGGGCCACATACAGCACACATTTGTAATTTACAGCATGCAAAGCATACAATCTAAAGGGAACAGCACAATGAGAAGCTCTGAGCATCTGATATTCTGATATTCAAAATCCCACTGAAACCTTAGCATTTGATGGAAATTACTATAGCTGTACAGTGTCAGCAAAGCTAAACTTCAAATGCCTCATTTAGCTAACCATCAAAGCTTAAATTCATAGCTTTGTTTTTTTTTGTTTTTTTTTCTTTGACATAAAGGAGGGGTGGGAGGAATTCTCTCAATTTAATAATCAATTAGGAAATAAAAATGGTTACAAATGAGAGGTTAGTGAAAACATTTTTTAATTAAAACATTATAGTTTGCCCTGAAAAAACACTGAGGGAAGAAATCATGACGAATATGAACTTTACATTTGTCTACCTAAGGTTATCTTTTTGTGTATATGAATTAAATTCATACATAGCCTACATATCGGGTTTTGTAGATAATGAAAATTGATATGGTTGAGACTGCAGTGCTTAATACAAAAAAAACAAAATACTTTAAGGGTTTTTTTCTGCTTTGATTGCAAATAACCAAAATATGTGAAAATATGCTAATTTACAAAGTAATGTCCTACAGAGCAGCAGATAATCAACAAAAATGTTTAACTCAATTATATTTATTAAAATAAACAAATAACACTGACTATCTCACATAACTAAAATTAACTTAAATTGTGTTTAAAAATAAATTTTTGCATGAATCCATTATGAACTGGAAAACAAAGAATCACCACTGTTCTCAAATTCAATAACCTATAAAGCATTAAAATAATGCACCAGACATGAATGCAAAAAAAAAAAAATCAGCAATAATAGATTGTTTAACCATCGTTTCAATTTTTTAACTTATTTACTTACAACAAGCGATTTTAGTTTTTTTTTTTTTGCAGAACTGAGACCTGTGACTTGCTTGAATGTACAAGACTTAGAGTAAGTTCATTTTAAGGGGTATGTAAGGGTATGAATATATTTCACTATGCAGAGCAGACTGATAAAGAGATGAAAGAGCCAATTACAATTGAAACAGTTATGGGGTAGCCTACATCAGCAGATGAGAGTTTTCAAAGGGGAGACACTTGGCACAACTGTTTCATGGCAGCAAATCCAGTACTTGCACAATGGACTGGGAGAACAGGGCCAACATCTCCTGGAAAGATGAGCAGGTAGACCACTGTGGGGGCAGTGTGCCTACACAACCAAAAGCAGCATGCAATGACAGAGATTGACATGACTGATATCTGTGCAGATGGGATTTCTGCTAATGCAATAGAGAATGTCTTATTCTTTGTAGTCTATTAATCAAACACACACGTATTACTTATTGACTGTTAGGCTTTCAGCGTTGTAGGCGTTTTTGTTTAACCATTTGTATACAGCGCGCTAGATGCAAACTGAAGCAAAAATAAAAAACTAGGCAGAATGCGCCAAAACTAGTTGTTAGACTGGAATTCAAATTTCTATCAGGGATTATTAAAACAGGCCAATTAGCGGGGTTTCTTGTCCTGGAAAGGGAGGTGTACGCTCGCCTGTCTGCTGTGAAGCGACTGGAGCTCCTGCTGAGCGCTGTTGTTTCGGATGGTCGACACGCCCAGCACTTTAACAAGCCCACCAGACAACTATCTGCACAGTCTCTATAAACACGGCTGTCTGTTGTTTTCTCTCTCTTTTTGCTTTTCTTTTCAAAACAGTCACCAGTACTTTTGGTTACAAAAAAAAAAACGTTGAGGGCTGTTTCAGTTTATAAAGTTTAACTACCAAGTAAAAATGCCCTGCAGCCGTATTCTGGTTTTGCACAAGGACACCAAAGGTTGGGATGCAATCCAAAACAAAACAGGGTGATTACTTTTTCGGTTGAATTACATAAAACGCAAGACCCAGCCATTAAATGGATCGAGTACATATGCGTAAAAGTACCAGCAGTATTGCCTTTTTTTCCCCAACCCACATTTAAATCAAAACCACGTATTGTCAAAACGCATACCTATTGTAGGGTTACAACAGGAATAGCAGAATAGTCGAGTATGCGGACAGGCGATAACACACACGCTTGCTTCCCCCACTCCATTACGCATTCCTGGGATTCCGGCACAGCACACCTGCCTATTCATTCAACGCAGCCGACCTGCAATCGCTGCACTCCAGAGACGCCAGATCCATTACAATGAAACCAATCCCCGACACACACAGAAAGGAGAAACAGAAACCAATGGACGGCTACACTACACACGCGTTAAAAGTTACTATGCAAACAAGAGGTAGACACACTTCAAAGGGATGCCGGGAAGGTCTAAAGGTGGGAGGTAAACAAGTCCCGGTTAAGAAATACGTGCGTATCGCCGGCACGGCCGTTGGGTTGTATTGGTTTGTGGTTGTAGATCAGCAGACAAATGCACAACATGCAATGCAACCTGGCGGAAAGTGTGAAGCCCGAGTCAGGTCGCAACTCGCTGGATCCTACACGCACACGATACGGTAAAAAACAAAATGTAAATCCCCACTTACCCAAAGGAGGAGGGTATTATCGCAATCCGTGTGCTTTGCTGAAGGCTGCCATCCGAACACTGTAATTGATCAATAATGAGAATAATACTGCTCCCCCCCCCCCACAAAAACAAAATCCTAACCAAACCCCCACACGTACGCTCAGCCCGTCTCCATGCTTCGGAGAGAGCTCTTCTCTTTCCCCAGCGCTTCCACTCCGGGAGTACCAGGAGGCATGACGTCACCCACCAGTTTTCCCAGCTCCGGACGCTATTGGGCACCGGCCAGGAAGACGGGAGTTCATTGGCCAGCTCTGCTGTCAAACGGACCAATTAGCACGAAAGGTAGGTTACCTTGGTTACAAGTGTTGTCAGCCCCCCGATGTATCTGGTACCGAGGAAGAAATCAGGTAAACGAGCCGGTGTTATGGTGGTTCATATATTTTACTCATATAAACGTTGTTTCTTTCCCTACTTAATTTGTGCAGTATTTAAAATCGATGTAAGTTGAACATTAGCTATACTAACTACATTTCTACGTTCCTGCACGTCAGACTATTGTAAGGATGTGTAGTTACAATACATCCTCTTAAGATTCCGTAAGCATAACGTATACATGTTACAGCTGTTTCACATATATAATATACATGTACATTTCAAATAGTTTGATATAGAGTTGTGTGTGGAAAGAAAGCCCAATGCACGAAACTACACTGCAGCTCAATCTGGTGCTTTACGTATAGCTTATGTTGACACACGAGGAGGTTATTATTTTATAAGATGTGACATTAATATTACAGCAGCGATGCAAACAAAATACAAAAGCTTTTATGATTCTCCTCAGTGTTGAATTTGTTCTGGTACCATAATGTCATGGGTCTTTCAGTTTGCAAGGCAGATATAGCAACTATTTAGCTTGGTGAAGGAAGGGATGATATGTATACTTCACTAACAGGAAGGTAATGACAGGGTCTGAATAAGGTGAAACAGGCGTGACACCAGAGTTAAATTGTATTTCACTTTGTCATGTTGTTGAAGTGATTGCACACAAACAAACAAATAAAAATAAAAACATGCACAAAACAGGAAAAGTTATTTTATCTGGAATCATCCTGAAAACACTGATGATAAACGCAGTTGTTGATTGTGTCCTGTATCAGCTCCACACATCGCTTCCTCCTTTAATAAGAGCATTTGTTTGAATGGCAGTGTTAAGGTGAGCCATTTTATGTTTGCCATTTATTTTAATTCATAGTAACCCAAGATGGTACAACAAAGTCCCCCTTTTTTGATGTTTAACCCACCCCCTCCCCTGTATCTTCCCAGTGGCCCATCAAAATTGCTTATGTTGAATTTTTAATTCTAGCAAATCTGTCAAGGGCACGAAACAATTCATATTCCTGGTATTGTTCAATATAAATAATTGTATGATTCATATTTAAAATCACGGCTCTGATTAAGGTTAGGGCCTACATTTTATGTTTGGTCAAGGGTTAGAGACATTAGACATTAGATTCCTAATAAAGTTTGAGTTGTTTTTCTACTCTGTTAACTTAGAGATAACCAATTTCAGATTTAGCGTAGTTAGAAATTTTAGTGTTGGCTAGGGTTTGTTCTCTAGCATTATACTGGTAATCACAGTTAATTGCATTTAGGCAAATATGTTTGTAAAACAAATACATGAAAATATTCTTACAAAGTGAAACTGATATTTTAAACCTCAGTAAGTGTTGTCAGATCTTGGAGACATGTCATTTTTTTCTGATGCTGAGCTGCCGTAATAAGAGAGTGGGTATGTCCTCTTTTATTACTGATACCTATATCTGTCCTTTTGGGTTAATCTTATAGATGCTAATGGGGAGGGGTGTTTATCAAATGTGATGTCACCCTGAATAATCTGACTGTTAATACATACTATATGAAGGGGTCAACTGTCTAATGGTTCATGGTACAGAGAAACAGCAATTATCTCCAATGGTTCAGAACACTAATGGCGTGTGTGTGATTTTGCTTTCTACTCAGACAGCTGACATTATTTTTATTCAGCTGCACATAGCACAGTGTGCTTATCTTGACTGACAAGTCTGAATGGAATCATTAATTCAATACAATACAGGAAAAACCTCAAGACACTGCTATTTGGAGACGAAGTTAGACCCTCACTGTTAAGTAAATAATGAAATGCAAAGAGAATACATTAATGGTCACATGAGGAATTTAAGCACTGTAACTGCTGTAATTGAAATATTTAAAGACAATTAAAATGTATTTTTTAACGTTTGTTTTTTGTTAGAATATACATATTGGATATCTTGGATATTTTTACTGCTATATGTTAATATGCTATTTTTAAAAAAGAAAAACACAAAATATATGTATTTACAATATTTTATAAGATGTGGCATGTTTTTAAAACCTTTAGTCATGAGCTTCGGCCCGTAACAAATAATACTCTCTAGCTGAGGTGTAAAGTTGTAGATTAATATCAAAATTGAAGAAGAATGTAAATCTGGAGGTTGTTTAACACAATCCTTCTTATAGACCTTGATAGCGTAATTTAATGTTTATGAGAATTTCTGAGATATGGCATGTTCCATTAGCTTTCCAAAACAAAATTTAATCCCTAAAATAAGTAGATTACAACAGCTAGGAAAGACAGCATTTACAATCCGCTGTGACCTTACTGTGCCACCTTGAGGGAATTTGAAAACTAGTGCTTGAGCTTTGATGGATTTGAACATTAGCTAACCATCACTACTCATTAATTTAAAAAATGTTTGTTCATTTGTAGATTTAGAAGCTATGAGTGGCAGAGACCTTCGTATGTTTATCACAAATCACAGAGCAGAAGATATAGGTAAGTTTGTGGTTCATACTGTCTGCTAACAGAGCAAAAGGAACAAAATCCAAATGTAATGTGTATTTATTATTGCAAAGGTGTTTGGCTTTTTCAGAATAATATATAGTCTGACAGATTGCAATATAAAATTGATTTGTAAGATGTGTGTAATATATTAATACTTAAATAAAGACACACATTAAATGGAAAATGCTTCCATCTGCCAGTACTGGATTGTAGCAAAGGCAATGTGCAATGCAGAAGTTGAATTCTTTCAAATACAACTCTACCACCAAGAATAAATAATGAATAGACAACAGTGTGGTGCCAGTGTTCAAGGAATTTTGTGGGGAAAGTCAGTCCAGACATCGATCCCATGGAACACTTCTGTGATGAATTAGAATGGCAATCTGGAAGAGACAAGCTCCACTCGAACCTGCACTGTGGGGGGAATACCCTTGGCCTTGTTCAGTTCATCAACACCCTTTAACAGACATTTATAATTTTTGTATAAAATTGTGGTGAAACCCAATACAACCTGCACTGGATTTATATTAGGCCTTATACCCTCAAGGTTATGTAAACAATTTCTTAGTCTGTTTAAATCTCTTTAATATATTTTTTGGATGTATGTTTTCTTCTTGCAGAAAAGTTGACATTCAGAATGAAAGATGGCCTTGGAAGCAAAAAATACAGACCAGTTGATTATCAACAATTGCAGGCCATCACAGAAGCCAAAAGGCTCGCATCAGCAGGCATAGAACTGAAGGTAATGATATATTTGAGTATAGTGGCTTGTGTGTGTATTGTATACAACGTGAATGGACTTTCATTAATTCAGCTCAGTGTACAGAGGAGACACTTGGATAACATGGGCAAGAAACTGTGACAGTCCCTACCGCTTGTCCCAATTTATATCTTGAATTCTTTCTGAAATACATTACTTCTCACAAAATATTTCTTTAGCTAGTCTATTTATTGTATAATGTTTTACAGTTTACCAATGTATGTACAAATGATTTCCTGTATCTTGTTTCTTTGATTATAAAAATGCAAAAAAATATAGTGAATATACACAACACATTTGTCTATTTTTAAATCAACAGACGCTACAGTTATTTTTGTAATGCTCACTTAGCACTGGTCGCATTGCTGATATCCAGATCTGTTTCATAACCAAAGCCTACACGAAAATGACGTTTGCGATGTCCTACTCTAATGCTTACTAAGTACCTGTCATATATTTTAAATAAACATGTCGACATGGAGACATTTCCTAACATGTGGAGTAGGTTTGCCAACTCTGATAAGATGTCGCCTGGAAGATCTTACCGCATGTTATATTTGTTTTATCGACTGACTTACTAATTTTGTTTTAAGAAAATCCCTTATATTTATATATTTTTTACATTTTCAATGTTACTATATTGCAATTTCACTTTTTATTACCATAGTAAAAAGGTTGTAAACATCCAAATTATCCTTTAACACATCAAGGCCAACTCCAATCCACCAGCAAAGACAGTCTATATGAAACAAAAATCTCTATTCATTAGTAAATTAGATCTCTCCTCCCCTTGATTCTTCACCTGAGCTGTTTCTAGCAGTGTACTGCAGATTAATCTATAATTCCTGGAGACTACAGTACAATGTTGTATGGTTGTCAAACCTGTGGTGATATTTACAAATATTGAAGAGCACAGTGTGCCCATGATTGTGAAGTGTCAGAGTAGGACTAGGAGCTGTATTCCTTAATTATGTTGCTGCCTTGCACCAACAAGGCAAATGTTGAGTGATTCTGGTCACTCCAGTTAAAGTATTTTCTTAAAAGATTTGTATTTCTGTAGGAAATTCAGAAGGTGAATAAAATGTACAATACAGCTGCTTCATTGAAATGTCTTCTACACTTGCATACATATATTTGTTTTCAGTATGTTCATACTCATTACTGGCATATTCATTAGTGCATCACTTATTACATTGATTTGTTAATTATTTATAGATATTTAATTAATGAGTGAGTATAAATTTATTACAGCAATCTGAGAGTGTTTTTGTCATGCTCTGGATTTACAAAATAAGACCATTCAGTTTTCAACCATACTTCAGATTAATCAAGATTGTAACCCTAAACACAAGTGTGGCATTAATATTTGAATCTATTAAGGTTAGAAAAAACCTTGCTGATGAATGTTTTTGCAAGTGCTATAGCAGCAGAGCTCTTTAACAAAGCAAAGCAATTAAAATGCAATCAAATAAACAATAAAGGCAGATTTCCAAGCAGTGATGGAATTGAATGCATTAAAACAGTAGACTGGTAGAAATATTGTAGATTGTAAGCCATGTATACACTAAGTTGCTATTATTAAAGCAATTTTATTTACATAGACACATATATTTATACATACAGTATCATAAATCATACACACACAAAATGTTTCTCCAATGCTCTTGTCATGCATGAAAAGTTTGTATTGTATTAGAAGCCAAATGCAATTGATATTGAGCTGCATCCCGTATGACATTTAGGCTGTTCCATATGATGCTTTTTTGACATTCCATATGACACTGTATCTGTCTTTTTCTTATTTGGACAGTTTGCATTTGGCCAAAACAGCTCAATTAGTTTTGGGGATTATTTCCTCTCAATTATCAGTTCAGTTGTAGAAGGAATACTTTTATTATCAGTTTTGTCCTTTGACTGTCTGGTACAACATGGCCAATTTTCAACATTTTAATTAACAAGAGAATTCATTCCTAGCACGTAATGCATACGATTATGTACTCAATTTAAAAAATGCAAGTATTTAGGGATGATTCTTGTATTTACCTGTTGCCTATGCAGTACATAATTGGGCTTGTATACTGCACACACACACGCATATATTTCAAATAGTGTGGGAAAAATACAGATAATAAGAGACAACTGGGATTTTATTTTTTTTGCTAAAAGGAGACTCGCTTTTCTCACAGTATGTACAGAATGGCAAGTCATAGTTTGAGAGAAATGTAATATGAATTTTCATTAATATAGCTAACATTTTTGTATTATTATTAATATATAATATTAGCTAGATTCTAATTCTTAGAATTGCGTAACATATATGTTTTAACCAAGAAACAGCGTATTCAAAAAAGTGTGTTCAAATGTTTTTTTTTTTTTTTTAGAAACGCTGTTGCTAGAGTTACCACTATGCATAGTTCTGAATTCCACACCATAACACTGTAAATTATTATTTTATGCACTGAACATGCATGGTCCTCTGCTATTGTCCTATGTTCCTGTAGCACAGCTGGGCTGTCAGATAACCACAGTGTCTCCTTTTGAAATCTCCCTTCATGCATGAGCAGTCTGTCCCGAGGTCGGATACAATTACACTGTTTTAGGATGAAGCTAGTGCGGGGTCCCCTCTGGAGGTGGTCATTTGTAGGATGGCTCAGAGTTGGTTGAAAGTATTTGCACCACACAAAGCGGGCTTTGAGCCTTTCTACAAATGGCCAGTGTAACTGAAAGCATTTGTGTGCTCTTTCTCTGAGGAGAAGACTCCTTGAATAAAGTGGTGCCTGTCTGGGGGGATAGTTGGCTGAGTGGCCAGCCATTTGTGAGAAAGCAAATTGCTGTATTCTTATGCTGGGCAATTAGTCAATCAAGCCTCCTGGTCAGGCACACCTGGAAGTCTTAAGCTATTGTGTGGCAGGGGAAACCTCAACCTGTACCGGAGGGTAAAATAAGTAGTGTCAATGCTCCAATAGCATCAAATGGACGGTCTCTGATCAAACTCAAGTTACAGATTGAGAAGAACAGCTAATAGCAGTGCTCACATACCTATGCCGATATTGCACCTCCCTTGCGTGAATAATTATTATTTAAATAACTAGATACATTTCTGACAACTTGTCAGCAGGGAGTTGTATGTTGTATGGAGGTGGAGTATTTGACCTTGCCCTTCTTGCTTTAGATGCCTTAATTTCAGCTCTAGCCATTGCATTACCAGTTTTGTTTGACTAAGAATATCTATACATATATTCTGAGCAGAAATTCTTCTTCTTATGCTACGTTTTGATAATAAGGCATGCAAAATTAAGAGAGCGAAAAACGTAACAGATCTATAAATATTAATGCGTAGATTTTGGGTTAACAATGATTGACTATAAAGCTGTGTGGAGCCTCTGGTCTCTCATTCTGTATCATATCACTTTGTGATGTTAACCCTGGGGCAAAGGGGATTATGCTTGTAGACCTGCAGTATACTAATTGGTAAAATGCAGCAGCAGCAGCATTTTATTGCCTCATTAGTGGTCCCTGTGGCTAACTGCAATTCAGCACTCTGCATGGGTTAGATAAGCGAGGTTATGTGTGAATACTGTATACCTATCATTCCTGAATAGCACTCTTTCTAGGGCTTCTTTAAGTCTTTAATGATAATTATCATACAAAAATAGCATGCCACTCTGTTGAATTTGATAAAAGGCACTTTCTGAATTAGAGTCCCAACTTACAGGTATCGATTCCTGTGGGTCTTTGAAGAAATAGCTTTAAAAATTGTTTTCTTTTGTAGATCAATTTACAGCCATGAACTGGAAAATCACAGTTGTGTGAATGGCCTTTTTTCATATGTAATATTTTGTATGTTCTTACAATCAGACAACAAACTGGGCAGTTTATCATCCAAAGTGTATTTTAATCTTTATAGACATAACTTTTTTCTTGTGTTTATTTCATTGGCTGTGGCAGGCATGAGGCAACTACTGATGTCTTTAGTAATTGTTTCCTCGACTCTAATTAATCACTGTATAATTTGCTATCTTTTGGTGAAACATTTTATGCACAATTATTTGAACCAGTGACCTGCACAGGTTGCTCTAAAAGTGTCACTATTCATCAATACTATGTTCCACCAGGGTAGAGTTTAAAATCAAATCAGCAAAGCATCCTGAAATAATATAAAGGGGGGAAAGAACAAAGGAGATTAAGCACAACTTAACCACTTTATATTGCCTCTGGAAACATGTTAAAGGTGCATTATGCATGTTCCAGTTGACAGTTTCAATTTGAAAGTGTGTTTCATTCTAAATGTTCCAATGTGTCTGTGTTATGACATTAATTCCTGCAGATTATCAGCTTTTTACTGCAAAGCTCTCTAAGCACCAAGTGGAGGGACATATAGCTTGTATAGATTACTGTGTTTCACGTCCTTCCCACAAAAGCAAACAAACAAGTCAAAATAGGATGAAAACATTACATTCTATATAGTCTTACATAATGTTTATTCAGGTTTCATAACATACTTTCAACTTTGCCTGTGTTAAAGTAGGCATAGCATTTGTTACTTTGTTTGTCTAGACAATGAATCCTGTGAAAATGGGTGTTTATTTCAGATCCACAAAACCCTGCATGCCGCAAAGATGACCAAAGAAAATACGATTTTAAGACAGCATCGACAGGTTTGGTCCCAAGAACATGCAAGATTAATGAAGGCAGGGTAAGACTTTACATGACACCTAATTATGCAATAATGATTTGGAACTTTCTCCTCAAACCAACAACATAGATCCTGCAGAAACATTTCAGGGAGATATAAAGAAAAATGAGTCCCTGTCACCCAGATTATAGATGGATTGAGTATGAGACCAACAGCTATTTATTTTCCTGATTGTTTTTCCTGCCCACAGAGAGTACCCTTAAGATAGTGCTGTGAATTCAGTGACCAATGCAGTGGCGGGGTATGAATAGCATTCTCAGAGAAGCTACATTGAAACAAAAAAAATGTTAATTTGGCCTTGGTTATGTTTATCCTTCTGAAATATGTAGGGCGTTGCTAGCTGAGGGGTATTGTTAAATATTGTCCTTGTTCTCTGGCTAATAGTTTTTACCTTTGAGTTTCAAGGTTAATGTCATGCACAAGTATCATGATCCCATAATGAATATGCCTCCTGAAGACGAGGCCGGACGCTAGAAAATATGAAAGGCATTAGTTGAATTAATAAGGTTGATGAAGTGGACACCCCATAGTCCCATTTTATCAAACTGCCTCATTAATACCATTGTTAATCTATATTTAGTGTGCTGTAAAACAGTTCTTTCTGTCTCCAATTACGTTTTTAAACCAATTTCCCCTGGAGCAGGAGTATGCCGGCAACCACTGTAGTCAGTAACTTTGGCTGTCTCTGAATTAAAATTTGGAGGAGAATAGAGATAATATAGTATACCGTGTATTCTGTAATCATTTCAGAGTACTGAATCTGCTCCTTAAAATCATATTCATGAAGGCACATGCAAAATACTTCTTAAACAGTTTGTGTTTGCTGGTGATAGGAGGTCTTATTTCAATAACTGAAGTCAAGGGAGACTTATTTCAATAACTGAAGAGAGATTTTCTATTTGAAGGAGGATTCATTTCATATTTATCTTTTCCATTCATCAGGACTGACTATCATTGGCCATTCTGACTATCAGTATCATATCATAATTCAATCACCTATCTTCAAACAAATGATCTGTATTATTATTATTATATTTCTTAGCAGACGCCCTTATCCAGGGGGACTTGCAAATGTTACAATATATCAATATATATATTGCAATTACCCATTTATACAGCTGGGTTTTTACTGGAGCAATCTAGATACAGTACCTTGCTCAAGGGTATAATAGCAGTGTCCCCCACCTGGGATTGAATCCACAACTCCAGAGTCCAGAGCCCTAACTGCTACTGCTGCAAATATTTCTACTCTGATCAATTTCCTTGTTTATTTGCATGTTTAGTTCAATTAGATGTTATGGTTAGGCCCTGCATTTTGTATTGCAATACAATTTTAAAAGGCTGGTCATGCTAAACGCAGGGCTCTACTTATGATGGAGTGAGCAGTGAGGTAGATTCTGGAACTGTACACACTACAATTGGCCTGTATTAAGCATTCCTCTGATGATAGGATTTAGTGATTCCAAACTCATATTTGGCAAGCTTACAAAGGACTTTTGAACTACACAAGTGTATTCTGATAAAGCAGACTTTATGTAAGCTTATAAACTGTGCCAAATTTAATTTCAGTTTAAGCAGGAGGTAAAAGGATATCCAGCAAGAATAATCCAGAAATACGGGAATCACTTTTTAATACCCATTCACACATTGTTCTTTAAAAGGGATTGCTTCTATAAAATGTGTTATGTGAGAGCTACTACCCCAGTGTTAATCTTGTGCTCGAAGTCATTTCAGTTATAATATTTTCCTTCTGCCACTGATTAAATGATTTAGCAAGACGTGTTTGATTATAGAGCAATTATAACTTTGCAAGTACACCACTGTTAGGGGTAGCATTTTGTGTTGAATATTTGCTGATGTAAAAGACTAAGAGATTATGCATGAGCCGCCACCATGACTCACTGCTGGCAGATGGAATGATGATTCCACACTTCTGAAGCATCAATGAATGCAGTGCATCGTGGGGGAAAGAAGCAGCTTGTGTTAATTCACTAGGTGAACTTTACCTTTACAAACACAAATAGTGGTATGTGGGTAATGAGACAACAGTGCTTTTATTAAACCGTGGTCCTGTAGTACACTTACATCTGTTTTATTTCCGACAGAGCTCTGAAGTACGTAATTACACCCTCACCAAAACTAATAATTTACTCAATCAACCTGCTTTAATGTCTTTTCATTCTTGAACTGTTGAAATGTTAAATAACAATGTTAAATAGTGCAAGGTATCTCTAAATTGATTTAATTGACATGATATTACCAACTCATTGTGAGCTGAAAAACTCTAATTAAGCAAAATCATTACTTCGATTACGGTTTAAATATGTCTCGGCAGTAGACACGGGACTAGTGCCTGAACTTGTTTGAAACCCCCTGTCCTAAACAGGTGTATTATAGCAGCAGGTACAGCTTGCGCAAGCTGAAAACAGGCACCGTAACGAGGAGATACAGAGCATGACTTTAAGAAATGTTTTTTATGGGATAATGTTGTTTTCTTTTCATGTTTCAGGGATAGAGCGGAGTTAGAGTTACAAAGGTTCCTGGAGCAAAATGGATTAAATGATCATCTCTTATTAGAAATGAAAGACTATGGTACTGTATATGATGCCCACATTCAAATTGCTTTTTAATATTTCCTATATCTGTTCTTTCTGACACTTAAATATTTTGGTAATACGTTTTTTGACAGAGCTAATCTTAACGGAGGACAGAGAATCATTCAGAGCTGCTACAGTGGACCCCGTCTGGCAACTAAAGGATGATTTACATTATAGACTGTGTGAAATGCGTTCATATAACTCCCAGCTCCCCCCAAAGTCCTTTCATTGTGACCTAATACTTGAGCAGGTATGAACATGTGATTTCAGTATCTTCATGTAGGACAACATTTTAAAGAGGCCCCATCAAGTAAATAAAGATTTTAAAATAAATTATAACCCTAATAATAACCCTATTTAGCTTCAGTTTAGACAATGCAAATACAATCAATTATATCTGTTCATCTAACCTATTGGATAAAAATAAAACATTGATTTTAAAGATCTGATGATTATTAAGTATAACATACCAAGACGATACATTTTCTTAAAATACAATGAACTCTAGTGAACCCAAGCCCTCATTGGCTTTCTTCCATCCTATTTCCATTACATTTGAAGGCTTGTTAAATCACACTGTAAAGCCAAGGGTTACTCTTCTCCTGGAGGCTCAACTTCAGAAAGTAAACTGCAGTTAGAAATACATCAGGCTTAAATACACAGATGAAGTAAAGGCAGACGAAATGTCTTTGAAAAAGGGCCATCTTTCAGGATGAATAGAAGTGTTCTTTGAGCCACATGCTTCCTTCTTTCGAGCAACACTGTGAGTCATCCATTGGCACTCCTCCATCACTCCTAACACTGTATGAGTGCTCCACTGCAGTGGGTGAAACAAATCCATTTAGGTCTTTTCAACCTGAAAGACACGGCAGGGAGACTGTGTTTTGCCATCTTTTTCCACTTAATTATATAATAGAGACTCGAGTTTAGAAATGTAGAAAGACGAAGTACATAGCCTACATCAATAATTAATCATATAAAAGCCATGTATCTGTTATATCAAGGAATGGTACCTCAACAAGTAAACTGAAGCAAAGCAGAGTGTGTCTGAAAGTGTTAGCCTCCACTGGAATCAAAGATTAAATGATACGCTCAAATGTGTCAAGAAGTATAATATAGTAAAGCAGCAGATCATTCCTCACTCTTTTCTCACCTAAATGGCTGTTTTTATATACATCTATGGATTCTGTAGCATTGGCCCAAATGTTATGAAGTGTAGGCTACTGTCTGTATGGGACCATAAGTCTCAATGTATCCCAGTAGTGCTTTCACCATTAAGCTATGCAGAGCCTAATCAGAAACACAGAAATGGGCAAATACAAGAAAAGAGGATTACAGAGATATTTATTGCTTACACAATATCTCTGTAGTTGTAAATTAAATTTACATAATGTTGAAAAGAACAAAGTTGTGCAAAGTAATCATAAAAGCGCAATCGTGGATGTGAAAGTAAAAACATTACAATAATTAATTAATTAATTAATTAATTAAGGTTTGCTTTGGATTAGGCTTTTTCTCTTATTCTTGGTATTTTATTTCCCTTGTTTCTTTACTGTTTCTGATCATAAATCAGCATGCAGATTACTCCTGCAAAACTGCAGCTATTGTACATCTACTATTAAAAATAGATTTGAGTTCTGCATCAAATCCTTTATCAAGCAGGTCTTACTGCTACAAACTGTATTGCGTTTTCTTTGGGGTTACAAAAGGAAAATAAATTGCTACAAAAAAAATCAATTTAAGCAGCTTCATAGCTGAGTATCTAATTTTTCCCATCATTTTTTCCCAATATTTCTGAATTGTTTGGGATATAATTTGTTTAGCTCCTCCATGCTTGATTGGACAAGCAAAGACTTCAGTCAGGATTTTAACTGCTTTTTAAAATGATATGTGATTCTATCAATTTCTTTAAGGATCCTTCTCCCTAGAAAGTGAATCTTAGAATCCTAGTCACTCCTAGGATTTTATTAGCACAGTCCTCAGCCCTCTGTACATTGTCTTCTTCAAGGCTTTAAATGATGCTTCTGAACAACAAATAATGCATTCTGATATTTATATGAATGATTAAAAATGTATGAGACTCATTAGTTCAGTTAGTAAAGTCAATTTGATTCTATGTATTTTATGGCAATGTGTAGAACTCAGGCCACATTATTGAGAATCATATATATGAGCTATGGACTGCATGGTATTGAAGCATCAAACTTAGAAAGCACAAAGGAAGATTTACATTTTCCACAAGTAATACTCATATTTAGTTAGGCAAAGTGTTGCAAAGACTAGTGCTAATCAAGGTCTGTGAAACCAGCTGTTTAAATATTCAGAGATTTTATTTTACCATGCTACACCACACTACACTTTACCATTTTTAATCATATTTGTTTACAGTGGGAAACCACACTTTACCATGTGATTATCATGCTGCACCACATGATGCCTTACTGTATTTTTACAACAGTACACACTAGTAATATGTTGTAGGGGACAAAAGTGTCACAGCCTCATAATTAGCCCTTGGTCCCATATGACATTTCTTATTCCCTTATGCCACTTTTCAGCTGCCCTCTACCACGTCTTTTCCATATTGGGCTTATTTGCATATCATAAAGGGTTTATGACGTAAAAACAGCTTAATTACTCTTGAGGCTATTTACATTGTTTGATAATAATAATAATAATAATAATAATAATAATAATAATATGAAGAATAATATTTAAATATACTTATAGTAACTTACATACTATCAAGAACATGAAAATACCTGATATTATACTACAGCTAATAATGATGTATAGCTTGTTTGCTGACTCCACATTAAAACATCATAATAATGGAAGGAAATTATAGTAGATGTCATTAGTAGACTGAAATTAGATGATTTTGTTCAATTTTCCTTAGCAACTCAGCATACCACTTTATTAGCCTGTTTAAGTTTACAGGAATACTGGCAGTGCATTAAGGGACCACTTTATTATATCTTGTCCTCCTTCGTTCACAGTGAAGAATTTGTGAAATTGGGACTCGATGGTTTGATGAGACTGGAACTGTGATTCTCAAAAGAGTTTCCAGCCTAATGCAAATACCTTATTGGTATGCATAATTTGAAATTTCGAATTACGATTTAAAGTCTGGTGGGGGGAAGCAGCCCATGAGAGCAGGGGTAAAAGCCATGCAGGATTAATTGTGCTTGGAGAGATGATATTGCAATGAAGGAGTGTAGAGAAAAATAATAACTACATCGGAGGGTTTTCTATAGTTATTGATCCTTTAAACATGATTTATTTGCATTTCAATAAAAAGCTAACAGTTTGCACAAAGCTAAATTCTAAAAGTGTTGTCTACTTTCCTAAATGTGGTATAAGGTCCAGACTAATGCTATGTCAGTAGTAGTTATACAATTATATGCATTAAACTAAAAACTGGATTCTGCCATCTTTGCTCTAGGTGGAGTATGTAAAAGAACAGCAAAAAGACATTACAGAAAAACTTGAATCACAATGTCTATCTATGGAAGAGGAAATCAATGCCACTGCTAGAGAGGTAGGACTTAACGCACTGCCTCAAACCTTTAAAGACTAGAGATCGGTTTATCTGTCTCCCTAGTGGTGCTATGAACACAGCATAAAATAGTCTTATTTGTTTACATTTGTAGGAATGGTTTTCTTCAGAGGAGGTTCCCAATGATTTACAGCAGATTCCAGAGGAAGTGTTATGTTTAGAGTGTCCTTATCCTGACCTTAAGGCTTCTCTGCTGAATGAATTCCAGGCCCTCGCTGAAAAATACACATCCAGGCTACAAAGCATCACACAAAGGCTTAGTGGAATGGACAGGTATAATGTTTATTTGTGTAATATGACAATTAACCTGACCTAAACTGGTGTGCCCTAAGATCAGACTCCTGTGCTCCTGTTTCATGATATTAGCTTCAGTAAATATATATTTTTTAACAATCCAAATTACATTTTTATATATTTTATTTATTGTAGCTGTTAATCTCTTGCCCTTTATTTCAGGTGTTGTGGATGGGACATGGCAGATCACTTTGTATTTCAGTTGATTGTGAACCAGTATCCACAGGACCTGAATGACAGGAGAGTTTTGTACATGGATATGTTGCGGAGGCTTCTACCTCACAGATCGAGACAAGACCTGGTTAGTTTCATCACTGTTTCTTCTTGTGGAGCGTGTTGTTGACTGCTGAGGATCTATGATTTAAATTGGGTGAACAATCATCTTGTAGTGCTGGGAATGATTTACTCTATACAATCTGTGTATGAGCTGTAGGATTTCCAGTCTCAGCCTGTGTGAACAGGTTTTTCCTCTGTCTTATGTGCTGCATCCTAGATGTTACTATGACAACTGGAAAAAGTATCATTCGCCTTCTTAAAGACCCAGCTTTATAGTATCAATAGCAACTATGTGGCATTCTCTGCTTAGATGTAAGGCCTTAATATCCAGCTACATCTAATCTGTCACACTTTAATGTGGAATTTTATTTTTTTCTCACCCCTGGGAGATTTATAATCCACCATCACTGAAAATGTAGGCTTATTTAATTGACAGAAAGGGAGTGTAGAAAATTTTGAATAGTGGTTCAATTTTAACTTTTTCAGTTCAGTGAGGCTGAAATGCTTTTATCATTCCCTCACCTATAGACAGACTGGAAATTTGTATTGTAATTTGTAACTATATATTACTGTTAGCTGTGAAAATAACTTTTAGAACCAGGTACATGTGTGTGCAGACTATTTGTTTAGAGATATAGCCTATACAGTATAGGTAAAGGTGGTCAAAATTATGGAACATCTATAAATCTTTATGAAATCCCACTAAGAGGAGGACAATCTACCTAAAGGTCAACCAAACAGCAGTACTTCAGCAGAGTGGAGACAGCAGAGATTGATGTATTTATTTATTGTTACAATTATAGCTCCAGAATGAAATATATCAAACAAACCCCACTTCATCTTAATACAAGGAAGGGAAAATATTGTTTTTATGAATACATTTTATTGCAATACTGTTCAGCAGAGCTTTAATCTGTTGCCTTCTACAAAATCCATTTCCAAAGAAAATGGAACAGTGGATTAATTTCACTGGCATAGTACCTCAGTTACTCCCATGAGATAATTATCCCTTATATGACTCTGTGAGAGTGGCTTCATGGAAGAAAAGAAAATATTTGTGTGTCCATATTTTCCCTTGATGACAAAGGGTATTCTGTGAGGCAGATTGCAAAAGATGTCAATGTTTTATTTAATGAGGTACAAACAACATTCAAAATTTGCAAAGACTATATATAAGGAACAAATCTGAAAGAGGAAAACAACTCAAAGAGAAAGTTTTTTTGTCTATGAGAAGCTCATGAAACTAGTTGATAATTATATACAGAAATATACACTTGACTGTTCATGAAAGAAGAAAAGTAAAATGTAGCAAACTGAAATCGGCAGCATTGGCTGATGTGGTTGAAATAATACAGCATGGAAAGGTACGGATGAAAGAAAATGATGCAAATATGAATTAATTATAATTATTTTTACTTAATTAGAAAGGCAATGTGCAAATCAGTATTATTAATAACACTACAACTACAGCATCATGCTATCTCAATGCAGAGTAAACAGTCATAGCTGTACTTCAGTGGTTTAATGAGAAAAAATGCAGGATGGTTAAGACAGTGTGCTCAGTATATGAGTCCTGTTCAGTCACCCTAGAACAATGCACTATCATGTAGAATACATACTGCTTAATGAACTGTTTATTTTTATCACTTCATTAGATGCAAGAAGAACTATTCTGGATTTTGGTTGATCTCAACTACACATTTATGTTTTGTTTTCTGAACAAATTAGTCTGATGTACATATTTCTGGCTTATGCTCTGCTCAATGCATATTTAAAGAAGCTGCCTACATGAAAGAACCCTTTTGCTAGTGGCATCTTATGCAGAGGAAAGCAACACAGATTTTAAAATAAATATGTGGTTTTTCATAGTGAGAAAAGATAAGGCTTCTAAGGGTCCCTGGGGCCTTTGCATATGTTTAATGCTGTAGTGGGTTGGGGTTTTCTTTTGATTTGAGATTATCAGAATATACTGTAAATATAGCCTGCCTTCATCATTGTAATTCATTATTGAATATTTCAATGTTTCATTCTTCTTGTGTAGCAGGCATAAGTAAAAGTCTTTTCAGTTCAATTTTCTGGAAGCTTTGCATTCAAACTATAGCATTCAGTCCAACTGTTATATTGTTTAGAAATTCACTTTGAAAGTAGATTTGTTCTGAGCAGTAATTTCTGTTGAATGCTAGAAACAGCAGCTACAATTTACATTTCAGGGAGTCAAAACAGCAGGATTCATGTAAGAGACTTAGGCTGTGAAAGAAAGCAACATTCCTCAATAGGAACTCCACTACTTTTTAAGTTATAGAAGCCTATTAAAGAACAAAAAAAACATTCTGTATTTGATTTTAGTCTTTCTGCAAGTTCTATGGAAATAATCAATTGTTATTAACCTCACACAATACCATACTATACACAACACTATTTTCTAAATCCCTTCTTTACCTCTTCTTTCTATTCATCCAAGCAAATAACTGCTCTTATTGGCCTGGCTGTGATCTCTTACATAACGGAAAACATACCTTATTTTTTTTAAATACTTTCCATAATGGATCTGTTAATCCACGGTGACACCTGTTACTATAATCCGGATTTGCCCACCTTTTGGATAATTTTGTGATGAGTTTGATCTGTGCTTTCTGCATTATGTGCTTGAGTGTCCCTTGTCCATTAGCTGTAGCTTATTATCAAGATTATTTGATTATTTATTTATTTGTTTCATGGATTGAAACATGTTTTACAAGGGTGAAGTCACTGTTCCAGAGAAAGGAAAAATGGTCAGTGGTGTAAACCAGTTTGCATGATGTAACAAAATGTTACGAAGACAGAAATTGCAGAAATGTATGAACTGTTGTAAATTCCATTTTAATTGAACAATGATTGTAGAACATTGTGTAATTTTCTTGGCAAAAGGTCTTTTATCAGGGTCATGCCTTTCGTTTTTTCCATTTTAAATTATCTTTTTCCATTAAAAATATTTTGATTAAATATCACTTCATATATATGCCCCTACTTCTCACATAATTTTGGGAAATAATTGAAGTCAGTGGCTTTCAAAAGGGTATTTTTTAATGTTAATTATATTTGAAAAACAATTCTGAAAGAGAATACATGAGCTCTACTTGGACTTCCTGGGATGATGCTTAGCTGAATGCCTAACAAAGAGATGTAACCTCGAGACCCCAGTCAAAATGTATCATACACAGATGAATATACAAACAATATTTTGTGACCACTTTCAGTAATTACATTCTCTTTGACCTTAACAATTATCAGTCTTATCAGCTCCCACCACAACTAATACCTCCTTGCACTGTCACACACAAGCACTTTGTATTTAATTAAAATGCAAATCCAAAGCTTTGATTCTTACGTGATGACAAAATGTGTTGGTGTGTACAAGATAGCTAACACTTCTGTAAGGAGAGATAATTTGTGTTTCCTAGACTTTTAACTCTTATGGTTGTCTTTTTGCTTTCAGATAAGGTAAACTCAGAACTCTTTCATAATTTCTTTCTTCTTCTAGTATATATAATTTCAATCAAATTGTTCAATGCCTGACACTCCATGAATCTCTCTGGTATCACTTCATATATTTTTTCCTGTCAAGTCTGTGAAAAGTCTATTGCTGCTTTAATGTTTTTATATAAATCCTTTTTTTATTATTTTACATTGATTTATCTACAGAAATGTAAGATATAAGATTTCCAAAGCGCTTCTGTGTTTCTGTGTCCAAATAGGATCTGAATTTTCAAACCTTCTCAAAAGGAGTACAGTAGTAGGGGAGTAAAGTTTGCCCTCTGCTGGCTCACATCAGTGTATCATTGTGTGTGTCGAATCATCAGATTCGTCCATTTTGAAGAGTTAAACAAATGAGAAAGTTGTAGCTTACAGCATTAGATAAAATGAAAAACATAGGTTTTAATGAAACCACCTAAAAGAGTTTACAGGATTCCTCTGTATTGTAATAACACAACACAACTATATAACATTGTCTACTGCACTTACATAGTGCATTTCATTATAATCAAGACTCTCCCATGTGCTTTAGAAAAGCACTCCAGTTGAACCAAGTCAGGCAGCAAAGTGTAGCCCCTTTCTGGGATGGAGCCTGTTACAACATAGCAGTTCACACTACAAACTGGACCCCAGGGACAGCTTGAAAGGCGTGCACTGGCCAGCAGGCACATTTCAATTTGCATAGCGGCTAGACACATTTTTAACAGGACAGAATTTCAGACCTGTTTTGGATTCTTCCCCCATCCCTTAACAAATGCCATGGGATGCTTGATGTCCAAACTGTGGTCAAGACAGCAGGGCATGGAGGTGGAAAAGACTACAGATTAGAATAGTAAAAAAACTAATATTTTGTTATTAATTTACAGAAGGATGCACACTCTCAGTAAGCAACACAGAGTAGTGTTGGATCAATCATGCCAACAATACATACTCAGCTCTGTAAAAGGCAGTGTGACCAAACACACCTTGTGCAGGTATCACCGACTGCAAAAATATGATGGATTTCCTTCCGTTTTAGAAGACTTATACATTACTATAGGAGATAAAGTCTACTGTGCTTTGAATGTTTGGAACAGCAAATCTGTCTAGTTCCTCCATTTCCAATAAACCTATTCAGCCATCTAATATATTCACACTTTCAGTTAGCCACCATTAGTCTAAAAATTAATATAATTTTGCTGGGTTCCAATCATATAACTACAAGGAGCATCCAGTACGCGTCTCGTGACAATGATGAATAGCTCTGGAGATGCCATGCTCAGAGGCGAACATTGATCATGTAGGAACTGACTTTCAGAAACATAAAAAGGGTACTGAAACTATGCAGACTTTGAATACACTTTGCCTTTATTCTACTTTCTATATGAACATCTCCTTCCATACCCCTGTAACCTGAATCTTCCTTCCTAAGAAAAAAGTAAATGCAATTTTTAAAAACAAAAAAGATAATGATACACAAGTACTTTGGTGCCAGTTGGTTTGATTGAAAAATTAAAATAAAATATTGTTGGTACAGGTATGAAAAGTCAGTTTGTTTGTTTCAGAGTGACCACGAGAGGTGCTGGGATTGGTACCGCTTCACCGTGGAGCAGAAGAAGGTCCTGGTGCGGTGCTGGCTCCGAGACAGGGCAGACCTCCTACTGAAAGCACGGCTGACCGTAGACGAGGCCTGCACGGCCTATGAAGAAGAGCTGGCCCTGCGGACTGACCAAAGACGACAACAGGAAATATGTGCAGAACTGAAAGATAAGGTACGTTAGCAAGAATAACTAGATTAGGCTTCATTTTGTCTTTAGTGGATCACTTAAAAGACTATCGTGTAACAAACTCAGTACATTACCCTGGCACTAGCTGTGTTTGTTTGTTTCTGTTCCTCCCCACACACTGCGCTTAGCATATAACAACAAATAAAAACTCCTTGCCTGTTTATTGCTGCTACCTCTATATGCCTTAAGACAGACTTGGCTTTTATTTGTAATTGTATTTCTCCATTAAATAAAGCAATTTATATACTAGAAACAATATTGTGTCATAGGTTTGCATGTATCTCAGTTATTTGTATCTCAGTTATTACTGTATAACACAGAATTGAAGCTCTTTCATATTTATATTTATTTTTTCTAAGCTTGTACGTGGGCTGTGTCTTCCTACTTCTTCAGTAGCTGTGGGCTTTTAATTAAAAACAGCAGCTGTTAATTAAGATAATTAGGTATTTAAGGCATGCTTATAGTAAATGTACAGGATTTGATGTGTTCTTCAGTGTTTGAATGTATAGATATTTACACTGTAACCCTTTACAGTTTTCTTCAGTTTCAAAAATAATACAATCTACTTTCCCAGAGGCTTGGTGGGTTTCATTAATGTCTGTCAAAAATACTGCAATTAACTCAGTCAGCTCTTCCTTACAGCACTGCCTGAGCACAGGGTATGTGTTGCATCAGAAATCACAATTCTGGCATGGCATTTGGCATCATCAGAGACTCATATGGCTCAAATATTAAACATTTCCTGCCTATCAATCAACAAGTCAGTTTACTTGACATTCCGGTATCAAAGAACTGCTGTCGTTATCTTATTCTCAAAACATTTGCAGGGCGTGAGTCAGTAATTCCGATGGCAATTCCATCCAACTCAGTACAGTTCAGCGCTGAAGCATGCACTGTTAAAAAAAATAACAGGAGAAACACGACAGCTTCTGATTTTCTGACTACTGAAACTACGCTCATTTGTCTTGGTTTCTTACATAATTAATAATGAAACTCACACAATACAATACACATATAGTATTAATATTAGAAGGGTGTTTATTTATCCAAAGCATAATTTGTCCCTTTCCTTTATCTACCAGGAAATCATCATTATTTTTAATAAATATCTTAAATCTTGTTTCCATTATCAAATACGCAGCTTTCCTTGAACCGATGGCATGTTTACATGGATATTTTAATTCAAGTCACATTTTGCTTTTTTATTTATTTATTTATTAGCAGACACCCATACCCATTTTCAAAGCATTGCAAAGCACAGTGAATACAATCAGTACGAAGTACAATAAGCACACATCCAAGTGCAAGTGTAGATGTAATTCAGTGAAGTCCCATGTACAGTTAGGTCCATAAATATTTGGACGGTGACCCAATTGTCATCATTTTGGCTCTGTATGTCACCACAATGGATTTGAATCAAGATGTGTTTGTGAAAGTGTAGACTTTCATCTTTAATTTGAGGTCAAAACTATTTGGACAAACTAACATAATCATGAAATAAATTGTGAGTTTCAAAACTTGGTTGCAAATCCTTTGCAGTCAATGACTGCCTGAAGTCTGGGACCCATAGACATCACCAGATGCTGGGTTTCTTCCCAGGTGATGCTCTTCCAGGCCTGCACTGCAGCTGTCTTCAGTTCCTGCTTTTTCTTGGAGCGTTCTGCCTTCAGTTTTGCCTTCAGCAAGTGAAATGCTGCTCAATTGGATTCAGGTCAGGTGATTGCCATTGTAGAATATTACACTTCTTCACCTTAAAAAAGTATTTGGTTGCTTTGGCAGTATGCTTTGGGTCATTGTCCATCTGCACTGTGAAGTGCTGTCCAATGAGTTTTGAAGCATTTGGCTGAATCTGAGCAGATAATATAGCCCTAAACACTTCAGAATTCATCCTGCTGCTTTTGTCAGCAGTCACATCACATCACAGTTCCCTTGGCAGCCATACATGCCCATGCCATAACAGTACCTCCACCATGTTTCACAGATAATGTGGTATGCTTCGGAGCAGTTCCTTCCCTTCTCCATACTCTTCTCTTCCCATCATTCTGGTACAAGTTGATCTTTGTCTCATCTGTCCATAGGATGCTGTTCCAGAACTGTACAGGATTCTTTAGATGTTTTTTGGCAAACTCTAATCTGGTCTTCCTGTTTCCTGTTTACATCTTGTGGTAAACCCTCTGTATCTATTCTGGTGAAGTCTTCTCTTGATTGTTGACTTTGACACAGATACGCCTACCTCCTGGAGGGTGTTCTTGATCTGGCCAACTGTTGCGAAAGGGTTTTTCTTCACCAGGGAAAGAATTCCTCTGTCATACACCACAATTGTTTTTCGTGGTCTTCTGGGCCTGAGCTCACCAGTGTGTTCTTTCTTTTTAAGAATGTACCAAACAGTTGATTTGGCAACACCTAATGTTTTTGCTATCTCTCTGATTGGTTTGTTTTGATTTCTCAGCCTAATGATGGCTTGCTTCACTCGCCGTGACAGCTCTTTGGACTTCATATTGAGGGTTAACAGCAACAGATTCCAAATGCCAATGCCAAACTTAAAATCAAATCTAGACCTTTTATCTGCTTACACGCACCTGACCATGGAATAGCTGAGACAGCTGAGCAGCCAATTGTCCAATTACTTTTGGGTCCCTAACATTGGGGGGACCACATATAAAAATGGGTGTAAATCCTACCCCATTCACCCAATTTGGATGTAACTACCCTCAAATTAAAGATGAAAGTCTTGTCTTCAAACATTCAAAGCACATCATACTTTATCTCCTATAGTAATGTATAAGTCTTCCAAAACTGAAGGAAATCCATCATATTTTTGCAGTCGGTGATACCTGCACAGGGTGTGTTTGGTCACACTGCCTTTTGCAGAGCTGAGTATGTATTATTGGCATGATTGATCCAACACTACTCTGTGTTGCTTGCTGAGAGTGTGCATCCTTCTGTAAGTTAATACAAAAATATTAGTTTTTTGCCTATTGTAATCTGAAGTCTTTTCCACCTCGATACTCTGCTGTCTTGACAATTGTTTCCTTTCAAATCCATTGTGGTGGCATACAGAGCCAAAATGATAACAATTGTGTCACTGTCCAAATATTTATGGACCTAACTTTATGTGCTCCGGGATGGGTTCAGCACAGGGGAAGTTACAGTAAAATGATAGTTTACTAACAATAGTCTTAGAAAAGATGAGAGTCTGTAGGGAGCTAGGAGCAATTTGGTGGAGACAACGGTAGATAAGAGTCAATGTCTTTAACTCTTTAACTGGAACCAAAGCAGTAGTGGAATAGCCTTATCCTCAGCTGTACACTGAACATGTCAATACAAAACAATTGCTAAGGTCACAATTAGTAAATTATGGTTCCATATTTTAGGGGTGTTTTATCAAAAAATTCAACATCATTTTAATCTTGATTTATGTGGCAGTAGATATCAGAGTTATTTTTCAGCCATCTAGTGTTTCCAGTGACAGTCAGTTCTTTCCATGTAAACACAGTGCCTCTTGATAAAGAGGAGATGGATTTTCCTAGATCCTGTTTCCTGGATAATTTATATATTATTTGGAAAATCTAAAATATTTTCCCCTATGCCTCTGCTAAATGATGAGCAGTGATCTTTTCCCCACAGGTTTTTAGTGCCAGTTGTATACAAAGCGACTGTCATGGAGAAGAAGGTCTCATTAATAGGCTTAATATGTATTTTGACTTACTGAATAGTCTGATGTACCATTATAGTCCACAACTGAAGGAGCCCCACTGCAAGCAGATATCTGTTCTAAATATACCACTGTTGTCCTCAAGGGCAAGAAACCCTTTGGGCTACTGCTCTGAACTAGTCTTGCATGTCTATTTTGTGTCAGAAAGCAGAAAAACTTGCAGTGCTAAACAAAATAGGATAGCAGGTCACTATCTCCTTATTGAGGTCCTATATAACACTTTTAGCTTGATTAGTGGTTGGATTACATCAGAAATAAGTGTGCTGTAATTTAGAGAAGCATTCACAGAACCTGATTAACATACCAAGTAAGCAATGTATTAAAACAATAATGAACCTGTGAGAAACAACCTGGTAATGCTTTAATAAGAGTATTCCTTCTTAAACTGTACTAATCAAACCATGGAAATAGTCTCCAAAATTAATTAAGCAGCTTTTAAATAAACTCCTTTAAAATGTAAACACCAGGCAAACAAATAAATTACATCCCAAAACTATAGTATGGGACAGCCCCAAATATAGCCTTATTTTTATTCCTTTGTATAGCTGATTATTTTACTGCTCGTATTATCTTACACATTTTGTTATCAATTGACACAAAATCAAGACCATGAAATGCTTTTATATGGACAGTAAACACAAGATTCCTACTGACACCCAGTAAAATACACCAGATACAATACAAATACACAACAACCAGATCACTACTGCAGCACAGTCTCTCGTTGACCCCTCTTGTGGTTTCACCCTCAATTTTAGTTTTAATAACAAACACTGTGATTAGCTCACAGTGACTTTGTTGCTGCCAGTCCATTTTGTAAGCCATACTGGTAACCATGTCTCTTCCCTGTTCGCAAGCTCGAGATATTTTTGATTGAATACAGTGAGCAGTGGTATTCAGAGCTGCAATTTTCTCACCGTTTCTCACTTTAGCCACATGTGACCATTTTGTATTTAATCCACAATGTAAGAGATTGTACATTCATCAGGAAAGTAAGCTTGACCTAAATATTGAAAGCTGTAGTACAAATGTCAGTATTGTCCATAATTTCACCTCACACATCCCAGTGGAAATGCTAAAAAATGAAGAAAAGAGACTGATTCTTATTTTCTGGGTAATAAGATTCTTACAATAAAATAATGCTTTCAGGAATCTGTCATGTCATTTTGCTTTTGTGAAGAATACTTGTTAAAATGATTGCAGTGCACACATATATAGTTTTATCTTCTAGTGTTTAAATGAAACTGGACATGTGACTGGAAGAAATTTATGTAATTTATAACGTTTTACATTTGTATTTATCTTACTGCGCTTGGAGAATAATAAGTATCACAAGCTACAGCCAGAATTAGCATCATTTGCTGTTGCATTTATGCTCCTGAAATACAGACCCCATAAAATGATAACAGTGTACTACATGGACATAATCCTTAAGCACTTTATAATCTGTGTATGTGCTGCTACCATGCACATTATGCACATTTAAATTGTTCCTCATCTAAATCTCTCTATCCACCTCTGCAGTGACACTGTGTTCTGTATAATGAGATGTTTTTGTATAAGCAAACAGAAAACAACCAAGAACATGTTTAAATAAGTTTACAACAGGAGTATTTCCCTTTACCTTTAAATCTCTTAAGAAATATAGATATAAATATTTATCATTTTATTTCAGTGTTTATACTTATTTCAAGTTTTTAGTTTTTTTTCTGTGTTGCTGTTTTTGTAAACAAAAGGCCAAAATATCACCATGGTTACCCGGAATCAAAGCATTCAGATAATGGTTTAGAGCTGCCATTTTTTTCATGGCTTCATAGATTTAATGAGTTATTGTGTGAAAGCGCATTAGAAAACAAGCAATTTAAATATTCTATTGAATATACTGATGTTGTTTTATAATTTTCAAATGAAACTTCATCATTTGAGTAGAAAGGTCAAAGGTGACAATCTCATTGGGACTGGTAAACATAACCGCTGACAGTAGTGTATGAACTGTAAAAGATTGGCTTATTTCAGGTGTCCTATTTAAAAAAAGTGCTTTACTCTGATCTCGACAGATGTTTTATGTGAATGAAATGCAATGACATATGGGCAGGCATTTTTTCCATAATGAAAAAAGTAATTTCACCTCTGCAGTACAAAAACACTTAAGTCAGTGCAGTGAAAAACTGCAAGTTAATATACTAGAGAGGGTCAAACCAGAGTCTAATGTAAGGCTCATGGAAGGTGTGGAAGCTGACAGTTCCATTTGATTAACTGCTCACCTGGCCACCATTAATCTCCAATGGGAGTTTTGTCCCTGGCGTAACATCGGTGGCAGGTAGCAAATATATCTGTTTAGCTGGCCAGGAAGTGCTGGGTATACAATCAAAACACAATGGGTTTTCACAGCATCATTTGCCTTGTTGTATCTTTCCTGATATCAACATAAATACACATAAATACAACATCAATTCTGAATGATGAGCATTACATTTATAGTAGCAACATGTTCTCCTTTAGCAGAACAAAGCCATTAGAATTACAAATGGCACAGTAAGTATATGAAGGGGATATTTACAGCCATAAACGTTTCAATTTTTTTTCCCTCTTGAACACTTATGCATAATCATGCTTAAATAGTCCATTCTGCGCATAATGAAAAATAAGTTATGAAAGCCCTTTTATGGACCCCCAGTCTGTGCAGTAATAGCTGTGATCAGCACACTGTAACATCGCATTAATGGAGCAGCTTCTTAGAAATTGCACTTGCAGATGTGAAGGAGCAGCTGGTCTTCTATCTTCTTGACATTTCCAGCTACAGACTTCTTTTGAGTGAAATAGTTTGCTATCCTTTCTTTTTCCAGTTGCTATTTTGCACACCACAGGAACATGACAACTTTAGATGAAGCCGTGATCCTCTTCTTAGAAAATGAATTTAACATGGTTTTGTCTCCAGATTCAAGACTTTTTCTGTATGGTGCTTTACTACAAAAACATAGCAGACTTCCTAACAGTTATAGAGGTGCAATACATTATTTGTATGTATATTTTATAGTTATGGTAATGATCAGAAGATGTTCTTCTCATCATGTGTGCTAATCAGTTAAAATGACTGAGCACTTGATAATAATGTAACTCTCCTAGTCTTAACCCATAGGAAAAAGGAAATGATTACATAATTATGACCTATCAAAATGATCCATAATATCCCTGTGGATGATAAAATAAAATAATTTTACTATTTAACTTTCCATCACATCATACATCTTTGTTAAAATAAAACACATGTCCAGGTTGGAAAGTGAACAAGATATAAAATATAATTATACTTGGTACTATGTTGTAATGATGCACATTTGGAAGTAATCTTACTGAGGAAGTTAATGATGAATATGAAATTTTACTGCACCTGGGTATTAGCCCTGATGTTTTCTGTTACAAGGGAACCTTTCTTTTCTCCTCCCTCTGAACTTTTATTAATAAGGATAGAACCCACCATTGAATTCCGCTGTCAGGAGCTACAAACACTGTTTTTTGTTTTATTTATTCCCCGTGCAGCCTTCCAAATTCTCAGTGGCTGTCATGAAGACGAACAGTATCTTATCGGAGCTGGAGAGTAGCTTGATTGATAGTGCAATTATTGCTGCTGGTTATCGGACTGTTTACGAAATCACTGTTTTTAGTCACTATTCTCCACATTAGTTACATGCATGCTGTCTGGGGGAAAGGAAAACAATTTCACATTTGGAGAAATGGCAAGGATAAAATGACTATTGATCAAGTGTACCTGTTTTTTTCAATCACATCAGTATCTTTATGAATGGGTTCTTTTTTTTAGTTTGCATTTGCAGTTAATGCAGGCTCTCTGTCTGCTTTAAACCCATTTTTGTATGTACACATTCATGAGCAGCTGAGGGGTATCTAAGGCTGTTTTAAAAGTATTCAAAGTGTGCATGTACTCTCCCCAGACAATTGTAAATCTGTAGCAGGGTATTCTTACTAACATCCATCTGTTTCCTCAGTTGCTGGAATCTTTATCTGGAAATTATATTTAAAATATAGAAGTAAAGTCAGAAGAACTGTAAAAGTATGAATAACTAGTAGGGACTAGAAATGATACATTTTCATTCCCCAGTTCTGTTAAATGTGTCCTTGCAGTGTTAGTGCATTCTTATCACGGGGTAGACTGAACATATTGTCATCCAGCTCCTGGGCTGGACTTTCTCAAAGTTTCTGGAATTATAATGGAAGTGATATGCTAACAGGATTTAATATACCAACGCTAAACTCATTAGAGCAGCTGCTGTAAAACACATACCCAAACCTGTTCACTTCCCTAAGGGCACCTTATTACATTTAAAACACGACCATTCCAGTAACATTGCTTCCAATCTAGGTGATATTATTTCATGTTGTGAGAAAATCAGAAACAATGTATTGTACCAGTGACTGCAAAATATAGTGTTTTGAGTATTTATCTAAAAGTACCAACCTCGGTGGTATAAGGATCAGGTACAGTGTCCATATTAAGAATTCCTCCTTTGTCAAGAAGCAGTTGTCAGTTTTCCTTTGGCATTGAGGTTTGTTTGTCATTGTCACTTAGTTTTGCAATCAGTCATCAGCTGTCATTTCTGTTTTTTCTATCAGGTATTATCACATTTGGAGTCATCATTCACATCTGAAAATCTGGTATCAGGTATACGAAAAGTATTTTGAGTCAGGCATGACAAACTAACTGCAGAACCAAGAGGACCACTGACTCTTGAAACGTGATGAGGTCCTAACTCAAGCACCGTACTGGCTACATGATTTCAGCAGTCATGGCTCTTTCTAGCTTTTCAAGATGCCTAGTCTTGCCAATGATTCTGGAAAACTGTCAGCTGGGGAGGAAATTATATGATGGTGTATTTGTAATAGTAATTATATTTAAACTCAGACTGAATTAATTCAGTTGTATAGGACCTGAAAGGACAACGTTTTCTGCAAAGGGTGACTTTAAGAGTAATTTGAATAGTTTTAAAGCAGAAATATATCAAATTTAAATGTCTACATTTCAAGAGCAGAAAAGGATATTAGAAATCTAAATCACAAACTTTCCTCTTGGTTATATTAATAATCAGAGGTTGATATGCTTTAATGTTTAATTGAACACCATAAACATTTTGGAGTGATGAAATATTGAAACAATATTGAAACATTATGTTTCTATATCAGTCATTGCTTGCCCTGTATTGTGCATGTTCCAGGCGAGTTGTACATTGTGAATATTTAGAGTTTATTATCGTGAAGCATGAAATCTGTGCTATATTGCATTGCTGTCACGTGTTTTACATGCACATATGGAAATTTCTGCTTTGAAACCTTTCCAACTACAGGGAGCTAAGTGTCAAAAAAGAGAGAAAAAAGTTTGGGACCTGAATATATTAATGACGGTTTGCTGGCATTGTTTTCCAGGACTGTACTTCTCACTTGGGAATTGTGCAGTTGGACATCATTTAGTGTAAATGGTCAGATTAATAGCACCATGGACATCAACTTCAATCCCAATGCAACATCAAGGAAAACCTTTAATATCAATTAAAATAGACCTAAATCCTTTTTACACACACACACACACACAACTAACAACAGCTTCAGTTGAGTTTTCTGTTTATATCTAAGCAGCTTTAAGATAAGACCCAGTGAAAAAATCTCTCTGCATGATCAGAGAGCACACTGACGTGTCATTGCTTGTTCCAGCCACTGAAGGCCATAATAAGAGTACTTGTCTGCCTCTTGTGATGTAGGGAGTGTTACCTTCCCCCCTGTGCTATAGTAGACAATTGGCCTGTAAAGTTTCAGACAGTAAGGGCATCTTTCACAGTGTCATTTGGTAGAGGTGATATCATCTCACAGCTTAGTATAACTTACAGGTATTTAAAGCAGTTTAAACAATGTCTAAAGCTTTAAAGTAATCTGTGTTAGTAATGGACTATATAAATAGGTTGAATAGGGTGTGAATTAAAATGAGTTGATATGCACAATTATTTTAGGTGATCAAAATATTCTATTCCAGGACATTTCTGGATTACTGCACTTTTTTTTCTTTCTACACCACAGAAAGGCTTTTGCCTAGATCATCCTGAAATACATTTTCTTTCTATCAGACCTTTTTTATACTCTGCAACTCAACCTTTTCTAAAAAAAACTCTCTCTCTCTCTCTCTACAAACCGCCCCCCCATGCCTTTTATATTATATTATTATTTGTCATCTGGTATTATTTTAGTCTTTATTGGTTTTAGTTAATTTTGCTGAACCAGAAAATAGTTTTTACTGAATACCGATAATATTCATATTAATAGTTTGATAGTTTAATAGTTCCTCTTGTGCAATCCCAAATAATAGTACTATTTACTCTGAAAAGCAAGCACCACAGTGAAAGAAGGACACACTTAATATTTCTGGTGCCGATTTGCAAATGCTAGATGCTTTCTTGGGAAACACTTGTCCAGTGTTGATAAGGTTTGTTACAAAATGCTTCAACAACACAGCAGAGGATGCCAGTGGAAAACAGATTCTTAATGGTCTTGTATGTTATTTAAGACAACAGCAGGGCAGTTATGCTCCATTTAAAGTCTGTGTATGTTGAGTTTAGATACACAGAATCATGAGCTGTAACTTGTAAATGGTAGCCTTAAAAAAAACTGTAACTGTGGTGTGCAAGTGTCACAAGAATTTCAGCATTTGCACCAAAAGAACCTGGCAGGGAGAGTGTACTGAATTGTGGCTTAGATGTGGTCCATTCTTCTGTGCTTTTCATGGTGCAACAGCCCATGACTGGTTTCCTGAGGGATTTAAACAGATGTGGTTCAAAGGGCTGGTTCAGCTCATTCGACAATAAACACAAAATCACTGCTGTCTTCGTCATCAATGCTGCTACCCTCGACTCCAGCGGCAGGGCTTAGTTGTGTTTGTTGTTCATTTGTTGTGTTCAATTGTTCATTTGTGCATTCTGCAGTGTCAGTGCCCTGGAAAGGGAAGGGGAATAAATGGCGACCATTCCTGTGCTAATAAATGCACGTGTTGCCCTCCTGTCTCTCTGCAGCTCCAACAGTGGCGTGCCCATCAGGAGGAAGTAGCAAGGCTGGAAGGAGCCATTGCTGCCAGAAAGCATGAGGAAGAAGAAGAGAGGCTGAGAAAGAAACAACAGAAAGAGGAGGCCAGATTAACAATGCAGAAGGAGAAAGTAAATTCCCATTACCTCAAAATTATTTTTGACCTACACCGATCAGCCATAACATTATGACCACCTGCCTAATATTGTGTAGGTCCCAAAACAGCCCTGACCGGTCGAGGCATGGACTCCACTAGACCTCTGAATGTGTGCTGTGGTATCTGGCACCAAGACATTAGCAGCAGATCCTTTAAGTCCTGTAAGTTGCGAGGTGGGGCCTCCATGAATTGAACTTTTTTGTCCAGCACATCCAACAGATGCTCGATTGGATTGAGATCTGGGGAATTTGGAGGCCAAGTCAACACCTTGAACTCTTGATTCATCAGACCAGGCCACCTTCTTCCATTGCTCCGTGGTCCAGTTCTGATGCTCACGTGCCCATTGTAGGTGCTTTCGGCAGTGGACAGGGGTCAGCATGGGCACCCTGACTGGTCTGTGGCTACACAGCCCCATACACAACAAACTGCGATGCACTGTGTGTTCTGACAGCTTTCTATCAGAACCAGTATTAACTTTTTCAGCAATTTGAGCTACAGTAGCTCGTCTGTTGGATCGGACCACACGTGCCAGCCTTTGCTCCCCATGTGCATCAATGAGCCTTAGCCGCACCCATGAACCTGTTGCCGGTTCACCGCTTTTCCTTCCTTGGACTACTTTTTATAGGTACTGACCACTGCAGACCAGGAACACCCCACAAGAGCTGCAGTTTTGGAGATGCTCTGACCCAGTCGTCTAGCCATCACAATTTGGCCCTTGTCAAAGTTGCTCAGATCCTTACGCTTGCCCATTTTTCCTGCTTTTAACGCATCAACTTTGAGGACAAAATGTTCACTTGCTGCCTAATATATCCCACCCACTGACAGGTGCCATGATAATGAGATTATCAATGTTAGTCACTTCACCTGTCAGTGGTCATAATGTTATGGCTGATCAGTGTATTTCAAAGGTTTTAAGAATAACGTGTTCTCCTGAGTATGAAAAGCATCATCTGCAGTTCAAAGAACCACTACCATTACCTGTAGGACTTATCACCTGTGTGCATATCAATTATGGCATGGGCTTTTAGGAATACATTCATTTTAACCTTCAATTAAGAAAGTATTGTTAACAAATAGATGAACACTATACTATATTTGTCTCTCAATTTGATTTATGAATGTAAAGGATTATTATTTTGCTTAATTAAAAGAGGGGATGTAACATAATATCTACACTCATTTGTCATGCAGAGTTTGATTTTAGCAGAGCTCCTTTTGGCATTCTGACAGATGGTACTGAAAATTTCGGAGTTCCAAAACTCTTTAATTAAGTTATGACTGTAGGGCTTCTGTGGGAAAGTTGTGAAGGCTGATTAATTACAGCATTTAGGCTGAAATGGATTATGTGTATTTTTGCAAAATAATATTTCAGGCAATGAATTATCTTGTTTACTAAACACGTTTTTTTGCTATATCTGCTTTTCCTTTTGTCAAAATCCATATTATTATAAACACATTTGTCATGTATCGTGCCTGCCTCAGTGTCCCACTAAACCATTTTCAGGTCAATGACATGGAGAGCTGTTTGAGTGTGCAATACTATTTTCTCATTAAGCGCCAGTTTTTTCTAATTATCTTAGAATTCCTGACAGATTGCTCTTTAAAACGCCAACTTCTTTCTGGTTTATGTTGTTAAATATGTTGAAGAGCAATTACAATTCAATCAAATACTACAAAATTGAAATGAGTTATTTCAAATTTTCTCTGCCAATCTGGGATTTGTAAATCTGTCCAGAAGATTGGAGTTGAGTAGATACTTTTCAGATATTTATGGTAATTTATTGCTTTGATAGTTTTTTGAACAAGATTTTACCCTTTTTTCTGTAAATGTATTGAAGTTTGTGACTATAGTCCATCCATGTTAATAAAGGATTTGGCTAACCAATTAACTTAAAAGAAACACTGTATGTCCCAACATCTGGTGAAAAAGAGTCAATATTCTTGTTCCAAAGGTAAAAAGGACACATATTCCTTTTCCCAGATTAAACAGTATTATAAAGAGCAGCGAAGAAGGAGAGAAGAACTGGAAAGAAGGGATCAACGGCGACTTGAGGAATTGAAACAACTTATTGCAGAGAAAAATAGAAAGGACAGAGAAAGGTACCTTTTATTGAACAGGGTTTTAGTGATTAAATGTATGTATATATACTTATATACCTTCAATTTTAGCCTTTTAATAATATATGTAAATATTAATTAATGTGTTAATTAATACAATGGCTGTTTCTTGAGAGTTAGTACTATCGCCCTCCACTGCCAGTTGCAGATTCATTCTTCATTGGTCCATTAAGACATGCAGCGATGAGCTCTTTTCAAGTGCCCTGTGTATACACAGTGGAAAAATAGTTGAAAAGCTTTAGGGTCTGGCAGAGCTGCTGTGGAGTCCAGTATGGCAAGCAGACACTGATATGGACATACAGTTTAGGATGATTGCATTTAGGCAAATAACATGAGTGCTGTTCCTGTAAGACTCCTCTGTGTTCTTCTGTATGTTGATTCCCTGAGAAGATGTTTGAGAAATGCAACCTTAGGCTGTGCTTCTATGTGAAGGATAGAAACTTAATTTACTGTGCCTAATTAGCTTTTTCCTTCATATCTTTCCAGGGTGCAGTTTCGGCAGGACCTACTGCAGCAGCATAAGAAGGAAAAAGAAGTACAAGCTTTCCTCCAGCAACAAGAGGAGGCGGAAAGGCAACAACGACTGGAGAATCTCAAAAATCAGGTACTTGCTTTAAACAGCTTCAGTCCCATACAAAAATTAAAGAATTATGGAGTGACAGAGTATACCCAAGCTAAGATTTAACACAATGTGCTTTAACACGAAAATACATATGCTGTACACCAGGTGTTTCCCCTGACTGCAAACCTTTAGATTCACTGCCACCTTCTGGCACGGAGCAGGTTTAATCCTGATCTGTCAGTCTTCTGGTGATCTCTTCTCTAAGGTGGCAGTTGTGGCTGAGCTGGACCCAGAAAGGATGATGGGAGAGACAGAAGCATCAAAGGCCCGACACAAGACGCTAGTGGAGGAGGAGTTTGTTCTTCACAGGCCACTCTTCCAATTGCATACATACACTAACAACCAGGTGAACATATTATTCCAATGTCATTAGTTTTGTCCCTTTAATGCCAGATCAATGTATTAACTTTGTGCACTGTTTTAAAAAAAAACATTTGTGTACAATGAGTCAATGTAGTAGCTGACTCACAATATTAAAGATCAAGGGAGCAGAATACATATCGACCATATTATATAACTCCTCTGGGTTAACAACAACAACACAATTGTGTTATATTTTAACCAAACATACAACAACATTACCTCCTTCTTTCTCAAGGCCAAACAGTGTATATCAGAATATATTTCACACTAGGTCTGTTGGATCTTTCTACCAGTTCTCTAACTGGCTGGACTATAGACCAATCATCTGCCCAATACAGTTACTTAATCATTAACTTGTTTTTGTTTTGTTTTGTTTAATCTTACATTTTGTTTTAGATTTTAGATCAAATGTTGACAATTAATTGTGAATTATTTATTAATTTCGATATTTTGTATAATAATAATAACCTTAGTACATTACGACTGTTATTTCTTTTTGCAGATAGTATCTGATCCGCGAGTGCGGGTTGAGCAAGCTCTCAGAGAGGCTGGCCTTCATAACACACTGTATGCTAAAGAGGTTCTCTCCACCATCAGCCCTCCCAGACCAGCCAGACGAGACATGGAGTCCACTGTGTTTCAGACATGATCGGAGTCTGTATTCATCCTTGCTTGGCATAAGGCACTTGAGGACTTTATTATTACTATGAATTGTCTTGCTTTAGTTTAAACAATATGTCACAAACCTATTTTCAACAATTATACTGGCTAAATATGACCAAATTGCTTGATTAAAATATTGTATTTCCTGAAGTTAGAATTCAACAATGTTGACAGTTAGAGGCAGGTAAACTGGTGTAACACAATAGTGTGAAGTGTAAGGTCTCTGCTTTTGACACTGCAAATGAGTACTAAAGTTCAGCATGAGGAGTTAATAGTTTTTATGTTGTCATATCTGTAAAAGCAGATATATGTTGTATGTTTACTATAAGAAGGGAAATTCTAAAAGTAAAAAACGTGACCAAGTTTTTGTTTATTATGTAAGTGATAGGCTAATGAACTGATTAACTAATATTCCAGGATAAGAAAACAAACTGAAAATTCCAAATGAGGAATTTTGGCAATGGTAGGTTTTAGTACGAGATGGAGCAGCTGGTACAGATGATCTTACAGTCACAGTTGTGTTGTTTTCAGTAATTTAGCTACATTTTGCACTAAAATGAACTGGAATGAACTCCCCAGTGATGTGTGTTGAAGCTGAAATTTGGGAACATTTAAAATCAGACTGGATAGGATCCTTGGATCACTTATTTATTAATGGACACCAAATGAACACGATGGGTCAAATGGCCTCCTCTCGTTTGTAAACTTTCTTATGTTCTAATGTTCTTAACTTTAGACTATTGTAAATATTGTAAGTAGTTTTTAGAGAACAGAATGTGATACATGAATAAAATGTAATGTAACTTTTTTCAAAGCTTGTGACATTTTTAGTATCGAAGGTAAATAATGGATACATTTGGAAATACAGAAATGTATAAGATAACATTAAAGTACATTTTGCATGTGCTATATAAATCATACGTTTTGTTATCGAAATTCGATTTTGAGCATGTTGAGAATTGCTATACAAATGAAAAAAATATTTCCATCTCTGCTTTTATAGATTTATGGTCAGATTAAGGCTCTGCTGATGCAATTCTGTTACTGTTTTCCTTCTGGTTAGAATTACTTTCTTGTCACTGCAAGAAAATCAGAAATTTTAGCTGTAACTGTTGAGCAAAGAAAAGCTACAGGAGTATTTTTTCATTATATTTTAGTTTTATTTGCAAACTACAAAATGCGATAAATGGCATCAACAAGAATGTATGGCATGCATTGAAGAAACAAGTTCACTTGTATGGGCTTGAATGTTATCATTGCACAGCATGAGTCAGTGTGTTTTGTTTTGTTTTACTTTGAAATTGCATTGAAACCTCTTGGTTACCTTTTAAGTGATGCGAAGATTGAAGGGTTTAATTCTATACTGAATATATATGTACACACCCATATTGTACATTATGACTATTACTAATAACTCTCCATTGTCATCATAAACACAGACATGAAACAAACATATACTTGATTTAGACTAACTAGGTGCAGAACATACTGAAATATAACCAGCTTTGTGTGAATAGTTAAAAGTCAGTTAACATTGACTGTTCATTGACCAGTCATATCTTTGTTTTAGTTAGAGATTATGTGTTTTAGAATGACCTTTCTAGTTCAATTGTAAAATGAAATTGTGCAGATTTTTCCAGAACTGTGAACACCAAGACTAGCTTGAAGTCAAATGTAGAATTACAAGAATCATTTTAAACTTTTATGAGATTTATTTAAATATAAACTTCTGAATATGAGAACATTATCAGTAATTCTATAACATTGTTGGCCCCTTCATTGATTTGAAGCTTCAAAACCTCTAGTTATTTACACAATATCTATACAACTGTAGTTTCCACATTTCCCCATTCCACAACTATACAAGTATGGAGAACATTTTCTTAATAAACACATTTTACAATGCACATATCAACAATCTGCAGTATTTACAGAAGGGTATATACACACACCAGAAAATCACAAATCACATGTTCTGCAAATTAGTTCAAAAGTCCAAGCCGTTTCTTAATGAAATGTGACACCAGGCACTGTGGCCGCTGTTGATATTCAATGAGAACTTCATGAGGAGTCGAAATCTGATCCCCTTCAAAGCGGTTCAGTAAGGTCACACAGATAACAGCCGCTGCAATATTAAAAATGGACACTTATTGTGAATAACAAAACATGGACTCCACAAAGGTAAAAGTATGATTTTTCTCTCTTAATCTGTATAGTATCAGCATATACATTTTATTACATTTCAATTGTTTCTAGTATATAACTGAAAGATGAATGTAAAATTATATAGAGAAGGATAAAATGTAGCTAGATACGATATGGTTTAAAAAATAACACATAAAAATGGCAATGAGCATATTTTAATTAGATCAAAATACCTTTTAACCCACAGACGCGACACATGGCTGCAAACACGGTCGACTCCATTTCGATGTTCCTTACCCCGGCTTCATGGGCTTTTCTCAGGTATTCCAGCTTGTCTTCAGTAGAGAAGGAACATAAAGCCCCATCCAAACGACCCTGACCTTTAATTGATAAACAGGACAGTTGTGTAATTCCCAATACACCCAAAAAAAGAAAAGCAAAAATGCTTACACTACACAAAATCAATGTTGAAATCTGGAAATTTCCATCTGTACGCGGCCTTCTACCCCTCACCCCACTCTTACTCAGATGTCAATATTACCCACAGTTATGTCAATATTGATATTGGTGGGGCCTCCATCTAGTTCAGATACAATAACAGTACAAGTTCAGAACAACTTGGTGCTTTTTTTTAAAAACATAGCTTAACATTTAGAAAATAAGAATTTCACTCCATTATATTCATGCAAGCACATAGCAAGTGTGGACTGTATTCCTAACGAAGTCTTCCCTAATGTCACATCTCATTCAAGCTTCTTCCGTTGAACCTGACCCAAGTCCTCAGGGAAGATGAAAAGCTGTAAAGAAGCCTCTTTCTCAGTAAGTATGTCATGGCATAGTATATTGTGTGGATATTCAATCCAGTGTAAGCAAGACTCAAATAAGGCAGAACAAATATATGAGGTTAACCTGTACAGAAAACCCCTAGCATTCCCAAGTTTAATCCTTGTTGTTTCTGCTTAGGTCTTCTAGTATCTCATAACTGTTAAACAATACTTTCAGGAGTTATGCAGCTGGTGAGTGGGTGGTGAAAACATTAAAAATGGCAAAAGCCCGTCACCCAAGGATCTCTTTACCATTCAGTGATGGAATTTCTGTCTACTTAAGAAAACTTAAAAAAAAAGGTGATTTTAGTAATGAACTTAGTGGCTTTACCTTCATAAAAATCATGGGTGCACATGGTGTTTCCGATGACAGCGGGCAGGTTTGGGATCTCAGTTGAACACTGCAGCAGTTCTTGGGCCAGGTTTTCATCTAGTTCAGTGCTTCTCACGATCACCTTCCCCAGCACCACCTGCTCAAACTGGGGCCTAAGGAAGGAGTCCACAGCCTTGTCTGTTATCACCACAGTCCCAGCCTCCAGACCTGGAAATACAGTGCGGAGAAGGGTTGGCAATGGTGGGGGAGGAGAATCTCAGTTACCTGGAACATGTATATTTCATGTATACCCAACATTTCCCCAATACATCAAACCAATCTGTTCATCTGACTATCTGATTATTTTTTTAACTAATTGAATAATGAAGGATATTTAAATATATATGTTTCTGTCTATCTTTCTATCTATATCCATCTATTATCTATATATCTATCTGTCTGCCTGTCTGTCTATCTGTTGTATCTGTATAGTTAACAATAAAACAGACAACATACCTACACCACCAGAAGTCCCAATGCGAACCAGGGTTACATCCCGACACCGTGCATGGTGCAGAAGCTTAATCAGTTCGTGTAGCATTATCGAAATTGACGGCACCCCCATTCCATGCTGCAAGTTTTTATAAGTTTAGAAGAATGTTAGGCACTTTATGTTCAATTTCCAGGCGTAAAAACTAATGTCAATTAGATACATTTTTAAACTCTCATCCATATTAAAGAGAGACATGATTAAAACTGTAAGATGCAGTGTTTCATAATACAAATACATATACAGAACAGTTATATATGTGTTTAGTATTAACACTATCTCACTTTTGTTTAGTTTCTTGTGTTCTAAAGCGAGAAGTTGAACTAATAGTGAAGAAAAGGATGTGAGGATTTATGCCAAAATGTATCCACATCGATTTAAGCACCTCACCATCTGGAAAGCTAAAGAACAATTCTCCAGTTCTTCAGAGCAAACCATTTTTATAAAAGATCCACTAACTCACATTCCACTTTTTTCACATATTTCATATTCTGTAAGATACTGATTAGTTGATCTCTAAGAAGGGGTGAAGGTGATGTAGGAAAAATGTTTTACATACACTTATGGAAAGCACTGGCCCCACTTTATACATGGAATAGCGGTCTGTTCCAGCGCAGATATCCTCAATCGCATTGATGTCCTCAGCTAATCCCAGCTCTGTATGTATAAACTGAGCAAATGCTTTCATTCTGTTGGCACTCCCTCCAACACAGACAAACTTTAAAAAAAGGAGACAAATACAGTTTAATATACTTCCAATTCAACATAACATGTTTTACTTAAGATTATGGACTAACCATATCCACTTACCTTTATGTCTCCAAACATTGCAGGCAAGTTGTGAGTCCTGGTTCCCAGATTGAAGTGATACAGAATGTCCTCCTCCATTGAATCCAAGTGTGGGTTTTTAACATGGACCTCTTCATGTCTGAATAAAATTGTGGACATCAAGGAAGGTACAGAATTTGATTTCATGAATTCAGATTTTTTTTTAAAACTATATATGTATGTATTTAGCTTGTTGGGAGAATTAATGTTTAATCACAGAAATAAGCATAACATTTCACATGTGTAAGAACAAGATCATATTTACTTTAATATATTTATAATTTTGAAACAAGCATGTCTATAACTTAGAAGAGTGTAGATTTATACTCACTCAATATATTCTGTCCTTTCATTCCCAACACAGTTCTGTAAAATAGGCGCCATCGTTTCCAGCTTACCAACCTACAAAAAAGGGATGGAAAACAAATATTTGTACACACCTCACATCATTAACTTATTTTATTCCATGTATATTAATAGAACAATACCTTATCAAATATCCCAGATATTTTATGTCGTCAAATAGGTTGCTTTACTTTGTGACTCTTGCTTTGTCCCCTTCTGAAGAAAATAAAAAGGTATAATTTGATCACAGGGCTTTTATAGTGTTGACCTGTTGTCCCCTGTCCCAGAAATGGCTGGTCACAGTGTGAGGTGTATTGACTGTTCCCTTTCTCATAAGGTCATTGAACCCAGAAAGGCAATATTAGTTTAGCTGGCAAAACCTGGTATAAAACTAGCTTAAGACTACTACTTCATTATGTTTATATGTATTATATATAAACATTATTAACACCTGTAGTGTTCAGCTACAATTATGAAGAAATTGTAATATGAAAAAACAACATCATTAAATTTCTGCTGAAGTTTATACTCTACAACCTTAACTTTATGTTTCTAACAGAATAGGTAATTACTATTTTTCTTTGTTTTCTACATAACTTCAAACAAACATTTTACACAATCGTTTTTTGTGTAGCTAGAAACTGTAATTTAGGTCAAATTAATAATAGCCCATAATACCTATTTTGACTAAGTGGTAATAACTGAGACTTATAAATTGAAAACATTTATACAAACCTTTGTACACAACTGTGTGTGAAGCTGTCTGACAAGGGCTCTATGTTGAGTCATCTGAATTATCCATTATTTCAGACAACATGGAAAAAGCAGCTAAAGATACTTAACTACACAAGTTAATCAATAAGGGCCATGTAACTGTATAGTTTACTATTTAAGCTAAATGTGACAATACTTTTGTAGCACTTACCACCACTCCGTATCCGTTACTAACCAGGACACATTTTTTTAAATGTAAAACACCTTTGAAAAGGATTGAACACATCTGACAAGTAAAATAAGTTATTGTGTAATTTGACTATATTCTATGCATTTAACAGATACCATAATCTTATTTCATCTTCCCATATCCCATATATTGTGGTCGTCTTTTTTAATCTCTTGGGATCCATTCTGTAACTTCTTTTGTCCATCTTTAGTTCGTTCATGCAATGTGTCTGGCCCGTTGCTATTTTCACTCTTTCAATGTCACATACTTTTCTTTGTTCTCTGATCCATTTATTTGTTTTTCTGTGTCCTTGTTATTCCAAACAAGCATCTTTCCATGCTTGAGTCATTTCCAGTTTCTGTATATTGTTTGCATTTTGTGACCTGGTTTCAGAGCCATAAGGGAGTACTGGTAGTTTGAATTGATCAAATAGTCGATGGGTAATTTCCTTTCAATAGTCTGCCTTTTCTTTCAAATGTACTCTATCCCATTTTCATTTCTTCCTTAAGATGATATCTCGTTGATTTGTTGTCCAAGATAGACAGCTTTCGACTTCTTCAATTATCTTTTGATCTACTTACATTTTCTTAAGTTTAACAAATGAATGTTTAACTCAGAATGAGTTATACATATATATACACACAAAGGTTAGTTTATTTCATCAGGAAATAATACATCAACAACATACCATTCACATGAAGTATATTGGGAGATTACAATATTTCATGCGAAATCAAATACAAAACACAATTTTCATGCACATGCAAGTTTATTGTCACATTTTCTTCAAGATATTCTAACAAACAAAAAATGCAAACTTCGCAGTTCAAAAGGTAAAAACATTAATGGAAGACATCATACAGTCTTGCAACATCTGCTGGACAGTATTAAACCTTTAATAAGCAGAACACCGATAATGAGAGCAGTATCAAGGGGAATCTGAATGATTTTAGTCCAGGAAAAGGTCCTTGAAATGGTCATATTGTGGTACAGAAAATTCACAGAAATAAGTGATAAGCTCACAACAATCAGATTTATTCTCATATGCTGAAACATCTCCAGGCAGTGTACAGAGCATGTTATTGATAGTACATTGTAAAATTAGCTTCATCTTGCAAATGCAGAAGCAGTTTTGCGCTCAGCTCAAATGCTATATAAAGCTGTGATCAGCTGCAGTTACTTTGCCCAATAGGGAGGAGCTTGTTCTGAATGCCTACTTAAATCTTACTGGCCTTTCTTAAAATAAAACCCCAGCGGTAAAGGCCAGCATCACAAAATTGACAATTTCACAAATATAGGTTGAGTGCAGCAGTAATATGTATACTTTGCAAGCCCTTCATGATAAATTCAAACCAGTCCTGAATAAGGTAACCTGTTTGTATTGCAGTGAAAATGATTTAGGAAAATGGGATATTTTGCTAGAAGTGTGATATAGAGATGTAGCAGTGATCAAAACCAAAAACATCCTTTCAACTTCCTTCTAAAACTTGTACCTTCTACTAGCTGTCTGGCTGGATGAATGGTAATTGAAAGTTAGTTAGGTCTAGCTGCATTTTTCTTAAAGGAACAGCCATGGAAATAAATTTAAACTCAATGTAGTTCAGGAGATCGAAAACCCTGAACACATAATGCTCATGGGTTTACTCCTAAGTAGTAGTTGAGGCTCTTAACTGTCCTGCCTTGTGGAGAAGAGCCTGGCCACCAAGACCACCAAGGTGACCAGGACTCCCCTTGGGCATAGGGGCAGATGCCAGGGCCTTCATGGGGAGGCAGAGGAAGGGGCAATGACCTGTATAAATAGCTGCCTAGAAAGTGGCATGAGTTGTGGTTTGTCTTCTCAATTTCTAAACGTTGTTTCAATGTAGTGACTCCAGATATCTTAAAGTTTTAAACACATTCAATGGTGGCAGAATACAGGGGAAGAGATTGTAAACTGGAATTCATTTGTTAACCAGAAAACAAATCACACCATTTTATTTGACAGATATATCCACAGTACAGATCAAATTAAAAATATAATAAATTACTAATTATAACCAAACCTCTTCAGGAAGGCAACAACAAAGAGGGTTGTAACCTCCACTACTGTCACTCAATTCCCGATGGTTGCACTATAAATAAAAATAAATACGCTCTATGGACCAAGGTGTCTTTTGATTTTGCAGTTGTTTTTAAGTTACACTATATAGAGAAATCAATAAAACGATGAAGTGATTAACTACATGTACAATTGTAACAAAAAGAGAAAATACAAAATAAAAAATGGAACGGTTATGTTGCAGCAAAGAAATACAAACAGTCTGTTAATAACATGTGACTGGTTTGACTGAACATCCTCAATATCACACTAAGAGAGGTCTTGGTCTGGAGTGATGGCGCTCGGATGTTCTGACTCTATACCTGAAAGAGAATTGTATACCGGTAATTCAGAATTCATGAGAAGACTGCCAGCTTCGTCTCATCATAGGACTGAAACTAAACTCCCCTCCTGTCACCACTGTGAGGATTAAATTACATTTCTAAACCAGTGTACAGCATTTGATTGCTCCAATTACTACACACCACCAATTTAAAATGCAGCATATTGGTATTATAATTATTGATGCAAAGAAATGCAATCATTTTAGAATACAACAGCACCCAAATTGGCATTCTGTGGCTTTTGGAGGTAACGGTTAGGGTTAAGGTGGTTATAGTAAAGGTTAATACCTAACTTTTGGATTACGGCTAGGATTTAAGTTACAGCTGCAATTGAAGTTAGGGTTATCACTATGATTAGAGTCAAGGTTAAGAGTTAACCCAGAGTCTAGTTATAGGGGGTTGGGAACAATAAATTAATAAATGGTAAAAAGTAATCTAAATAATTATTATTATGAAAGGTTTGGTTATTTGTTCAGGAATTGTGAACATTGTGAATTCACAGTTCAAAGTGTACCCTTTGTAACAGTCTTACTCGGTCGGTCATGGGGCATAATGCTGCAAACGAATCTGGTGCACAGAACATATTTCAACATAGGAAGCCACTGGAAATTCTCTTTGGTATGTAATTTACAATCTAGACAACATAAACACAATGAAGACTTAACAGCATGCTATATAGATTTAAAGTTATATACTTACTTGATCCTTCATCATCTTTTTCTCCTTTATTTACTGCATGCCAATCATCTGCATAGCCAAAACTGAGCAGTTTCTGCATGCTAACTGGTGGCTGTTTTTTGTCAAAAGACCTAAATTAATGTAAAGGAAAATAATTTTGAGAAAACAAAGTCTATGACCCATTGGGAATTTACTATTTAACCTTTACTGAATAAACATATTTATTTAAAAGAAACATTATAATCACCCTTAAAAACAACATCAAACGAAAACATCCTAATTGATTTCTTCCATACAATAAAAAGTAACCTGTAAATTGAATTTAGAATTAGAGGTGAGAAGTCTGAACCTTCTTGTTCATGTGTTTACTATAATCTCATTGCACATTACCATTGTAATCCCAAAGTAAAGCTCTGACCAAAGGGAACAGAATATAATTTCCATGAATGTAGACAGGACTACTTTGTCTATACCTAGGTCACTCTTAGGAACATACTTATTTAGGATTCATAAATTACAGTCTCTGCGTCCTTAAATTACAAGTTTGTGTTTGAATAATCTACTTTTTGGCACAGCACAAAATAGGCTAACCCACATTTTTACAGATCCAGTGGAACACCAACATCAGATAGTAATTTGAAACCTTGCTCTGGGGGATAGGCTCTGTGGAAAACGAAACTGCTTTACATTTAATTAAGCATATAGCACCCTCTGTGGGATACGTTCACGATGTCTCTGCAATATTATATACATGAACATACATACAGACCATAAAGACAGGCAAACGCCCATGTGCATTGGACAGAACAACCCAAAGCTTAATAAGGGAGGGTACGTGGAGTTGAATAAACTAGAAACTTATACGATCTGTCTACTAATTATCCAAAATGAATGATATTTTCCTTTTCAGGTTACTAGTTACTAGTTTGACTAGCATTAAGGATGAGTTCAAAGTCATACTACAGCACTATGTTTTTGGTAACCACAAGATATGATAAATAATATGATAGGTGCTGCAGTCTACTGCAGATCTTGGATTACTAAAATATATATGTGATGATTCTTAAACAAAACTAAACTAAAAAAAACTAAAATCGAAAGTTGTGTTTCTGTATTTATTCAGAATACTAACCCTATTTTAACTCATAGGAGCGGTTGTAGTAGATGAGATGGTATCATTAAATGCTCTGTATGTGTAGTCAAGATATAAGATGTTTGCTCTCATTCTACAACAACAATTCACATTTTGTCCTCAACAAGGGGAGGGGTGGGGTGTATGAGGTAGGCAGCCAAACAAAACAGTGTCAATGAGGCGACCATGTCCTCAGATATGTTTTGTTATTCAGCCAGCATTTTTCTGTTGAAACACGAGTTCTAGAATCGGTAAATGCCCTACGTCTAACAATCTGCCATTACACATCCATTTCAGATTCCAAGGTCTCCATAGACACGTGTACTGCAACTTCAAATATTTTCCAAAACAAAAATACATTCAGTGATTAAGGAATTTGCAGAACATATTCACCACCCCTATTTTGAAAGATAAAAACAAACACCCAATTTAATTTGATTTTGTTAACTCCTCCTTTTTCACCCTGAAAAAGTATATGACATTTTTTCCCCTTCACTACGAAAAGTCCAGTAGATTTTACAGAGCTGATCAGGTTATATTTCTGCATTCAAATATATATATATTTATAATAGCCCTAACAATAATAATGCAAGTTTTAAATGTATTTGGGACCAGGGATATATTTCCCTTTAACAAATATGAATACTGAAGGTTTTACAAATATAACAGCTTCTTAGGGAAGTCATGTGTTCAAATCAAACCACTGGGTATACATTAACTCAGGAAAGTTCAAAAACATGTGAAAGCCTGTTTTGTCTTTCAAACATGAGGATGTTTATACATTGCTGTGAAGGAACACGTGGCTGTATACTTTCACCAATTATACATAATTCCAAATATTTTTCTCATTTCTTTGAACAGTTCACATGCTGACAATCCTGACTATTAAAATAAACATAACTAAGACGCGTGTGCAAGTCAGGGATGACCTCTCGCATGAACAGAAGGTCAATCAGGCCTAAAATGTCCACTATTTCACAACTATTTCCCCCAAAAGCAAACCTATGAACAGAAAAGTCAAAATGACAGGATGTCAAAAATTGCCTTTTTTTATTATTGTTGTTGACGTACTTTTGCACAATTTTAATAAAATCTGAATTAATCAAATTAATCAACAGCAGAATGTGATCAGATCTGTATGAATTAAGTTGGACTAGCCTAACTGTTTCACAGTTGTTTGAATTCTCCTTATGGCAGAATGTTTTGGGGTGGGTTTCCCCAAACTTTTCAATCCTAAAACACATACGTAAAATATTGTGGTACAGATCAACATCAACCACCAGTTGGTATAATATTAGGTCATTCGTTCAGTCTGTAGTACTGCAGTTGGCTGAATTTTGTGCATTTACACATCATCCAAAGTATGCAAACAGACTTTTAAATACTCCAAGAGATGTTACGAGAAGGACATCACATATTAAATGTAACTTCAGTTTGCCCTCTAGTGGCAAAAAGCTAAACATGACTTAGAACACATTACATACGTTTTCTTAAACTTGCCCCCTTCCTGGGAATTTGGACTGGTCAAAGTCAGGTCCTCCATCTGATCCACGGGATGGTTCAATTCCATCTTATAACAATATAACAAACAAAAACTTCCAATGAGGTTTTAAAGCAGGCAGGGCAGCTTTTTTTACAGCCTAGTTTTAGAGTTAAGCAGAAAACAAACAAACCAGCTGTTAACAAATATTTAACATCTTCCCTTGTCAAACCGGTTTGTTTTAGTTTTCTACCAACTTCATGATACAGTTATGGGTGATGTTATAGAACACACAATGGAATATGAATCAACTTGTCACAGAATGCACTGATGTATGATTGTTTTCCATTCACCTTATTTTTACCAGATGTAAAACTATCAGGCTCCCGCTCCCAAGTTGTTTTATTATCAGTCCCAAAGGGAGCATCTAGGGGCTGAAAAGTTCCCTTAGTTGGACTTTTCTGGAATTCTTCGGAAGTCATGTAATCAGGAATTGTTCTTTTAGATGTGCTGCAAGTAGAAAACCATGGTAATTTTCCCTACACCTAATTCTGTCTGAAACATTTATTCTTACCAAAGCAACAATTATCACAAATATTTGCCTGTTCCCAGGGTCTGAAACAAATGTACTTCTAAACTACTCTGTCTTTCCCTTCAAAATCATGAAATCTACACTTCTATTCATGTTGTATCCCACAAGCTTGTATTTTAAAATATTTAGAAAGAGAGATAATACTTCCATTAACATGAACATCTTAGAAAGAGGAGCACTGAGATTTCATACAATGAGACAGTTCTGATGCTTATGCTTTACATATATCTTACCTTAATAAGGATATGAACACAGGATTCAAGTACACAAGAGAACAGCCATTTTAAACAAAATAAGTAATTGCATTAAATTAGCATTTGTGTGTGTTGTATTTTTTGTAAATATTCATGAACACTCATACAACTACAATGGCAATTATACAGGATATTCTCAAACGTTACAAATGCAGTCATAAAAAATAAAAAAAAAGTGTACATTTTAATTGTTTTGCAGTATTTCTAATCTTCTTTTGGAGGCAATGCAGAGTTTTAATCATGCATCCTAACGGCCTATTCATATGTCAGAAGTTACTGAGACTTAAAATAATAAACAAACTTTGCTAAATACATTTTTAAACATAAACCAAATCATTTAAATCGAGCAAGTGATCACATGGATCTCTTAGAAAATATATTAAATGGTTATTTACCTTTGCTGTTCCTGAGACTCAGATTCTGCTGAAAACCAGTCTGGAGGTTTGTAATTTGAATTGGTTTTTGAGTCTACATTTGTGTCCTCGTGCCATAATAAACCTGTTGTAAAAACATGGAAGTTCAAGCATAATCTCGAAGGCAACCTGATCTTAAGGAAACTGGTTGCATCATACCGTTTACAGGCCATGTATTCTCTTAAACTAAAAGTGCTAAGTGCACTCATTCTCTCTCCATCATTTCAGCAGAATAAATTGAATTGTAATGAAAAGCAGAAATAAAAAACACTTTGATGTGATTAAACAATAGGTGTAGGAGTTATAAGTAAAACTTTCATTAGAGGGAAATATAAGTGAGCTGTTAAGACATAAATCACCAGTCTACTACATTTAACCAAGTTTATATTATTTGATATAACCAGAATTTTCTAAAATGCCGTTAAAACAGATTAGAATAGTTTGCTGAAATGAAGATACTATTAACAAACATACACTGAATGAACTTAAAGTACATTTTGTTAGCTGAGAAAGATTATTAATTCATAGCAATAAACAAATAATTTGAAAATAGGTGACAGGATAGAATACCCTTTTGTCCTCCTCGTTTAGCCAGTTTCACATAGTCAGAATCTGACTCAAAAACACCGGTCCGACGTCCGTGGGTTATTTTCTCAGGACCCATGTCAACGCCGTATCCCAGGCCAGGAATCTGTGAACTTGGACCCACAGCTCCATTGGCTGTAGGTTTATGATCAGATTTTAACCCAGAATCAGAAAACAAATATAATTGTATCATTATGTAGGTATGATAGATTGCAGTCATTTTTTTCTCCATGGCTGTTTTCATAAATAAAGGCCAGGATTAAGTCACCGTGGCCAAAAATGTCACTAATTCTGCGATTTTCACTGGCGTTTGTGATTTTAACGAAGCTGTGTACCCTATTGTGTGGGTAGACTGATAGAGAGCATTTTTTTTGTGTGTGATGATCTTTCCTATCAGTCCCAGGAGAGACAGGAACCCTGGTCTCATTACTCATGTCTAAAACAGCCATTTAGTGCAATAATCAGACATTACGAAATATATATTTACATATTACATGCTTCCCAGGTGTTCAGCTTTTGTACAGAATGGAAGACATGTTGAGTTACATTTATGACATATTGCAAATGAAACGTTTAGCACATTTCTAAAAAGGATATGGTTACCTGTTCAGAGAAGCCATTACATTTATTTAAACTGGGTAGAATGACTTTGAAACATGTGCAATACCAAACCTTAACCAAGCAGTTTTCAATGTTTCTTCTAAACATTTGATCTACAGAATGTATTTATGCAGTGATTCACAAACCCAAAAAAGGACAGCAGAAGTGTCTCGAGTTATATACCAACATACAGTCTTACATACAGAGTCCTAATTATAATGGTTCCATTCAATGTTACTGAAAACCTACTAAGAAAAAGTCTACATGACCATTCATCATTTCACAAGTCAAATGTAGCAGTGGATACCATTTACTCCCTTTTTAAAGTCAATTACTCCCATTAACTATAACCCTTAGTCATGGATATAAATTCCCTTCTCAGTTAAAAACAGCAGATGGATCACAGGACCTAAAATGACTGGAAGAGAGCTATTTGAATGATTTTATACAGTGAAAGATAACAGAGGAGGAATGTATGGCTCCAAGGATTTAAATACCCATATGTATCCATAATCAGCCTTCACTTTGATGGAAAATGCATAATACCAGCATTTGGTGTCATTGACTGCACACCACTACAAGACACAGAAGCCTGTACACACCTATAGAATTATAAGGCGGACAGGGAATAAACTGGGACACACCCAAAAGGTCCACAGATTGAGTGTTTAAAGGCCTGGGGTTATTTTTTCATAAGCACTGCTCAATGAGATGCAGATTCTAATTCCACATTAATAGTCACCAGACCAAAGAAAATAGTAAAAAGAAATCTTTGAGCAAGTGTCTGGCGCTCAAAAACATTTGATGAGAAGATTGGCACAAGCCCTAGAGATTGGTGAAAATATACATTATTATTTTTTAAAGACAGAAACGTACTATGGGCAAATTAAATTATGTTGCACTTGCAAGATGGCAGACAGGTGAGATGACAGAATATTGCATAGTGTCTGCAGTGGCATCTGGAGGTGCTTTGCTGGTACATAGGCCTTATTAGCAGATTAATTAAAAAAAAATGAAGATACTATAGTCTTTTTCCACATGCCGGTTAGGCCTAAATGGACAAAAATGGACGGCAACAGACTAGCAAGATCTCCACTGCGTCATTTTCCCTTGATGAAGGCTAAGAGAATCGTACAAATCAATATTTTGTGCCGATTCTTATCATTTCACTCGACATCAAGGTGTCCCACTCATTTCAGTATCACTGGATGATCAACAATAACATCAAATACTAATCTGGGAAGATGTGAACGGACATCACATTGAATATAAAATACGTACCCTGTTGGTCTTTTTCTGTTACACTCATGTCTGCAGATCCTAGTGTCGTCACTGTGAACAAACGAAACGAGCATCAAAGCGTGATGTCTACATTAAAAACGGTACATCACTCTCATTAAACAACGCATTTAAACCCTTACGGAGAATTGACATGGGTCGGTCTTAATTCTTTCACCAGTAAAAACACCTGACATCTTAATGACAATGTCGACTGCAGGCATTTACTGACAAAGCTGTAGCTCACCAGTAGGCCGGCGCTACCACACTCGATTAAAAACGCGTCTCCGTTACAATTGACAATATTCAGTGGAAAGCGTAACAATTTTACATGACACTCTTTACTAAGATTTTGCAAATACACAAAACCAGAGGCTCGTATTCAATGGACGAGGTTGAGGACACCTACCTCGCCGGCGTAGGGTGGTGCGCTGCCTCCAGCTTTGTGTTTACTGTTGGGTTCTGGGAGGAAGCTGCCGTTTCTGGTAACCATGGCGACGGAACCCTGCAAGGAGCAAGCGCCAAATCTGGGGACGAGGCTGTCTGGGTTTTCACCGCGCAGGCGCACACACGCCGCCGCGCTATTATCACTTCCGGGGTGGCGTTGGACGCGTGTGTGATGGTGATCGATTCCAGTGCTAATTCAGTGCAAGGAAATACTTATTCTTATGGGGAGGTGACTGGAATAGGTCCTCACAGTTATGGACTGTGCCGTTGTGTAATTATTAGGACACTGGTTGCTGCTTTGCAAAGGTCTCTGATGCCTGTCCTGGCGAGCTGGGTTTCCTTCCAACTAGAGTGCAGTTTGGCCCATAGTCTTATTATACACACTTATTATGTTACACCACCACAACTGATCTGTGTGTATGTGTTTTTGAATATACTATACTTTTCCATGTTTTTATCGTGCTACATCACACTACAATTTACCATTTGATGTCTTTACCACGATTTTATCTAATTTTCCAGCACGTTTTTACCATAATCCTAACATTTTTAATTAGATTTTACCATGCTTAATTGGTTTTAACGTGATTGTACTGGATGAATAACTAATATATTAACAGTAACCTATACTATTAACTAGGCCTATATATGGTAATATCACAGCTTCTGGGAATTATATATACAATGGTAGTTTACATAGTATCACAGTTACTAACCCACCTGCTATTATATTACACACTTTTGCTGATGCATATATTACTACTCCTAACCTGACTTACTGTTTCCACTTTAATCATGGTAACAACTAGTGACAGAACTGGATTATGGGTTAACAATTGCCAATCAACGTCCTTGGCAAGATCACAAGGTTTGTGTGTATATAACATATTCTGTAATATATGCTGCTGTTGCTCTAATATATGTTCTCGTATGACAATTAAGTCTCACATGGCATTGTCTATCCTAAACAACACATTGTCTCTTCCTTATTGGTCTCCTATTTGCACTGAAAGCAGTTAGGCTATAGTGTTAAAAAAGGTAAAATTAGTATTGGGGGGCTAGTTTCACTGTATGGTGTAAGTACTGTATCAGTTGAATTATGAACCTGTTCATGGTTTTGTCTTGTTTTTTACATTTAAATTCCACATTCCTATAGTCCCAATTGAAGCACTAGTCTTGGACAACCTAATGTTATTTTAGGTATCACAGTCCAAGATTACTGTATCCACACACTTATCCTGATCCTAATTGGGCTCTATGAAACCAGCTACAACAAACACTTCAAGGTATATCTGAGGTTTGATTTATATTACTCTCTGATTATCTTTAGTTATATATTATATTGTTTATTATACATTTAGTTTTTCATTGTCAAATTTTTTGATGCTTTTCTATTAGGCTATACAGATAGAAGTGTAGCTGTGATGTTTTACCAGTAACTATTGAGAATCATGTAGCCTATAGAGCCATGTCATACCCAGTTTATATGGTAGATGGATTCCTTTTTTTCACAGAATTTCCTATCTCTTGCCTTCTGTGAAACATCAAGGAATGTGGCACTTCATTACTAATGACATTAAAACTGGGACTTCAATGTGATTCTTATTTCATAACAACAAACCCCTTTCATATATATTTACATTTACAATACACATTTTATAATTCTGAACAAGTCAATTCTGTTTATTTAGATCCAATGATATCTCACTCATACTCTACACAGACACACGGGATTTTTTATTTTATTTTGTATTTTTACTGATGCTCTGCTGCACATGCCCGTACATGTAAAATGGCAAAACCCAGGCATAGTTTATCCACTTTAAAACGAATGCATGTTTAACTAAGCATCCAGTTGTGTTTTCACTATTGTTTAAAGTTGGTATATATATATATATATATATATATATATATATATATATATATATATAATGCCATTGAAAAACATCATCAACAATAGACTAGGGCATAATTAAATCAAATGATAAATAGAAAATTGAAATCGAGGCACACTCCCTCCCTTAAGTCGGCAGATGGAATAAGCAGGCTTAACTTTATCTGGCGTGGTGTAGTAGGACAATTGTGTAAACATTTGTCTGCCAATTATCTTTTTGAGCGATAATTGCGAGTCTCTCTCATGCCTTTCCCAGCTCTGACTGAAAATATCGGACGGACCCTGTGCGTCTCCCCAGGTGGCTGCTGGAGAGGAAATGATGTGGTAATGGGCTTTTAATTACACTGACTGTAGACAGAGAGTTGAGGGCTACTTCCTTCTCTGAGAAAATCTGCACTCCTCAGTGTTGGGCGGCGAGGAAAGTTTCCCAGCTCCTCCGATAGCATCGAGGAAGTTACGGGCCGACACGGCTGCATGTCTTTGGGATACGAGCGTCGCCGGGAGGGCTAGAAATCTATGGCAGAGCTGGAAGAAAGGCGATGTCGGCTGCTTTTGGGTGCTCGTTTCTCTTGAATAGATCCAGAAAACACACCGCATCCTGGTTCCAGACCAATGGCTAACAGGCTGGACTGTGCTGGAAAGTACTCCCTTTGACCTCTGTTTGGAAAGCACTTTAATTTATTTTACATAAAGGTAAGCGGTACGATCCACTGTGTCGAATTTGCTTTCTTACATGTGATGGGGTTTTGATGACTTGAATGTTAGAGCAGTGGGGTTTCTTATTGTTCCATGCTTTGGCCGTGTAAACAATCCCCCTCTCACGGAACACAAAGTACGCGTGTCTGAACGTTATTAAGTTGTAAGCGTAACCCTGTTGCTGCTCTAACCTGAGAATTAAAAATCGAATCCGATGTTTTCGAATGTACCAGCGTTCGAATCGTGGGCGATTACACAAATGCCATTGTCTGTAGTAGTAAACATTGCTGTTCAAAGTTAGCTGGCCACATTTCAGTTCGTCGGTGGATGACGTACACGAATGGCTGAAGTTGAAATATGTTTATTTTATTATTATACAACTCTTACTTTAGACATGGCCACATTTTTTTTTGCATGGCGTCTATTTTGGGTGTTTTTAGTGCCCCCATCTGAGTTCCCCTTGGCGCACAACTGCAGCCCATTGACGCTGGGCTGGGGCGCCTTTTGTCATGTAGACTTTGTTGGGAACATGGCTCTCGCTTCTTTACTGTGTTGGTTCCAGTGAGCCCATGCTGGGCATTAAACATTATATCAGGCAACGTATCCAGCCTTCTCCAACTTAACAAAAAATCAAATCCTCTGAAGAACACCGAAACCAACCCTGGAGGCAGCTTAGCCTAATGAAGGTGTCTGGTTTCAGATGAATAGTAAAACATATGGCAACAAACTTACAATTGCAATCAAACACTACATTTAAGCGCCTTTTACACCAAAAGACCAAACGTTTTTTTAACGCATATGCTTGTAATTAAGTTATTGTACACTACATTTTGAAATGTAGTTTTATTCTATATGTGGCTGCTTTGGAAGGCTATACCCCTTATCTAGATCTTTTTTTTTATTATTATTGTATTGGGGGGGGGGGGGGTAAACAAAGCAGAGAGTAAAATGGCCCAGGTTTTAAAAACGATTCAGAGGGGAGCACTAACCAAATCCCCATACATAAGACTGATATAATAATTTGTTTAGGTTACTTTAATAAGAATTGGATATTTATACATTTACAGATGCACTGAGAAAATAAAAGGAAATGGAAACATTTTTTTTTTTTTAAACAGACCCCCCCCCAAAAAAAAAAAAAAAAAAAACTTCTACACAATTATATAATAGAACTCCGCTCATATTTTTGTAGGTATTTATGTTGTAATCAAATTCTTATAGTTTGTTTTAAAAGCAATATATGTATATGTGTGTGTGTGTGTGTGTGTGTGTGTGTGTGTGTATATATATATATATATATTTCTGTTAACTAAAGCCTGTCTTAGCACATTTACAGTAATTCTTGTAACAACATTCCCTAAATGCCTGCAAATACATTTATCTTCTATTTTTATTAAATTCAATTAGACAATTTTCTCTAAATGGCACAGACATTTAAATGGTCCTTTCACAAAAACCTTGTATCCCTTAGTTCCATTGATTATTGATGTGACTTGATATTCAGCCCACATTTACATATTCATAAGTGTAACTTGAACATCAGATAATGAAGTGAAGCTTATCTGTATTATCTTCAATCCACTAGTGGGTGAAGGGCCATGGTGATGTTGGGAAGAAGCCATGACTCATCACACTGGCTAGACAAGGTGGTGTATATGTGGGAATAGGCAGGGACTGAACCCCTGACCTTGGTGTTAATCGCACATAGTTCGACCAACAGAGCCAGCCATACATAGGCAAGTGCAACTTTGTTCCCCTTAACTCGTCTGTAATCCATAAACAATTTTCAGTATCTGTAGTGTCACGGTCTTTGCATCTTAACATTTTCTTTGAAATATGCCCTGTTTTATAAATGTAAAACTGTCTTGCTCTTTGACACATTTTTATACAGAATCAGTGTTTTTATAAATGTATTTTTGTAAAAAGTATGTATTTTACAAAGGTTTCTGGCATCCTTTTACATGACAGTTTTGTGAGAATTCAGACTGCTTTGAGCCATGTCCAAAGGTCCAAGGGTGTTTATAAGTCTCATCTGAAAATAAAACGACAAGTCTACACAGCACAGCTTATCAGTTTGACACCAGACATGATGTCAGAAAAGCTAATACCAGACTGTAATTCATTGTTTGTATTACGTGAGTCAGTTTTAAATGCATGTTATTTAAAATACACAGGGTTATACTAACCTATTCTTTATTATACTAACAGAATACTAAGTTTATAATTAACAATTTAAGTCTATGCAAAAACATGCAATAATCTTTATGAAAGAAGAGCAACAAATGGAACTTGCACAGGCATTCAGTGCATTATGATGATAACGATTAAGGAAATGCATTTATGAGATTAGACTTTCTCAGTATTTTAATTTCTGTACTGCAGGCTTGATCATTACTTTGTAAAGTTACATTAAAAATGTATCATCCTTTTAAATTTGTTTTTATTATTTTTCATCATGAACTGATGACATCTATGAAAGTCCAGTGGAAGACTCTTGTGCCCTTGATTTGTGAACATTGGTTTCTCAATCTGCCAACATTTAAGGTGCCTGTATGCTCCATAGTGGCTGGAGAAAATGGCTGATCCACAGTCAAAATGACCATGAATGCTGATTTTCTAACATGATACAACGGTGCTTTACTGTAACTCATCATGTCGTCTGCACTGAATTGTTTATTTTACAGCAGTAGCCCTCCCCCTCTTCAATCAAATGGGAATAAACAAACCAAGACTTATCAAAGGGTAAATTGGACACAGTCCCTGGTGTAGATATTGCAAGGCCCACTGATGTCTGGCTGCTAAATGACATGGGGTCAGGATGTTTTATTGTGGATGCCAGTAGTGCAGACCCATCTTGTAGTTTTATGGTAAATGTGAGAATGCATTGTCTGTACTAGGCATTGATTAATGGTTTGGGTTCAATGGGCAGTGATGAGAATTCCTGTTTTGCTTACTGGTTTACTATGTGTTTATTTATTTATTTATTTATTTATTTATATTTCTGTCTGAGATTATAACACATGCTCCTAGCAAATGCCCCATGGCCTGCAAATCATGTATCATAAAGGGTAAATGTCAAAGGCTTTTATCAGGACATCTGTGTTCTGCAAGACTATATTTACCTTCTGTTAATCTAGATGAGTACAATCCTTTTATACAAGTTATCAAACCTCTTTATTTTCTGTTCAAACTGATGCAAGACTAGTCTAATCTTTACAAATTATGTAAGGCCAATGGGAGATTTTATTTTGAATATCACAAACTAATGCCTGGTGCTCAGAGACTACCTTTATAGAAATCTACTTTTTGCCACCCATTTTCCTCCGCTATTGTCTTTGTTCTTTCCAGCCAGTATAATCCATTTAACGAGTTTTCTTCCTAATTCTTTATTTCGGGAAGCCTTGTTGTATTGTCCAAGACAGCCAGTTTTGATTCCAGATGGGAATTACCTATAGGTAGGTTGAATAGTTTTATATGGATTGGATTATACATAAAACCTGTAAGGGTTTGGCAACATCTTCTTTTCTACTTTATTTTCAATTTACATACTTTGTACAATTAATTTGAATCCAATTAAAATAGATGTAGAAAATCTTCTGCTCCAGTTTTCACTAAAATCCTTAAAATTCTTGAGTAAAACTCACTCTGAATACTACACATGGCAGTGTAATTTTTAAATGGGTGAAATCAGTTTAATTTGGCTGCAGTCATGCATGTTTTAAATTGAGATTGTTAGCAGAGAAATTAGTTTGATTTAAAATGTGAGTCATATGTTAAACAACTTTCTAATTTATACATTCTGAAAGTGGTTATTAATCATTTGTTGGTTTTATACAAAATGTATCAACTTTTATTTTGGCATGCTCTAGAAATGTGTGATTTCAGCCTTCTGAAACTAATCTGATGTAATTAGTTATTTTGTCAAAGTTGGATACTTTGTTTTGAAATTAAAAAGGTAATTCAGTCAAATTTTGAACAATGAGTGCTGAAAAGGTTAAGCATTGGGCTGTTTATTTAAAAACTGCAGGTCTATTTGTCTACATGCTGTACTTAAAACGCTTTCCCTAGGGCTGATTAAGATCACTGGGTGTTTACTTAACTCTGTTAACTAATTAGTAGAATTGATTGAAATAATGCGATTCAAATATTAAATGGTTTACATCATGGTTTTTAAGCAATTACCTTTTATTTACGTCTAAGAGTTTGAGATACAGACTAGGCACAACATAATTGACAGTGAAGAATTAACACCTTCTTTGTTCAGTTTTGTTTTGTTATACATAGTTTGGATTGGTTACCAGCTGGTCATGAGGGGAGACCGATACTGTAATACATAAGTTTGAATAAGTATCTGTTCCACAATGTTTGTTTTCTTTTAGTTTTCACAAATATCATATGTATTACACATTTATCTGTAGATATTTCTTAAATAATTAACAACCCCAGCCCCCTCTCCCAAATATGTAATTAAATGAATTGCTCTGAGAGGAATTTGGGGTATTCAAGTTTTGTCGTTGAAGATTTGGTAAGTGGGTTCCCAGGGGAACTAAGGCTATATAATGTTTCTGTCCTTCTTACAGTTCTTATCCTGTGGTGACAGAAGTACATAATATGAGAAACCCAGTAGGGCACCACATGTACTGTAACCAGGAAACTGCATGAAGTTCCTGGTGACTTGTATTTTTGGGACTGGCAGCTGAAGTCTCAGCATGGTACATTAAAGGGTCTAGATTGGGTGCAGTAGCTTTAAATTGACACTTGTTTTCTCTGAGGCTAGGAAACAATAGTAACATTTGGTCGTTGCTTGTATTCCTATATCAGTGGCTGGGATAGACTGCAGCAATGGAAAAGATATTGCTTGTTGACTGTTTGTCCCAAGAAAATGCAGCATTAGAGCTCTTGAGGGTTATAGGTGATTGCGTTAATCAAATATCCTTACAAATCAATTGTTACTTCACATATTGCTGTAGTTTTAAATGAGTCCATACTTCTCCTAGCAAGCACAATTTAACTTTTTATTATTTCCATTTTGAAAAGGTAGACATCAATTGTTTCAGTGACATTTGGATTGTGACAGATCACCTTTATTTCAAATATAATTTTACCTTTAAGATTCTGTAGCTTTTGTATAGCTTACTGCCTTTCTTGATTGCTCATTAATTATTATTGCTTTTTTTATCCACTATGTCCTTTTATTTAACCCTGTCATTTCAGAACAGTTCTGTAGTTTTAGTTTATCATACTGTTTTTTTTTTTTCATCAACTAAATCCTTAACTCTAATACTTCATATAGAAGATAGCAACAGTTTGTTTTTTTTGATCTGAAAACAAATCTGTATTATGTGGGTGAAATAATGTTCTGCATAATACACAGTCAATGCTCCTGTATTTGAAACCATCTGACTGATGCCATTGTTAAAATTAGGTGTTAAAGATGTGTAAACGTGTCAGGGCTTCTCAATTCTCTCATGAACCTGGCAAATCACCCAACTTGTGGGCTATCCCAAATCACTATCCTAGAAAAGTGTCCCAGTAAACCCACTTCCTGGGATTCCTAACACAAGTTATTTGACAGGAATGGGTTGTAATCCCAAAGACCACACAGTGTGCAAAGTATTTCTGCCATACATTAGGTGAAGGGAAGTATTGCCAAGTTCTTACTACACTCATATTTTGCTATTATGTCTCTATCTTTCTAGAATAAATGGATGTTATTTCAAAGTTAGGCATGAATAATTCCAGATTGTAATCCACAACAAATATTGAATACAAAAATAATAAGATTAATCAGGATCAGGTTATTGCTTTTAAAAAATCTGAATTGTCTTTAATTTGAATTCTTGTGGGTATCTTCTTATGATTAAATGGAAATAATGAATTTGATTAAAGAGAAATACCATCCTTCGAGAAAAGTGTTCATTTCACCATTTTGGAAATAAGCTAACTGCTTTCTAAAAATGGAAATCTTATCCCTTCCTCTCATTTTTATTTCTTATACTGCCTTCAGTCTAATGATTTTAGGGATTTTATTTATTTTTTTTAGGTTAAAACATCTTAAAGCGCATTTGATGTCTTTTGCTCCGAATCTCTGAAAGACTCTTTTGGGTACATTTCTGTTTACAGTTACCCATAATAGAGGTTTTATCAGTTGACTTGGATTGAATCTAAAAAGAAAAAAAATTATATATTTTGTTGTACAACTACATTTGTGGGAAAGAGAAACAAAGACAGATGTGCTCATTGTAATCTTCAGTTTTTTTCTTAAATCATGCTTTTACTGAGCCACAGTGGGTTCTTGTAGTATAAAGGTTTCAGTCTGGTGAAAAGTTGGCAGAGAATGCAGTGTTTTCTTCACAGTTTGTATTAACACTTTTTGTCTACAAACATGTGAATGCCTATCAGGTTAGAAGGTAAGCGCTGTCACATATATTGATCTACTTTCGGTCTCCTATGCAATAATGGTACTGTGACATGGCAGTGACTGTATTTTCATCTTACATATTTTCTCTTGTATTTCATATGATCCCTAACCATTTTGCTGCATTTCTATCATACAGCTGCCCTCTATAGCCTAGATCCATGAAGTGTATAATTTGTCGATGGAGGCCGTAGCATTATAAAAAGCAATAAGGGAGGGTGGGGGGGTGAAGAAAAAAGAAAAATCCTCCTTTGACAGCATTCATTTCTCAGTGCACCGCAATTTGGCTGTCAGAAACAGCTGGCAGTGTGAGGCGGAACAATGGGAAAGCAGAGGGAGAGGGAAGTGCTTACTCAAAGCACCCTCCGGGAGGATCAGGTTACAGACTCTGTCATTAACAACAGACTGCGCCATGTACCGAGACTGTGGGATTCAAGTCTGAGCAGGAGTCTGTGGCTCAGACGGGTAGGTGTTTCACTTAAACTAAGGGTCGGGGTGGGGGAACGCATTTGTTCTGCAAGACTTGGCAGCAGTTCTAGAAAGGGAGCAATCTCCTTAAGGATACATCAGTTCTGAAGCTGGCATTTAATGTGTGCACTGATATGCGAGCTGAGCTGGGAGTAAGTTGTGCTTTTAGTTTTCGGTGTTTAGCTGATCTGGGAATTGGGCAGTTATTTGCGAAGGAGGAACGATGGCAAAATGTAGAAGCTCTGCCCATTTTTGTGTGTATTGTTCTGCAGTTTTATTACGGTTCTTTGTCAGTGTGTGTTATTTTTAGTATAAATCCGTGAGCCTTTAATAATCATAAGCCTTGTTCAGCTGAAACATAACATCATGTGTGGTGTGAGGTTGGTGAACACTTGCAGCCTTAATAAATCTTGGAAGCAAAAAATTGCTTCATGCACTAGTCTTACTTTTTTGTTTGTCTGCTCGACTGTATGTTCTTTTGTTGTTTCTCTTATTGATTCCCATGATTCATAGTGTGATCTTGGTAAAAGGCATACTTAAATGACACTGGAGTCAGCTTTCTGTGTCTGTGCAGGAACACAGATCTGCAGTATTTCCTGGCTCCAAACATTCCCATTACCAGTGTCTGCATCAGAGACAGTCTTGAATGCATGTTTTATGAGGTCCTTCACTGCTATACCTTTTATTCTCACTAATTTGCTACATTAAAAGTTAAAGTACTGTTTATTTTTATTTCCTGAATGATGGCACACAATCATTTAAATACTCTAGGACAATATCAGGTTACAATTGTAGTTATACTCTTTTATTGACTTTGCTTAGTTTTTATGGTTTTATAATTATGGAGTCTTTTAAATTTGATTTGAATATATACATTGGAAATAAAGCATAATGTATAATCTCAAGTATTTCATTTATTTTGGCTTGCAAATCAAGAATTTGAGCTTTATAGTGCCTTGACAAGTCAACTAAGTAGAGCCTAAACAATGATGGCAAGACAAAAGTTAAACAATGACATCATGGACAGAATATCTCTATCTAAGTGTCAGGAAGATGAACAGATTGAACCTTCATTAATAGGAAAGCAGACACTTTTTGTGAGAACTGCAGATGTGAAGCCCAAAGTGTAGGAAAAATGTTCAAAACAACCTAAAATTACACGTGTTGAAGCCAGGGCATATGTTTTATTTCAGAATTGGGCGGGGGACACACATCCCCAAAACCTGTGGAACTGGGGATACATTTATTGGGGGGGACACTTTAACATACCACCCCCCATCCCTACTTAAACCTGTGCCTATGCATTGAAGTGAATCCTGCAGTCTTTGCAGAGAGGAGAGGGAGAGAGGCGCAATTGGAAACTTCATCTTATGTTTGCTAAGAAATACAGGAAAAGAATGCTAATTAATTCTAATTGCTAATTAGCTGAGCTTTTGGTTAGGGAGGCTGTGTCACTACTAAGTGACAAACTACTAAGATTATCACAGTACGCCCCTCTGCAGCATGCATTTTTCTAGGACTAAGTGCCTTTAAAGCCATTTGTAAGTGTATTTTGTTTTTCTTACAAAGCTAAAGCAACAGTGAGATTATTAGAACTGATGTCCAGGAGTGAATTCTAGCATAGTGACCTTTTTATTTTCTCCAGCTAGAGACCAATTTTGTAGAAGAATGTTTGTTCATTCCATTTCATGCAAACATTGCTTCAGGTCGTAAAAATATTTGAATTGGCAGAGCAGAGCATTGACATGGTTCTTTAACAATGAAATGGGTTAGCCTTGGAGATGGCATGAGAGAAGTAGCTACAAAACCACTTCAAATCAATATCCTTAAGATAAAAATAGGGGGAAAAAAAATACTTCCAATTGGTGCCCTTTGTATTTTGTTGTGACATTACATTTCCAATATTACGTCTGTTCCTTAAAATGTATGATTTGTACAGAATCAGTAAATTACCCCTGTTTAAAACGATCCTGCCAAAGATGAAGATGGTGTCTCATAAGTGTAATGTCCTTTTACTAGGAAATCTGGAGAATTGGGTTGGGTGTGTGTGTGTTTCTCTAATAGTATATTTGCTATAGGTAAAGGTTTACATTTTCAATTCATGTAATTGCTTAATGGGAAGCTTGTCCTACCACTACTACTGTCCCACCACTGTGATGATCCTGTGGTCACAATAGTTTCCTTAAAACATTATTTATTTCTGAATCTTGCGTTTAATTACTATTGCATTTAGTTTGTTCTGAATTACAGTACATCCATTAAAAGCCTACTCAGAAACTAATGAGTTGCAAAACATCTCTACTTTTCTTTTGATTGTAGTTGGTTAATGATGGTGTTTGTGTAGTTGGTTGAAATTGAATTTGTTCCTGTGTGTATGTGTTAGATAGTTAATTCATACATTGAATTGATGGAAAAGTTTTAGTGTGGGTATCTTTAGTATGGATATATTTTTCTATCATCAGTGCTACAATGGTTCAGAGGACACTTTGATGTATAGTGATTTTATTGATGGTGATTTTACGTATCTATTGGTTTTGCTACCATATTAATATTTGTAAAAAAAAAGTTCTCGGGTAACTAATTTGTGGAGTAGCTGCAATAAAATGCTGCAATTTCACAGTAGGTTAAAACATGCATGATTTCGAAGGTTGATATTTGGTCATTATTATGGGATCTCAAAAACATTTACTTTTTTACATTCCTGTTACATTCAAAAGATTGAATTATTTAAAGTAAAGCATTCAGAATTATTTAGCAATTTGGATTAAAAAAAACTACTATTTTTGTTTGTTTTTTAACAGTATGATGCATGAAACCAATGCACACTGGAAAGGGGAAGTATTTAAAGTGCCTTTGCATTTGATTGCATTCCTTACATTCTGAGTCTGCAGTGCTGATTGAAGTCTAGATGATAACATCAATACCAGGGCATGGGCTGGTCTGTACACTAGATGCATGTATGGTTGTTAGATGCTACGATATTGGGTTTTTCTATATCTCTATAATCACATGTTAACTATGCCCTCAAGAGGAAAGGAGGAATTCCCTAGGTTAGTGTTAGGGTAATCACGGGGACAGTCCAGTTACAAACACCCATGTCTAGTTGGTGGTGGCAAAAAAGTGTCCATACCTTCAATGCTGTCTTTGGAATATAATGGTTTAGTATTGATACATTCTGTGTTCTGTAATGCATATTTGTATGTCATATAACATTTTTTGACTTGTGAAAAAAGTTTGAAAATGATTTTATTCTAGTCTAGTCAATGTTATTACCTTGTCATACTTGTGAATGTGCAATACATGTTTAAGAATTGGACGGTTATAACTACAGCCAAACCAATTGCTATATCAAACCTTGTGCATGCACACAGTGACCTACGTCCGAAAGTTGGCACTTTGCACAGCGCTCGATACGTGGAGTTGCAGTGTGTTTTGGGAGTGGGCCAGTTGAACGGCTGCACATGGTTTGCTGTCACTGTTGCCTGGGGCTCAGGGGAAAGTTCTCCAGTTGCCCCAGCCTACCCATAAAAAGTGAAGGAATTGATTGGGGCCCGTCTGCCTCTCTGTGCCACAGCAACTCTGCCTGTCTGGTCATTTAATATCGGCATGGCCTTTAGGTTTTTGTGAGAGAGAAGGTAATCCCGTGCAGGGACTTGTGCCACGAGTCTTGCATAAATCTGGGAACTCCTATGTTTAGGATAGGGTGGGAGATAACAACACAATTTATTTTCTATGTTATATTACATCTACCTATAAAAAGAAAACCCATAAGTTTGGCAAGATCATCTGACGGTAGCAAACCAATTTATTAATTACCACACTTCTGTAAAAGTTAACCCTATTACGGTCTTATTTTCTCAGATCTCTACATCTTTACTAAAATAAAAAGGAAAACTGTATTTAATGTATTATCGTATATTATGTAGATGGAGGTACATATTTTTCTTGGACTGTAACCCAGACAAGCCCAAATCAGTTTATCTGCTCATGTTTGTGGTGAGCTGATAACACTGCGACTAGCAGGACAATGGAAGCGCTGTCTTGCATGTAATCCTTTAGCAGAAGCAAAAGCCGTGGGAGTCGGCTGTAAAGCTCACTGATAAAACAGTGGGACGTGCTGCTGGATGGACCTGCGAGGTCTGCCTTCTTATCAGTTAAAGAAAAAAAAAACACTGACTTACAAACCATCCATAGTTTTGTTTTGCCCATCCTGCTTGAAGTATTGTTCCAGAATCTGTTCACGATACCATTTAAAAAGCAAAACAAACCGGTTTAAACCCATTTCCTTTTAATAACACTGTTAAATACAAGACCTTATGAATGTTATGTATTTAAAAACAAATCCCGATTTATTTTCTTTTAAAGTGAGAGGCTTGTTTATGTCGGACATTAAAGAGACAGCTTTGTCCGTTTCCTTATAATGCCGACTAAGGTGGTTCTCAAGGAACAACTCTCAAGTGAAATATAATTAGAATAAGAATGGAGACCCACACAAAGCTGCTGCCTCGACTCTCACGGACCAGATTCCTTAAACTTGGCCACCTTTTTCTTTCTTGTGAGGCCTGCGGAGTAGACTTCCATTCTGAAAGACACTGCTTTATGTTATTTCACAGCAGTTTCACCTTCAGAGATTGAGCTTTTGTTGATGTACTCTTTAAGACCGCAAAGCCGAGGGAGTGATTCTTTATTTATTTGATTAGTTTTTTTTTTTTTTTTTTTCCTCTCCCTATTTTCTTGGCTCACTCTAATAGGCTGATACAAGATACAGCACAACATCCCGAGTTAAAATGGCAACCAACAAGAACTGCCCAACGACAAAAAAAAAAAAGTCCTGGCAGAATTTCAGCTCTCTAAACACGAAATGTTGGCGGGTGCCAGATAATATAATATGTGGGAACAGATCTGCAGAGGAGGAGTACTTGCAGAGCTCTGAAACCTCGCTCCAGTACTCAACATGTTTTGCAAATCTATTCTGCCGTTTGTCTGTCTTCTGCCTATATGCTTCCAGGTTTTTTCCCCCCAGTTTCATCTATTTGCAATTGGATGTTGGGAGATGCTGATGTTGGTTATGTAAAAAATAAATGCGAATCTGAACACATTTTTTGGTACTAATGTGAAATGAATAATGCATGCCTATTTCATTTTAGTGTGGCTAATGTTTTGTGTTGAGTGCATTAATGGATTTAAATGAAAAGTTAAGTTCAAAATATCAGTGTAGTATAAAACTGTCAGCACAAGATTTACTTCATTAGTGTAATCGGAAGCATAAACAAGATTCCATCAAGTGGGATTACTTTATTTTCTGTCTTTTCCAATCCCCATGGTGTTCATGTTAAATAAGGTACAGGTCTTATTGTCTGTCATTTTTTAATTCAGTAATTGACCACATCTGTCATAAAATATTTGTATTAAAAAGGGTTCTGTAGGAACTGCATTTTAGGTAGTGAACATATTCACACTAAAACTTTTGAAGAAGACTTCTTACCTTTTTCTTATTAGATATGAAAATGGGTATAATACAAAATTGAAAAACCATTATTGACAAATGCATTTGTTCAGGTGAAGAAAGAAACCCTAAGAGACTGGTATTAAATGCTTCACGGTGAAGCGTCTTCCAGACCGTGGGTGAACTGGGTCATTGTGAGGCTATTGCATGCCTGTGGATGACACGCCTCTTAATGGCTCCGGGCCCGTGATTATCTCACAATAACCAACCCCCTGTTTTCAACACTAATTAAAATAGCAGCATGTGGTCAGTGTGTGACCAGCTTTTAGTGATGTTCACTGGATAATGGTAACAAAGTAATTAATCATTTATGTTTCAAAGCAGACACAAAGACTTCAGACAAGCCAGTGATGAAAAACGGCTCCGCGCTAGACGAGCACTTAAGTTACGGCTGCTACTATTTTTTGGAACAGTACTGAGGAAATGCACTTGGCACTGTAAGGGGTGCATGCTCTATTTAACGGTGTACCTGGAAAAAAAAAAAAAAACACAAAAATATTTGACAGTTTCCCACACTCAGTTATCACTCTCTGGATGTTACTGGTAGTATTGATAATAACAAGTAATTCATTAATTCTCAAAAAGAATAATGCTGTGCCTTTAAGTCAAAAAACAGATTCAGAATTATGTTATGATAATGAGATGCCTTGGATTTAAATGCTTTTTTATATATATATATATATATATATATATATATATATATGCTGTCAGGGGTTTAAAACCGCACATTTGCACGTTTCACAGTACTGTTCCCTTTCCCTTCCTGGCCTGTTCTACCCTCGCTGCTCCTTTTAATTCTTTCGTTCTGGGCTCCACATCTCTCCGTCCTGCTGGGTTGCTCCAGCTCCTCCTGTGTCTGTCTGTTCCCCTTCCTGCCGGCCCTGCTGTCTCTCTCAAATACTGCGGCAGCCAATGGGATAATACCGGTCCTCCTGCTTTTCCCCACTCAACTCCAAGTTGCCAAGGCAACAGAAGGCATAAGACCCACATAACCTTAGCGTTCGTAAACTTAATGTTTACCCTTTACTGACTTAAAAGTAACATTTGTCCTTTTGCTTGATATTCAATAGACCTGTGATGAGAGAGACTTGATTCGCTGACCTAACTTGTCTGTAACTTACGGTTTACTTAAAGAGTTCGGAAGATAAATTACGAACGTTTTGAAGATGGATATACAAGCCTTCTTTCATTTTCTGTAGTTTTCAGTGAACATAGCTTGGACATTTATGTGCGGAGTTGTCGGTATGTACTTTGTATATAGACCATGTCAGACATCTCTTCATTTGTACCTGCATTACAATGGTGCCGAGAACGTGTGTGGCATCTTGTATTGGTGTCTGTGTCTTAAAGACGCTGTGGATACCCAGACATGAACATCTATGCATATCGCTTTCTGCTATAACAAACTTTTTTTTTTTTTGTCTTTCAGTTGCACAATGTTAGATGGTGTCATGTTTCTCCCGGTCTTAATGATGCTGATCCTGCCCTCTTCCAGCATGGAGGGTAAGTTTTCCATTTCATTCTTCCTATAGATGAAGGGAGTCTTTGAAGAGGTGTTTGTTTCCCCCAGTAATAGATTTAAACAAAGGACGTCCCATTATTGATTGTGAAAAGGAAGCTTTAATTTTAACTGCTTATATATTTTTTTTCTGTAAGTTGCCAGGCAATTTATTCTTTTAAAGATGTATTGATGAAAATTTGTTTTTTTTCCTACAGTACAAAAACAAATGCTTAATATGGATAATTCCTTTTAATTTTTAATGCCATAATACCAAAAATACCATAGATCGTCTGAATCCAGTGAAGTAGGGTCGTGTGCGCCAATATTGTCTTATTTTCTGTATTTATTTTGGGAAAATCAGACTTGGAGACCCCTGGGTTTTACTTGGTGCCACGTTCATGTAAACTGAATACTTTCAAGGTTTCTCACTGCGTCTGTGACAACTGCTGAGATTGTGTAATTAATCAGTTTGCCCAATGCTTGCTAAGCATTTATGAGCCTCTTTGTCGCACCTTATTTATTGTAGACACTTACTTGAGCGAATACTATCTTTTCAGTGCCCAGGGTCTTTCATGTGATTTTTGGTTTTCCTGTTTGTTTAACCAAAACTTCACTTGGCTCCCATTATGTATTCACTTTTTAATTTTTTTTTTGTAGGCAAATAACAAAACAATGAAATAGTTCACACCTTGTTACATTTAATGCTAGAAGTAAGATCTGTTGCCTTTTGCTTATTTTTGGTTTCTTTAAATTTAGATGGGCTTCAATGAGTGGAAAAAAGTTTTAGGGACATTGCAAAACATTAAACTGGCTAGGGTGATCCTTGATGCCTTTTGTGTGTGTCCTTTTCACAAATAGGTTGTATTTCTAAGAATCTGTATTTAAGACTAGAGAAATGGAAATGTTGACCATCCTGCTAGTTGTATATAACAAACCCACTGTTTAAGTACAGATTTTTTGTTTACGAATGGCTTCCTAAGTCTGCTCCATGGAATCCAACATCAGATACTGTTAAATTTGAGATCTGTGGGTAGGGTTAGTCTTTGTAAAGCTTTGACACTAAGTTCATTTATAGTCCCTAGCCCAGTCTCCTGCACAATAATCTAGTAAAATGCATGTTACTGGAAGTACATGAAGTGTAGTTTCTTTAAATGTGCTTAACTGTTTCCTTTGCAGATGAAGAAGTGAAGCTGGGCGTGAAACAGTACGAGTGTGTCTGTGAGGGCATGTCCTGTATGCACGGTGATCGCTGCACTGGGCAGCATTGTTTTTCTTCCCTCACCATAAACGATGGCACTTCGGTATACCAGAGAGGCTGCTTTCAGGTCTACGAACAGGGAAAGATGACGTGCAAAACCCCGCCTTCCCCAGACCAGGTTGTCGACTGTTGCCAAGGGCATTTGTGTAACTGGAATATCACTGTGGAGTTACCAGAAAAAGGTAAAACAATGCTTTGATTGAGGATGACATCATTTACTATGCATAGATAATGTTGTATGTCATTTCAAGATGGTTTTGGTTTATTATCATATGCAGTGGTTAAATTTAAATGTGTCAAAGGGCTACTTTGTTGGTTGCATTAGAATTGTTTATTAACAAAATTGTTTTACCTTCATGGTAAGATGTCTAAAATTGTATTGGACTAAATTCTTAGACTGCTTCCTGCTTTATTTTTATCACTGTTCATTCTGTTTTCATTTTTATTATTATGGCTAGTTAATTTAAATAAGTAAACTCTAGGAAATGCATGACATCCACAAAACAGTAGTAAAGTATACATGTGGAAACCCCTGTAAATGTTCCTCTTTATTACCTTTAGTGTGAAATCTAGTACCATGAATGCAATGTCTGCAAATACCTCTTTTCTAGTCAGAAACTAGAGGTTAGTTCTGCCCACATTAAAGTTGCAGATACAGCTTCCAAGCTTGTACATTTCCCAGAAAGTGGGGGTGGGGGATCCTTAAGCCATAGTGCATGAAATTGTTTGCTGCAGACTTTCACTGCCTTCCTCAGATTTGCTTTTGTGACTAATATATTGCTTAACCTAAGCCCTTTACAGTCAAAAGAGAAGGTCAACAATGAGCAGCAATAGAAGTTTGAATATTGTTTTGTCATGGTCTACTTCCTTGCGCCTGTCATAGATTTCTATAGGTGGCTGATTGAAAGTAGACCTTGGGCACAAAAGGCAGTCTTCTTACTGTGGATGATCTACAGCCATAGTTACTGTCTTCACCATGCTTTTTGGGATTTGCTTTGACTATTCCTTCTGTATTTGTCTTTCATTTCTGTATTTGTATACCGAAAATAAAAATAAATAGGTAACGCATGCAAAGTAGGAGTTTCTAGGAGTTTGATCAATAAAAGGGTACCTTGGAAGAAATGTCTGATTGACAGTGATTTGAAAGAGCTGACTTCTTGGCAGAGCGTAGAAGCTCTCTTAGCACATGAAAACACAATAAATAAATAATAGCTTGAGTTTTAACATTAATAACATTTTCTGAAATGAACACCCTGCAAAACAAAGGTTATATTTGAAATTGTGTGTGAAATACAAATTGTGCTTCCAGTAAGAGAGGTATAATTTGTTTTTGACATCTCCGTGTGCTTTTTGTAACTAAGTTTGTAATATTTCAGACTTTATTTGACTTAATCTGAAGTATTTTGGAGAGTGAATAATTACTTTTGTTTCTGGTTGTTTTGCCATCATTCTTTGTCTTCTGACACATTGTCCTGATTTTCTCATTGAGTTTCTCTCACAGAGTTCATTCAAAGGCAGGGATGAAGGCCTGAATGCAATTTTCTCGGACAGAAGATATTTTTCTTGGCAGAAGTTGCTACTTTAATTGCTAGCTTGTCTTCCGTGGACAAGAATAAGTTATTTCGTTTCTGTCTAGTGAGGATAATGTGAAGATGTGGAGAGCTAAGAAAATATGGTCTTGCAAAGCATTTTCTACTGATATGAAAAAAGTAATGCTTTGAGATCAATGCAGTGGAGTCTTGTTAGTGTGTGTTGTTTTATGCCACTGTATCACCTAAAGTAAACTCAAAACTAAAATCAAAGCAGTGGGCTCTTTGGAGGAAGGTTTTTTGTTGTTTAAGATAGCCAATTATCACACCTAACACTTGCTGTGATGTGGGAATGTATTAATCAGTAGGTTAACGTAAAATGCATTTTAATATTTTAAACCCCCTTTCTCTCACAAAAAGAAAATAGTCACGAAAACTAGTTTGCCCTCTACTGTCACCTTATCAATGAATGATTTATTCCAGTATATATAAAGCTATTTATTTGAGAAACACAGGGGTGGGTGGAGAAACTGAACAGCCTACTGTTCCATATGACATAAATTAAATAGTGAAATGTGTTTTTCTTGGTATCTGAAGGAAAGTCCGAGCATGGAAATGGTCACAGTTATAGTGCGACAACTCTGGCCATTGTCATCGTGGCTCCGATCATTGTTCTCATCATCCTGTCTGCCACCGCCGTCCTGGTCTTCAGAGGGATTCACCGCAATCAGATGGAGAGGCTCAACGCACGGGATGCGGAATATGGCACGATCGATGGACTGATCGCCTCAAATGTTGGGGAAAACACTCTGGCAGTAAGTGAAGTGTTACTCTCCTAATCTCCATAAAGGGACTTCAGTGAAATATCTTTTCTGGTGCCGAAAACGATGTGCAATTGTTGATAACCGGAAAGTTAAGTCTGACTTATTCCCGACATTGCATGCCTTGGTTTTTTGGTGGTGTCTGTGAAAACACTGATTTTGCAGCTATGTTGTCATCAAACCATTTTCACAAGTGTTGGGAACAGACTCAATAATGTGTCATTCAGATTGTTTATGTACACATAATTAAAAGCGCATTTGGCTCGGCGTCAGCCACAGTCATTGGTATCAGTTGTTGCAGTAAAACTGGATTTCAGAAAGCAAAACACATGTGCCATTCTCTACAGCTCCGTTTCACCACTGTAATGCTGCTCAGTTGGTTCTTGACCTGATTTAACACAGATCTTTTAGCCTTAGGGCAGAGCTGGATTTGTGATGATCTAAAACCATGGAATTATTTTAATTGTAACAGAAGTGACCTTTTAAGGCTTGTATGGATTATAAGGTCATTCTTGTTGATCTAGATTGGCTTCATATGGCTAACAAATGTTTCTTTTTTTTTTTCTTTACTCACATTTCACTAGCTAAGCAGTGCCCTCTAGTGACTAAGTTTAATTTACTAAGCCTTAACAATACTTTTAAGAAGGCCTAGTGTTTCATGCTTCTGCTGAGGCTTGAATAGTGTACAGAAGAGCACTTATTTATTGGTTCAAGTGAGTTTTTCACTTGCAGTAACATTTAAAGTAGTTTTAAAGGCTTGTGTAATTCATCTTGTCAATACAAAATTTACAGCCCAAATTTTGTGTTTGTGTGTGAAGTGAAGATCTAAAAATTCACATTTCTATTAAACTGTATTGGATTGCTGCTTGCTTAATTTATTTAACCCAATAAAAATAAGGATTTTGAGTTTAATTGATAACCACCCATCTTTTGTTTTCTTTTCAGGATCTGTTGGATCATTCCTGTACCTCAGGAAGTGGTTCTGGTCTCCCATTCCTCGTACAAAGGACAGTGGCTCGACAGATTACCCTTAATGAGTGTGTAGGTCAGTATCATCTTATGTTTGTGGGTATATTCCCATCCCATGTTTTTAAATGTTCATTAATTGGTCCGTTTTCTGTTGTCACTGAAGGCTTTGTAAAAGACCATGCTGTGTTGAGTAGTGCAGACCCAAAATGATGACAAATTTGTTATTACCTCACATCCAGGAATTAGTGTAAACTTTTACATTAAATTAACAAAAGGTATATAATGTATAAATATAATTGTACCTGCCTGCTTTTCTATATAAATCTGAATTTGACTACATTAGTTGCAAATGTGGGTATGCAAGGAGGATTTTTTGTTTCTGTGGCAGGATGGTTGTACTACTAATGTGCAGCAACAGTCTATCTTACAATTTGAACACGGTCTTACTGTGTGTGCCTCCAATATTTACATCATGATGGAACTGAGGCTTTGTACTGCAAGAGTACTAAACCAGTACAAAATCCAAAATGAGAGCTAATATATGTCATTTTTAAGATGAACATCAAGTGTCTGCTAGAGTTGCATATCTTTTTGAATGGTAAAGTCTCAAGCTGTGAATCATAGCTCTTGAATATTTCACTCCACCCTGAAATGTCCCTGAGGGGGCTTTACAATTTACACACTGTACTGGGTCCAGAAATCAAAATTTTACTCTTTAACTTTACCTTGTGTACAGTATGTCCTCAATGTAGTTGACCGTTGGAAACCATCTCATTAGTTTGTTACTGGCTTATTGTAATGCATCTAATGATGCTAAAGGGCAGTGCCTTAGAGTAGAAAATTAATTAAATGAAACACTATCCCCCTAAAACACATTTAAAAAAAATAATAAATCAATGTCCACCTTTCATATACAGCCTGTCTGTCAAGTGCTGTGTGAGTAATTTTAATTACATTTTATTTCACTCAAAATCCTCTTGAAACGTGTCCTCCTCCAATGTGCTAATTTAGCTTTTTGAATTGGAACCTACAGGAGCTGCTTTCATAGGGCAACGTGGGGCTTTGAAAGGGTTGTTTTATTAACTGAAATTGGGAAGTGTTTCATAAACAAGAGGTGGTTTAAACAACTGGATCATTTGCATAAAAAGTTTCATTCATGATTAAATATTGCCTAGGCATTATTTTAATGCTTGTGCTGGCATGCCTAGAGCTATATGTTTTTTATTTTTTATTTCCTCTCTTCATATCTTACAGTGCACAAGTAGGTCCTCAATTTACTATTGTATAATACATTACCCATGTACAACCAGAATCATTACCAGTGAAATGTCCTCTATTTATCATCTGAAAGGGAAAAAAAACGCTTGTACTTCATAACTCTCAATGAGTAACAAGAGCCTGCAAGAATGCTTAGTTATACAGAATATACATCTGTTGGATAGAGTGCTTCAGTGATGTAATACCTGATTCTTTTCTTCCTCTGCACAGGAAAAGGCCGTTATGGGGAGGTGTGGAGAGGACAATGGCAAGGGGAAAGTGTTGCAGTCAAGATTTTCTCCTCTAGGGATGAGAAGTCCTGGTTTCGAGAAACTGAAATTTACAACACTGTGCTTCTGAGACATGAAAACATACTGGGTAAACCAATTGGCCTGTTACATACATATTGGACTTACAACTTACAACATAGTGGACTCACATCTTGTCTGAAATTATTAGCTCACAAATCTAGGATCTAGGACTTGTATTAACTGTGTATTTCTCTTCTGCACTTATGTAATTTTGAACTTGTAATTTGTACTATGTTTGATCTGTAATTCTAGACTGCATTGCACTTATGCCCTGGATAAGAGCATCTGCTAATAAATAAATAATATACATTTTAATTTAATACCAAATACATTGTATTTTCATTTATCAAATTACTGCATTTAGTTTATATACTTTAAGACTACATCTTAATTACTTTAATAATAATAATAATAATAATAATAATAATGTGAATTCAACAATATCTGTAAGTTTTAAAGCTTATAGAACCACACACAACCACATATAATCAAATAACCTAATCTTTTGGGGAACAATCTCCCTTTTATACATACAGCGTGTATCCCTGGCACAGGACTAATCTTGTGTATAGGCATTGATACAGAACATTTACAAGATTGAAACATGAATCACTGTCTGCATTGTAGCATTCAATTCCATCTGCTCTACTCAATTTCTCTACTCCAGCATGCACCCTGCCTAATAAAACATGCACGAGATGTTAAAGGGGAAGTGTCCTTCTGATCACGTTTCCAATTACATTTTCAGGTTTTATTGCTTCGGACATGACTTCCAGAAACTCCAGTACTCAGCTGTGGCTAATCACACACTACCATGAAATGGGTTCCCTGTATGATTACCTCCAGCTCGCTACGCTGGACACAGTGGGCTGCCTGCGCATGGCTCTGTCCATAGCCAGTGGCTTGGCTCATTTGCATGTGGAGATCTTTGGGACCCAAGGAAAACCTGCAATTGCACACCGGGACCTGAAGAGTAAAAACATCCTGGTGAACAAAAATGGGCAATGCTGTATAGCTGATTTAGGTAAGAATAAACTCGTATACCTGAACAAAGGCTACATGCAGCGCTGGAAAAAAAATACAGATGAATAGCATAGCTTTTTTTTTTAATACTTTTTCTGGTGGATGTGATTTTGCTTTTGCTTTCCACTCTTTTGAAAGTATTTTGAGTTACAGTGCTGTAATATATGGAATTTAGTTGTAAAAACCAAACCTGCAGCTGTACATAGAAGAATACATACAAGACATAATTTGGGACATATTAAATATACTATTTTACCATTCACATGGTAGTGAGCATTCATCATATAAAAGAATCATGTCTTAATGTGAATACATTATGGAGTTTTAAACTGAAGTTCGGGTGGAGGACAACCCTAATCTCACACCTGACTTCCGCCTCACCAAGCCTAAGTATCTGGCAACAAACACTTTCCCAGCATTCACTGCTTTGCCTCCTTTCTCCACTACAAACATGGCCTTTGCAGCAGCTTCTTGGCTCATTCCACATACTGGGGGGATTCCAGTTGGCTTAATCCTCATCGTTCCCTTAGTCAAGCAAATGTAGGCCAGAATAAACTATTTATCTTCTACGTAATTCTATTGAGGTTGTCCGAACTCCTTTGCAGCTTGTGTAAGAACATAAATAATAAAAATAATCTGTTTTGGAAAAGGGTTTGTAAACATCAGATTTATTCATGGTTGTAAAAAGTAATAGTTAATTAGGATACTGCCATCACGATATTGATGGTAAATTATCAGATTTTTTTCATGCTTTTTAGTGGTAATGAATCCTGGATATTGGCAGTGTTCACTAATTTAAGGTATTCAAACCTTATTTTTCCTCCTCTGAGCTCAAGTGACTCAGGGTAGGCTTCTTTGCTTTTCCTTTATTGTTAAACAGCAATGTTAACCAGAAATGCATTAAGGAATACTTAGAACTTGAAGAGGCTTTTTGTTGCAGCTGAAAACAAATATATGAATAGTGCTTCAGAGAGCTGGTATAAACACTTTTCTTGTTTTCAGTAAAATAAAATAGAAACGAGAACCAGGTTGAAGTGGAGAGGAAATCATTGTAATGTTCATATGGCTTTATAACCCCTATTACAAAATCTGTTCAGACTCAAGAATTTAGAAACCATTCCCCCCCACCACACTAAAAAAACCTCTTGCCTATTGCATACAGCATAACTTCTATACCTCTGTAAAGCACAGATCATAGAAATGGAAGCAAAAAGAGTTGGGCTTTACCGGTAGAGGAAAGAAAATGTCTGTAGTCATTTTACCTCTTCTCTGTATTCAAATATGTTTTTATTCCACTGGTTAATATATTTGAATAAGTACTACCACTGTTATTTAAAGTAATCGATATACCAGTTGTAATTATATTCTTAGCCACCAGAGGGCAGTATGTATAGTCCTTTCTATAAAGACCTTTGCAACAGGCAATGGATTAGATTTGTGTTCTTACACACACATAACATTTAACATCTTTCTAACTTAACATTATAATGTCTAAATGTTGGCTTTAAACACAATAAATTGTGCCTACTAATTAATCATATTTGGAAATTGTAGGCAGGAAAAAAGTATTGTACTGAAAATAATTGGTTATGTGAAGAAAGTTATTAATCATACATATTTTGTAGTAATTGCATGTCCCGGTTTATCTTTGGTAACTGCTGGTTCTGGCAACCACAAAGACATTTGATTTGACAGCTGTAGATATTTTGAGGTCAGACCCTCACTATATAATTGTTGAATTCCTTGCATATCCTTGACTATTCTCCTTTATTGTATTAACTCTGATGTTCATTTCAGGTCTTGCTGTCATGCATTTTCAAGACACTAACATGCTAGATGTTGGAAACAACCCAAAAGTGGGCACCAAGAGATATATGGCACCTGAAGTTTTAGATGATACCATCCAGGTTGACTGCTTTGAGTCCTACAAGCGAGTGGACATCTGGGCCTTTGGGCTGGTTATATGGGAGATCGCCAGGAGAACGGTCAGCAATGGTGAGTATGGGCTGTACCTTGTCTTTGGCTATGCATTGAAATGTTTTGTTTTCAACAGGATAACAAAAACTGTTAAGCCATTGCTTTTATATTATACTTCTTTTAGTATACAGTGATGTGGAATGACCTAAAGGCTTAAAGCAGTAAGTGCAGTAAGTGTAATACGTGAGTCTGGTCTACAGCTTAATTTTGTCTGGAATAATATGTGCTCCTTTCAAAACTCAAACCTTTAAAGATAATCTTTGTATTATGCTTGCCAAAATGAAAATAATTGGCTTTACTTGTATACTTTGCTCTTGGATAAAGAATTGTGTATTATAAGAAGGAAACAACCTTTTCTCGTGAAAATAATGTAATATTAATAAAAAAAAAAGCTTTAAAAAATAACCTACCAATATTAATGTTATGCATTTCCTTGAAATAAGATTAAGAACATTTATTATGAAGTAAAAATTAATGGTTTCCTGGGATTTTCTCCCCTAAATACTGAATTGTAATGTTATTTACATATTTCATAATGGTTCTGTGTTTTTGGCTTGTATAAAGGCTTGCAAATGTTATTAATATGTACACATTGGGGATCATTAATTGTTTAAGTGCATTACTGTATTTAAGTGATGCATAGTTGTTCAATCTAATCCATCTTCCTGCAGTGCGGTTCTGTGTTGAAGAGTTAGAATACTACTTTTAAGAGAAATTCACATTTCGCCTTATTCTGTAATTCTTACCACAGCTCTCAGGAGTAAGGAGTGCTTACTATGTTCCCAGTGATATCTGCTCCTTCTCGTGAAATATCTTTGGGCTATATTTTTGTTTTTCCTCTTGTTTCCAGAAGATGGAGTGTTATCCATCCCCCTAATGTAGAATAAAATTACCCAAAACCATAGGAAATAAAAAAGAAACTCATCCTCGTTACAAAGTTTTTGTTTTTGTTGTAGCATTATTCGCGAAATAATGAGTACATTTCAAAAATATGTAGTTTTACTTTAAACATGTTTTTTTCCTGTTCAGGAATTGTAGAAGACTACAAGCCTCCCTTTCACGATGTTGTCCCTAATGACCCTAGCTTTGAAGATATGAAAAAGGTTGTTTGTATAGACCAGCAAAGGCCCAACATTCCTAATAGGTGGTTTTCAGATCCGGTAAGTAATGACACAGGATTTGAAAGTGCATGCATTTGTTCGGTGATATTGCACTCTCAACATGATAGTAGTATGTAAACAATCTTGGGAGAATGGAAAATATTAATTGAATAGAAGAGTCAAACTGTTCATAGCTATGAAGGCTATCCTTGTTGTCATGGTGACTGTGGGTGAACTGAATATTAATAATTTGTACATATTCATAATCTTATTTTCCATTTATATATTCAGCAAACAAACCATACTATTATGTGTATTGTACATTTTGCCTTGTTTCTAAAAGTATAAAACTGATGGAACATTCGGTTCCACAATGCTCTCATTATTTCTGTATAACACTAAGAGGAATATTATAAAATCTACAAAACGATTTTTTACATTCAGCCATTTACCAGATTCAGTAAAGGTCTTCACTTCATTGTAACACAAGCATAAAAAATACAGAGAAAGGGCAGTGCCTTGTTTCTTGGAACAGTTTTTCAAAAGCACATAGTGTCCATTAGTGAAGTTAGATTTAATTAAGGAAACACTCAAGGCAGCAAATTAGCACACTTTAAATTAATTTGAGGTATTAATGGCTTTGTTTACTGTTTTTCCCATTTCCTGGTACTTGTACACCATTAATATATGTACTTGTACATTACACTAGAACTAAAATGCCATGATCTCTTGTGTCCACTTGAAAAGGAACACATAACAATTATTAACTACATATGCCTCCTTACCAGCCATTAGATGCATCTTCATTATTCACGTTTATTGGTTTGGGAGGAAAATCTTCGTATTGTTTGTTCCTGACTGGACTGATTTTAAATCTGTATTGAGCACAGCTTCCTCAAGTGAGGAAGTTTATGTAGTGTAGATGTACATTGATTAGCCTTGTTGTAAGCCTTGCTGAGCAATAATGTTTAAAGTAGCACTACTCAAAGCTGTTTGTAACGTTGCACCATAAAATGTACATCTAATATGTGATTTTCTTGAATGTTTCATTTAACTTTCTCCTTGTTGATTTTCAGACATTAACATCTGTTGCAAAGCTTATGAAGGAGTGTTGGTATCAGAACCCATCTGCAAGGTTAACTGCACTACGCATTAAAAAGACCCTGACAAAAATTGACAACTGCTTGGACAAAATTAAGGCCGACTGCTGAACTCCTCACCACCCAGTGGGACTTTACGGCCTTGATGAAGTGGAGAGGAGTTCTGCTTGGAAAGGAGACATGGGACCTGTCCGGGCAAAGTGCTCTTATAGTGGCACATATTATTTATTTTAAACACCCGATGGGAGAAATTTTGGCATCCAAAGATGGCTTAGTTGGCATTTAAATGACTGTCACTATTCGGGGATCTTTGATGACTATCATTTTTAATCCATAGGAATTTACCAATAGTCATGTTCTTCAAAGAAGAAACTGTGACATGGGCATTGAATGAGTAGCTGTAGAGCTACAGTTCTCTAAAACACTGCTTTGGTATAACAAATTACAAAAACAATATCTGTTTCAATTAGCAATATTGTCTGTGCTTTTTTTTTTTTTTTTTTTGCTTATTGCACTAGCAGTCTTTGCATTCCTTAATTGCACTGTTACTCATGCATTTAAAAAAAACTTGCCAAAAATGAATAATTTTTTTTTTTATCCCACTAACACATTATGAAAACGGAAGAACAATTAATTAGATATCTTATCAGCTTTTTTTACACAGTGGTTTACATTTTTGTTGGAAAATAGGTTGGTATTCTTCATTTAACCTTTAATTTATTTATTGCTAACGCACAGATTAATTGAACTGCATTTTAAGCTACTTTTTTTTATCCATCATTAAAAAACAACTTCTGTCTTTGAATATAATCTTCTGCAGATTGTTTTTTATATCACATTACAGTCCTTGCATTAAGTATCTAAGGTTTTATATTTTTGTTTTGTTTTATAAGCTTTATTGAGTACAGATGCTAAATACAGTAAATACTAGAATAAGGAAAACGCAATTGAGAATTTATGCAAGAATGTGAAAACGTATCAGAAAGGGGTTGTGTGTGTAATTTTCCCTGTAAAGGTACATTTACTCTAAAATGTGCATTGTAAGTCAACCAGAAATTGACCTATTTCGATTTAATGATTTTATATTAAGTAGTGATTTCTATCAATTAAATTAGAATGTTTACAACCAACTATATCAATTGGCTAATTATTTGTTTCTAATTTCTCGTATAGATATTTTGTATGATAAAAATGAAGATGCCAATGTAATCCTCTGTATCCACAGGCAATGTTACTTAACCAAATGTATTTCAGGTTATTAAAAAGTGACTCACTGAAACTGTTCGTGCTTATAACTTATTACAAGAAGAGATTCTGCTGAAGACCTAGAGGAAAGAAGAACAGTGAATCCCAACTTGCCATAAGTGTTTATGATCCGCAGCACCTATATAAGCCATTGCTTCTGGTTAATGTAGAAACTGTAGAATAATGTCAAGGATTACCACATTGCACAATACCAATTTAAAGGTAAGAGTTTAAAGAGATGGAGAAAAAAGAGCAGCAATTTGAATGGACTATTGCCAAATTACTCTGAAAAATTGCTTTCTAAGCCAGCATAAAACCCTTTACAACATCTCCAATGTGTCCATTCACCCAGGGGGCTTCCAAATCATCCGGCACAGGCATGGCGGAAACCTCCTGGTCAGCAGATTCGGCCTCCTATGCGTTGCAACAGGAGCTGTAACTGACAGACTTGGCATGAGAGATAAACTCTGGTTCTTAAAGCCGGTCTCAGAATTATGCAGCATTTTGTAAGAATGCAAAGATACTTATTAGTACAAAAAAATATAGTACAAAAACATTCACACAAAAAGGCTTGAAGTGCACACCATTTTAACTACAAATGATAGAATTCATTATTCATTAAAGTCTGAACAGAAATAAAGACTTAAAGCAGTTTGCACACATCCGAATGATAAATGCTTTATTACTAAACTATATTTATGTAATCGGTACATCTGGCAAGAAGTAAAAAGTAATCTATAAATTCATCCCAGAAATGTCTTTGTGCTCATAAATGACTAATAATTAGAGACCTCCGCCAACTCACCTGTGCTGTTACTATAGTTACATTCGGGTTTACAGAGAACGTACGCAGATCGAATTTAGCATTTAATATTAGGACTTTGTTTTTATTTATATTTTTATATTGGCATGAATGACTGACTGTTTTTCAGAAATGAAGCTTGCAATTTTTGTCCGACGAAAACCCTTCTACAAACTCGCTGGAATGGCATTTTAACTCGCAAAGGTTGTTGATTTTGTGCTTATTAGATAAAATGTCCTGGCAATTTATCAATTATTTTGTTACTCAGGGTAAATTCAACCTGGTTTGTGATTATCATTAAGATTTGTGTGGAGTGGGCTTTCAGGATATTAAGTAGAGGGTTTTTTGTTTTTCCTTCAATGTATCATGATTTGTCGCATTTGGTACAAGTTCAAGATGTTGGTGCTGAGTTGGTTTTGCTTTGCATGAAGTAAATAGTGCAAAGTTATTGAAGTGAAAGGTTAGGATCTCTTGCCGCCTTGGCTGTATCATTTGATTTTAGTTTAAATGAAAAGCAAACTGAAATGAAATTCTAGCCTTATTTTGCATGCTGAGGAGAACTTTAGTTTCCTGTGCTTATGGTACCACTATCAAAGACATGGAGGTTTAAAGCAAAGTAATGGCATTTAATACAAGGGGCATGGTAGCAAAGACCATTTTGAGCAAAATGTTCCAGCTGTCGATTTATTGTATTGCAATATTTTTTTGTGAGGCAAATCACAAACAATGTCACTAGATAAGTCTCTGTATGAAGACTTTCATCTTGATGAATGTACCTTTCTTGTCAAACATTGTGAATTTGTGCTTTAGTGTAGTACAGAAATAGTGTTAAATAGAAACTGATGTAGCTTCAGACACTGATTTATTATGGATTTTATTATTTCTCTCGTGTGCAGTAACTGCTTTCTGAAATCCAGATACAGCTCTGGAAATAATTTTAGAAACCACTACACTTCTTAAATCAGCATCTCTACATGTATGGCAGCCATTCCATGCCATTCATATTTTTATTTGGAATTTGGGGGAGATGATGTCAGTAGTTTATAGAATAAAACAAAAATGTTCATTTTACCCAAACACATACCTATAAATAGTAAAACCAGAGAAACTGATAATTTTGCAGTGGTCTCTTAATTGTTTCCAGTATATACTGTATATACTTGGGACATTATCTGTGATTCCACACCTTGATCTAACAGGGTCTTGCTACTTCAGGGGGTCTCTGTTCTCATTCTTGCCTGTATTTTATTAAGTCTACAGCTATTAATGGTTCAAGGTGTTAAGGTTACTGAAGCCTTATCGGCCATCTGGAGATAAAATAAACCTTGGATTGTTAATTTAATTTTTACCTCTACATAGTTCAATGGGGAATAAATCTGTACAGTATGGGGTTCTTTTGAGTTACCTAGAAAAGAGAGAACGTGTGTAAGTGGTAAGAATATGCTAATCATGACTATTGTTCGTATCCATAACCAATCGGACAACTAAAAAACAACATCCATCCCCCCAGCTCTGTCCTAAACTATATTTTCAGCCAATTTTGTACTAAGAGTATGAGGGCAGAGGGGTGCGCTATTAGGGAGTATCATGTTTCTAGGGAGACATCTTGGACATTAGGCCATAGGATAGATGTGAGGGGGCAGCTTTCAGTTGTGCGGGGGGATGAATGAGTCTAAGAGAGAGTGGCTGAGATGAAGACTGCATCCTGATTGGACAGGGGCAAGTCCTTGGCAGTATAGGATCAACAGTTCGAAATACTTTTGGCCTGCTTCGCAACACACTTGGTTTCTTTAAGTTTCCGGATGCAGTGCCCGAGCTGGGTTGGATGAAGAATTCTGAAATCAACACCCACACTCTTCTATAGCCGGACTGTGAGAGAGCTATGCTCAATCGACGAGCTATATGCTTTAAAATCGATCAGACATAGAAACATTATTTGTAAGACTGACTGACAAATAACGACACAGCATGGACAGAAATAGCCGTTGCATAACTGCACTTGAATGAAACCTGTACATGCCTCATGTTTAGATTATGAATAGACCCCAGATGTCACTGAAGGTAGAGATTATGAGATGCTTAAAATAATTAGATCTCTGATCTGTTATAAATACTGTGTTTTGGTTGGATGGAACATATACAAATGCAATACATAGCTTTCATGGCAAGAAATCGTAGAACCGGGGAGGGTAGCTCCGATACCTTCTATGGAAAGTAATGTCCAAACAGGAGCTGCATTATAAAGAGTGCAGTTGCTCAGCTGGGAATGTATTATTCATCCAACTTGTTTTCCATTGCAGTTTTTGTGTGTACTGTTGCGTTAGCTTGTTTTAATCATTTTAATCACACTATACAAAACAACAACAATGTGTGTGTGTGGAGAGAGAGAGAGAGAGAGATGTAACACACATGCATTCTAGAATACGGACACATTCTACATTCTATTTCCATCCTTGCCTTTATTTATGAGCCAATTCCGATCGATAATATTGCTTTAGGACATCACATTGACCATGCTCTCCCAGCCAGTAAACACTGTCAGTCAGTCAGTGTTTTTATCACGGGGGGGGGGGAGCGCATTAATCCTCTTTACTTCCAATCAGTCAGGGGGCGGAGTGGCGGTGCTGTTGCGTGTTCAGTTATGTGACCAGTCAGTAGCAGTGCAGCAATGTTAAACGGGGCTGGCAGAGCAGCGGCGCAAAACCCCAGCAAATGAACTGGGCTGGATCCGGGGCTCGGCGTTTCGGATGAGTGTGTGGCCATGGCTCACCATCACAAGTACCCTGCGTTGGGGGCGGCGCTGATCTTCCTGTCGTTCGCTCAGCTCAGCACAGGTACACGGTTTAACTTCGGTGCTGTGGAGTCCTAATCACATGTATATGGTAACAATCTCAAACGTGGACAAATATTAATACTTCGGTTATTGAATTGCATTCAGGGATGTTTTGCGGCTTATTTCTGCTACAATTTACAAAGCATTTCGTTTCCCTTCTTAGCTGCGTCGCTGTGTAATCTCCTTATTGGCACCTGTAAAGGGTCGGAACCCAGCTTGCGTGCGAGCACAATTGACAGGTCTTGTAAATCGCTTGTATGGATACTTTAACGCGTTTGTATTTGGCCGACACTTAAGGTTTACAAGGGTTTAAATGTTACATAACTATAAACGAAATGAATAGCGAAATGGGACCCGCTGTTTCCCCAGACACAAAGTTTCTAATGTTGCAGGCGGCCGATAGAAATGAATACAGTTTTGATTTGATACTGTACACATTTCTGCCGTTTGTTATTGGTGCGTTTGTGTTCGCTTAACAATTTGCCATTTAAAATACCGATTTAACAGTTACTTTTATGTATTTATTTTTAACATTTTATTTTCAGTCTATATACACGTCTATGCTGTAACTTTTAGTAAACGTATTTATAATAACGCATTTCACCTAGAACTTGAATAATGTGGTTTGTAATGCATTTTATAAGAATCACTTTTTTTAAATTGTGCTTTTATTTTTTAAACAAGAAACGTATCTTAGACTACACGGTTATGATTGGTGAAGCATAGCATAGGCAGCACATTTGTGTGCGTTTATCATAGACCATTGGTCAAATACTGCTTAATTTAGGCACTTTGAACTCCACCTTAATTGGATTACAAAAAGGAAATTAGAAAGTGAAATGTAACCAATGTAAAAACCAAAAAATAGGGCTTGGGAAGAAATCTACTGAGAGTAAATTACAGCCGACCTTTCCAGAATTTAAAAGTTAAAGTCAGCTCCCGGTTTAGGCCTTTCTCTAGTCTAGGCCTCAACACCAATTCCTCTTGACAGCATTTCATTAGTATGATAATAGCTGTAGTGCAATTATATTCAGCCTTGAAAGAGTTGATGTAAACGACCTAAAAAACATATTGGTCTGTCAGGTAGTACAGGCATCACCAATTCATAATAGTAATTCAGTTTAACTTGTCAGTTCTTCTCTCCTCTCATGACACGAAAAATAGTTATAATAATCTGAAACAAGACTCGTATTAAATAAGGTATACGCTTCGTTTGATGCATATCCCAACCATAACCTATTGTGAAATGTCAACCTGTTGCTCTGACTGTTGGAAGGACAGCATTGCAATATTCAGTCTTTATCTGCAGGTCTTCTGTGGTGTAGGGCAGATCATTAAATGTGCAGAATCATTAAAAGTTCAAGTTTAATCCTGTAAATCAAAACGTACCTACATATTAGAGCAAGCGAATTAAGTCATGTTGCCAGCCAAGACCTTTTTTATCTGCACAAGTCTCTTTCCAGGAACTTGTCCTCAAAGATGAATAGCAGGAAAGATCAGACTTTGAGAGACGTACAATATAGTAAAGGATGCCTCTCACTCAGGGATAGCTCTGGGCAATGTGGATCAGCTGTCCAATCCCTTCTACCATGTAAAGCCTCGCTAGATGTCCATTATTAACCAGACAGACAGCTTTTCAAAGTAAGTTGAAAATGCCAGAAGGATGTTTTTCAAAGTTGATTTAAAGAATTCAGCTGACCCTACCCGACTTACCATTTCATTATTACAGCTCCCGTAGTCACATAGTGTTTGGTTATAAATGAACATGTAACACAATATTACCAAATGTAATACTGCAAGTTGTCAACAGGCGTGTTGCTCAGACAGTGCTGTGAATGCTTTTTAATGTTTTTAAAATACTCAATGTGTTTGGCCTTCAGATTCAATCTCTTTTTCTGGTTTTCCTCCTACGGACATTAAAATATTGCCTTTATTGAGGGCTGTTGTGCTGTAGCCATCAGTTAGGTCTGTATTAAATGGTTACTTGTATTAAATTAATTGATATTGAACATGTATTATTATTATTTAGAGTATTCTGTTACAGTGCAATCCCTGTGGATTGTTTTTGCAGATCTGAGGGGAACTCTTGATACATTACATTAAGTAATTCAATTCATACAAATGCTGAATGTCAAGATCTACTGGTATGATTTAAAACTACATTGAAAGAGGTTTTTATCACCAATAAGGGAATAATATGGGAGAAACCCCCAGTGGCAATGATTTGCAACAACTCTCCATATGCAGGGAGTTCACACCATGCTTGTTTTGAAGCATGATGGAGGTATTTGCTTTTTCAATCACTCTGCTGGGGCACTAGAAAGCAGCGATCATGGTTTTAAATCTCACCTTTGCCCTGACTTAAGAGGTAATTGCTGAAGGCACTGCCTTCAGTGAGGTCACTTCCTTTATAGCCTTTAAGTCCCATCCAAATATAGAAACAAAGTATATCGGAGAGTTGTGTTTTTTATGGGTGCTCATATCTGTAACATTGTCACATGGCAGTTTCAAAGAGCATGTGTTTTAGGAGCTGACATCACACTTGTGTAGCTATCCATGGAAATTCTCTTCATATACTTTGCAACAAATCTTGCAGGAAGGCTTCCAACAAGAGATTGTACTGTATTCAGGTCAAGAATTGAGCTGCACCGAAATGAGCATCTATAGCAGTTATTAATATTATTGTAAATAATAATATATAAATAATGTATCAAAAATGCACCTTTCATTACAACAAAACAAAGACTCCAAAGCAGACCGTCATACAACAGGCAATGAATCCAGTTTGAGAATCAGATTTAAAAGAGCTATGGGGAAGACTGGTGTTTTATTAATGTCATTTGTTTTTGTTTTTTTGCTGTAAACATAGGACTGTAAATTGTAATTGTAAAGCAGAAAATCAAATTTTATATTCCTTTCAATTCAGTGGTGCCTTATACCTTCAAAGGCAGGTTCCTACACAACCTCCATATTTCACTGTATTTTTATAGTGCTGTGCCATGGCCCCAGATTTATACTGCCCCTTTATTGTTCAGAAGAACATTTGAATAAGTTCATAGCAGGTTCAATAATGTGTGCTAATGTCAGACCTATTCATAGTCCTAGTGTGTAATTCCAAGTAAATTACTTCTGAAATGTTTTTTTGAGGTAGGTTTGTCTGGGCTAGGAACTGTGCAGAAAGCCTAAGGCTATCAAAGTCGGACAGAAGCTTTCAGAAGAATTCAGGATTCATCTGTCTGTTAACTACAGGCTGCAATACACTGCTTTGCTTTTGAACATACAACTTGGGGTGGGTTATATATTTGATTAAGGAAAACCTTTTTTGCTACAGGAAATGGCCACTTGTCATGGATGTGTATAAGTGAATCCAAGTATAGGTTAAGATCTACAGCTCTGGAAAAATTGAAGAGACCACTGCAATTTTTTCTTAAATCAGCATCTCTAAATGTATGGCAGCCATTCCATTCCACTCATATTTTTATTGGAATTTGGGAGAAATGTCAGTAGTTTATAGAATAAAACAAAAATGTTCATTTTACCCAAACACATACCTATAAATAGTAAAACCAGAGAAACTGATAATTTTGCAGTGGTCTCTTAATTATTTCCAGAGCTGTATTTTCTCTGTATTTTAGATTTCATTTTAGGTGAACTGTGAAAATAATTTAATGTATAGGATAACATAATACTTGTCTTACTACTGAATACTCAAAGTGCAGTTAAGTTTCAGATTTTCAGAACGTTACTAAAATTCCCTAATCTGTAATTTAATAACTGTAATGATTAGCTGCATAATAATATTTCTACTCCAAAATAAGTTTTGATTCTTATTGAATTTTCAGTGAGAGATTCTAATTACAGACCAATTTCCCTCTTTTCAGCACTATAACACCCACAGATGATCAGCTTCATGATTTTAATTTAAACCATCTTGAAATCCTGTAATTTAAACTATACATACATATTCTAGCACTGGTGTAGCCCTGAGTAAGTTTTATTCCACAACGTTCAATAATACGAAGTAAAAGCGTATTAAACAATTTCAGTTTTCTGTTTTAACAACAAAGAGAACTTGGGAAGAACAAGATCTGGCCAGCTGGAATGGAAATGGATGGAATATTGTGAGATGATCATTTAGTGGAAACCAGCTCAGAAGTCTTTGGAAAGAGTGATTTTCCTACAAGACTTGAATAAATGAAAATCTTCTTTCTTTGTATTTCAGGTCTGAAGTGCATTTGTCAGCTGTGTATTAATAATACGTGTGAGACAGAGGGGGCTTGCTGGAACTCAGTCACTCTCTACGATGGCAAGGAGAAGGTGGTGAAGTCCTGCGTGTCACCGTCCGAAATGAAGGGTCCACTCTTCTGCTACAGCTCCAGGAACGTGTCAAAAAGGCAGTGCTGCTTCACGGACTTCTGCAACAACGTCACACTCCACCTGCCCCAAGGTATTTTCTTCCTTTGCAACATATGCAAATACCCCAATATGTCTGTCTGTCTATTCTTCAAGACGGGAGCATTGTTTGCTGCCTCTGCTTTAGAGTTATTGTTCCTAGTGCACCTTTACAGACTAACACTGACCCAATTCATGCATGCTGTGACATAATAATGTTAGTTTAGGATGGGCAAAGAACTGGTGTTGACCTGCCAACCAGAGTTTAAAAATACCTTTTCCCATTGCATCCTTCTAGTAGCTGGATTGAGAAACCCTTTTAAGACAGCGTTCCAGTGCGACTGTTCAAAGTTTTTTTTTTTTTTTTTTTTTTTTTTTTCTGCTTGCTTTATTCGATGTATTGCCCTATATTTTCAAACTCTTTAATTTTAATTTAAAATGTATATCAGTTGCGATCTAATGGTGGCGACATCGGAGTCTGCAGCCTGCTGTACACACTATTAAACGTGTGTAGCAATAACAGTTTTGTTATTGATTTGTGTGTCACCTTCTGCCAGTAGCAAGAATATAAAGCTGCTGTAGGAACAAATTGCAGAGAGCAGTATGAAACTGCTGTGGTAGGGACTTGGGTGGGTGTCCTGAATGTATCGGTGCAGCTGTTCTTTTCCATCCAAGACAGGGGGATGAACCCTCTATCTGCCAGCCAACTCACGTACATATAAAGCTTTAAAGAAATATATACTGTAAATAATATATCAGAGGAGTCATCTCAGTGTTCGAATCTATCCCCCTGTGGTTAGCACCTATCTTTGGTATCTTTTTGATATTTTTTTTTCTTGAGTGGTGTTTTCAAGCTGTAGGTTTGCCTCTCACTCTTAATAGTAGTAGTAATCAAAGCACAGCAATTTACTTTCACGATTGAGCAAAGATAAAATGCACACGGTCGAGATTAAATGAGACTTTTCTCCGCCTGTTTCATAGAAGAAATCAATATAGTTGAGCACAAACGATGTAGCTGTTTATACTTTTTCTGATTATTTGTGCAATTACTGGTATCAATCTGTCCTCCTGTGGACTCAAACTTTGAAAACATATCGTTTAAAAAATATTGATGAAAAGCCTATTTAGCAGTGTGCCAGTTAACACAATGCAGTACTGTTTATAATGCTTACTTTCCTTTTTAGACTGACGTCCTAGGCCTGTTTAAGAAAAGTAATTTTTCTCAGCTATGCAGTGATTTGTCTTAATCACTTAATTAATAATTTAATTAAGTTAATTTGTCTTTGGATTCTTTTTTACAAAATGTAATTCAGACATATTTTAATTTCAAGGTAAATTAATCAAATTTCATTTTCTCTGCTTTTCACCTCTTATCTTCAGAAGGCTATTAATTTTGTTTGATGCCTGAAAAGCCCTACACTCTCTCCTTTTCCTCCATGTCCAGATGGTATGATTGGAGTTTGGAAAGTTGATTGTGTGCTTTTTCAGGTTCACAACCTTGGAATGCCTGAGATAGAATAGATAGAATTTAGAGAGGTTTCTAATGACTGATGAGGATCTCAAGTATTGAAAGATTGCAGGGAACATTTGACCATTTGAAGGGATGTGCTATAAAAGGTTGACGAACACTCCACATATACGTTTTCACAATAAAATGTTATCTAAATGGATATGAAAAACATTTATGGAAAGCTCTCTAAAGTTCAAACTCCTTTTCATACACCTTTCATTCTATAAATGCCATCCTGGTATATTAACTGAATTATTTAATTATATTAATACTGGCTTGGAAGCCTTACATAGCTTATAGTTCTAGATGTTATGGTCATTATACATGGGTGATTCAAACCCTATGTTGTTGTTGTTATTATTTATTTGTATCCAGGGTGACTTACAAAACATAAGTGCAATACATAGTGCAAAAATACAGTTCAGTACAAGGCATCAAACATTACAAATTCAGATTTACATAACACAAAGCAATTCAAAGCATAATACATTTTACAAATTCCAATTTACAGAAGTGAATACAATAAATTAGGTTTTACATCCTGGATAGTAAATGTTAACTAAGTGTCCAGTATTATACCAGGGGGCAAAACTGTAAATTTCCTCAAAAGATCAACATGAATAAATGCATTGTATAATCACTATGTCCAAAGCAATAAAAAACATAAACATATGTTTACATAATTATTAACTTCCATCTTCTCTAATAATTAACTTCGCAATGTAAAGATTGGTGAGTCTAATGTCCCTTAGCAGGACTCTGCAATCAGTGTTATAGATTTATAAGTTATAGATTACATTTTCTGCTGAATGTTCTCATGATTTTAAGGTGGAGTTTTTTTGTGTGTCCACCTGGATTGATATGACTAGGTTTAGTTGAATATAACCATCTGGAAAAGCTTTTTTTTTTTTTCAGTGACTTCAATGACTGTTGTCTTTGCCTCCTTCTGGAAGAAGCGATGTATACAAAATTAGGCCCCGGTTTCTGCATGGAATAAATTAAATGTGACAGAAATCCAGTTAAGAACCTCAGGTGCCACTATCAATTAAAACGAATATTAAGTCATCGACACAACATCGACTGGCTTATTATGAAATATCCCCTTATAATGAATGGATATTTAGGTATTATCTCCACCTGGTGCGTTTTCATTTTAAGTTCACCCACTGTCAAATATAAAAAGGGAAACAATATGATTAGTAAATAATAATTAAAAAAAAAAAACAGAAGATAGACTTAATTTTTTGTAATCCATAACCAAAGTAAATAAGTAAAAGTAATCTGAATTACTCTTTTTGAACCTTTTACAAAAATACAAAACAGATATTTTGTATTTAACCAGTAGCTGATGTGATAATGACTTAATAATCATCCTAAATGTTATAGATTAGGTACCCCACACTGTGCCAGACGCTAGGTTTTTCCTACGCTGTGGCCGAAGCGGCTGGATTCAAATTAAAGTTTTGTTGTCATCAGCAGCTCCTCTCAGCTTCTCCAAGTTCAAATGATTGTTCCCCTGGTTACTGAATTGATTGTATGTACTGATGCATAAAACATCGGTGATTCAGAAAGATTTGCAGGTCAGAGAGGAGAACTGAGTCCCAATTTTAATACCTTTTGAATAAAATATTGATGGCGTCTACAAATCTTCTAGACAAAGCCAAACACTAGATTGTGTTGACCCCAAAGGAGAGTCATTTCAATTATGGAATAAATAATTATTCCTTTGGTTCCTGAACTATTCCATGCACTTTCATGAAGGCTTAACTCTTGACCTTTCGTCTTATCGATTGTGAACCTTATTAGTGAACAGCATCCATTTGCCTGTAATGCTGTACTTTATTAACTGGATGGTGCTGAAATCAATGTAATTTCCTCAGGCTTCAAATGCAAGCATCCAGCCAGTAATTCATCCTGCAGGAAATGTACCCCTGTCAATGTACTTAGGGCTAAAATAAAGCTATAGAGTTTACAGCTGAAAGTGTATGTATATCCATGATATTCGAATGTTTGAAACAACAATATGTATAAGTGGATGGTATAAAAGACAAAGACTGAATTGAAAGTTTTTCAACACTGTATTTTAAAGTGTGCAGAATGTTGTAATTATTTAATTATTTTTCTTTGTGTGATGGCAGGTTTAATAACTGCCTTTTAATGACCAGGCCTTAAGCCTGCCATAGAAAACATCTGAGGGTTCGACTTTCTTAAACCGATTTCAGGTATGGTTGTGTACATTTGGTTGTGGACTGGTGTAAAGAAACTGTCAACAGTGTTTTAATATGATTTGGAAAAATTAATTCTCTATGCAGCACGCTTGACATGGTAGCTACCTAATGAACAGACTTTGGCATAAGAAACATTCACAGATTTGCGTTTGAGATTACTTTTGTTTGTTATTTAGTTATAAGGTTGTGTTTTGCAATTCTCCTGTCACCTTCCCACACGCAGTGTATTAATTGTTGCTGGTGTAATTCAAGAAACTCACCCTTAAAGCAAGCTGCCTCTAAGACTCGTGTTAAATGCTGTTCTGATTTAATTTTGTATCGCTCATGGTAAACATGGTAAACTGAGGACTTGTATGTGTAATTGGCTGTCCCTACACGACACAAGCTATATTTACTGCTAAACATCATCAGTAGAAGCAAATGTCTCTTTAGTATCAGGCAACACATAGAAAATCAACTGAACGATTAGGGTTGCCTAAGGACACACTGTAATGTAGCGGTTCTCAGCCCTGGTACTGGATCTTGTTCTGACTGAGCTCTCAATTTCTTAATTTAATTTTTAATTGACCTTTTTAAGTGTTTAGTTTACAGGAAGTTGGGGAATTCACGTGCCTTATATATTTTTTATATTTAACTTGAAATCCCCAACTGTTTTAATAAAAATAAAAAGTGTGTCCCCAAGACCAGGCCTTCGCACCACTGCTTTAATGTGTCTGAGAAAAATCAGGAAACTGTTTGAAAATGTACTGATTCACATAAAGAAATATATCACTGGAAAATATTTATTTCAATACTTTATTTGTATTCTCTCCATTCAGGTAAAGTATACCGGATGGTACATCATTTTTTTTAAAGGTAGAATATACAGTTTTAATATTTATTTGTATGTATTGAGCAGTTTGTCATGTGTCAGAAGCACTGTTGAGAGAGTCTCTTTTAGGTCGCTCTGTACTTAAGCTCCAGGTTAATGATTTGATGTTGTTTTGAAGAGCACTAGGAGTCATAATGTTTGTACAAATTACAGGAGGTATGTACAGGGCAATAAAGCAGTTTCCCTGCAAGGTCTCCCGTGTAGCTATTTTGGGAGTATAGTGCGTTCACGATCACAACATGTTTTCCTGTGTATCCTTGGATTTATAATCTCCTACGCATTCAAACCAGCTGACAACTGAGGATCCTGGCTGTGGTTCCCCCCTGGTTTATAGGCTAAGCTTTTGAAGTACATTAAATCCACATATGTATATAGACTAGAGTAGATCTCCATCCATGCCTGAGATGCACTTAATTTTATTTTACAAAGTTTAATATTCATCCAGCTTCTGACATATGGGGGAGGGGGGCAAAACTGTAAATTTCCTCAAAACAAACTAGTAATAATAAAGAGTTTTGGAATTGGATATATCCAAAAAAGGCCTTGAGAAAATATGACCTTTGTGATATACTGAGACTCGGGTCACGGAAACCCTAGGAACCAAAACAGGCTGATCGGCCACCTGAGACCAGGGATAGTGGGTGGACGCTTCAGCAATATTTATGTCTCTTTAGCAATTTGGAGAACATTCTTACCTTCTCATCTGGTGAAAAACAACTTGTTTATTCATTTATTAAAGGCATGGGTGACAGGGAGATGAAGAGATATAAATACATGCACTTATTTATTTTTAAATGTTTAACTACATTTAATTGAATTCTATTAAAATAAAATCCAGTGCATGACTCCCATCCACTCGTACAACACATGACATCCCTTGTGAAAGTTTATCACAGTTAATTGGGCAGTTTTTTAACAGATGTTATATGAACAGCTTCTCTGGTTAAGCTCTTTTACCAGGGATACTTTTGTGACAAGCTTTCATCAGGTTTTAGTTGCATTGTCTTTATATTGGTTCATTGGTGGTTCACTGCTCAGTAACGTCTGAAAACTTGCATTTGCACTTTAAGCAACACGTTTTGTCGCATCTTTCGTGTCCGAGTCATGCTCGTGTCTGCTTCTGTTTCATCAGTGCTGCTCCTTTGCAGGGGGATATTTGCAATGGTTTTCCAAAGTTAATGGAGAGCTGTGTCAATTTTAGGGCTGTAATGATACGCGAACCTCAACCGAAATCGCGATAAAAACATCCACGATCCCATGTCGTGGTTCAAGAACTTTTTTTTTTTTTTTATATATATATATATATATATATATAGAGGTTTCACATATAATGCTCTATAGAATTACAATAGCATGAACCGCGACACACGCCCCTCTCCAACCCCAGCAGCCTGCCATCAGTTGCAGCCCCTTGAGCTCTTGAGCACTACAATAAAATTCCACTACAACAAAATTCATTTTCTCATTGCACAGTACACATTACATGTAAATCATGAAATTATTATTCTATTTAGTTAGTAAGTTAAGGCAAGTATGACTTTACACTTGTTTTAGCGTCTTCCAACTACATGTCATGTGACCACTTTTCCAATCACGTGTCCACGTTGAGCTATTCCGTTATCTCAAGATGGCTAATAACCCTGAAATTGCAGACCCTTCCGGCACATACAACTCAGTAGTATAGGAATATTTTGGTTATCCAGTGGAGTAAATGGATGGCAATCGTGTCGTAGACAGAACACATACAATTTGCTGTAAGTGTTTCACAAAACTTCCTCAGGTGACAGGCAACACATCAAATATGCACACGCATATCAGAAGACATCATCCCGACATTGATCTAAGTGGTACACGGAAGAAATCTCAACATCAGCAGGTTACTCTTCCTAATGCCTTTCAAGTGAAGTTACCAGCCAACTCCGAAAGTGCTCAAAATATTACCAACGCAATCGGTGCTTTCATGGTCATGAATATGTGCCCCTTTTCAGTGGTTGAAAACAATGGATTCAAAAGTTTGCTCCGCGTGCTGGAACCCAGATATGTAGTGCCAACCCGACCGCATTTCACCCAAAATGTGTTGCCTAAACTTTATGACGAAGTAAAATAGAAAAAAAGTTCTTTATTAAATCACCAATAGGTTCAACAATTATTCACTGCCCCCCCCAGTAAAAAAAAAAAAAAAAAAAAAACATATCGAGGTATGAACCGAACCGTGGCTCAAAAATCGAGGTGTGAACCGAATTGTGGATTTTGTGTATCGTTACAGCCCTAGTCAATTTACATAGAGAAATCTTTGTATCTGGAAGGCAGCTATCTGAATTTCCCAAGTAGGTATTAATACTGCAGAGAATTTATGCTCATGACCTGCTAATGCAGTGGATCAGCAGCTAGTCTGATGAGATCTACTCAGCTCCAGCTGGCTGACCACTTTTTGCATGTACTTGTAGGCAAGAGTGCAAAAGCAAAACACATTTCGAAACACTTTGATTGTTTTCACATTTCTGACATCAATTGTGCAATGTTAACCTTACAAAGGAGTAAATAACTGTTGTAAACCCAAGATTACATTTTGAGAACTATAGAAAACGGACATAAAATACCATTTTAATGTACATTTGAAACTGTCTTTCAACTCTTACTTAACACATTCAAGCATTCATACTCTGAATAAGTGAATAGATCAGTATAAATATCAATTGAATGATTAAAAAAAACCTTTCCTTTTTCACAATGGCATGAGAATATTTTCACTCACTGCATATATTTACCTTGATTTGCACAATAACTTATATATTTTGTCATGGAAGTAAATAAAGTTCAAAGCTCCAGAAGAATTCCTAGTAATTGTTTCTGAGGGATGCAAACCATATGAAAATTAGAGAACAAAAAGACCAGAGAACATTGCCGTAGCAGCTATGGATAGTCCATGATTAGTATACCCAAACAGCAAAAATATATATTTTTAAGACCAGATCCCTAAAATTCAGGCTACTTCATGACTTTTACACCAATATGACAATAGTTTAGATGGTATGTACATGAATATGCAAAATTCTGCATACAGGAGGGGTAGCCTTTCATTATTCAGGGATTATTGGCGAGCTACTGTGTGTAATTAAATCTTGTCAATTTGCCCTTATATTCTTATCAAATGACAAGGACAAAGACATTAATAAACGGTGATGCATTGGATCATGGCGCTTTAATTTCTAAGTATGCGTATGCAAGGTCCATCCAGTCTCTTATTTATAAGAGTCTTTAGTGTTTTACATTAACTTTATTGTGTTTCCTTTGCTGCACTAAAGCTAAACCAGGACTTTTTAGTTCCACATAAAACTGTAATACAAAAACGGATAATATACTTATATAAGACGGGTATAATGTTTTAAAATATAATTGTCACAAAGGTCTGGCTTTGATAGCATAGTAGGGTAACCTGTCTGGACATTCCTATGTTATTTCACAAGCAAATGCTACCATAATTAAGGAAATGTTAGCAGGGGGCGGGCTGGGACCAGAAAACGGCCCTGGACTCGTGGGGGACGGTTGCTGGCAAAGTGCAGTCTGGTGGGGGGTGAGGGGGTGGTTGGGGGTGTTTGCTGGTGAATTGAGGTCGAGCGGCCCATGAAGCTAAAAAAATTGTTCGGCCCTTCTGGCATTTGCCAGAATTGCCCGATGGCCAGTCCGCCTGTGAATGTAAGACGCACTTGAGCCACATTAAATTATCTTTCCAGGTGTTTGCTTCTCGCAGGAGATAGTACGTGGGGGTGCCAGCGTTTAGAATGTTTTTCTAAACAACCCTACTCTTGAAAGATTAATAAATCTAATTTAATGTTTTTGTAATGGTTTAGTTGTTTGTTTTTCAGTGAGCATTTGTGTTATGCTCACTGTGCTTTCAATATGAACACAATGGTCATATTTTAAAGAGAGACATTTTTACAACTCACAAATGCTGTTTTCTCAGTTGGCAAGCTCCGAACACCACTAGTGTATAGAGTTCATTTAAGTTAAGACCGCATTATCATTTCAGACGGAGCTTATAAGTCTTTGTCTCTGGAAATGTGATTAATTTTAAATTTGCACAAGGCACAATTTATTTTCAATTTGAAATTAGTTGTATGCATGTTTAGCAGTGATTTTTGCTGCTTATGTATAGGATTCTTTGTTATACATATTGTTAGACTTTAGATCTGTTAAGTGTAAATTGTGTGTGTGTATATCTATATATATCTATATCTCTCTATATATATATATATCTCTCTCTCTCTCTCTCTCTCATATATATATATATATATATATATATATATATATATATATATATATATATATATATATATATATATATATATAATATATATCACACTCACCTAAAGGATTATTAGGAACACCTGTTCAATTTCTCATTAATGCAATTATCTAACCAACCAATCACATGGCAGTTGCTTCAATGCATTTAGGGGTGTGGTCCTGGTCAAGACAATCTCCTGAACTCCAAACTGAATGTCTGAATGGGAAAGAAAGGTGATTTAAGCAATTTTGAGCACGGCATGGTTGTTGGTGCCAGACGGGCCGGTCTGAGTATTTCACAATCTGCTCAGTTACTGGGATTTTCACGCACAACCATTTCTAGGGTTTACAAAGAATGGTGTGAAAAGGGAAAAACATCCAGTATGCGGCAGTCCTGTGGGCGAAAATGCCTTGTTGATGCTAGAGGTCAGAGGAGAATGGGCCGACTGATTCAAGCTGATAGAAGAGCAACTTTGACTGAAATAACCACTCGTTACAACCGAGGTATGCAGCAAAGCATTTGTGAAGCCACAACACGTACAACCTTGAGGCGGATGGGCTACAACAGCAGAAGACTCCACCGGGTACCACTCATCTCCACTACAAATAGGAAAAAGAGGCTACAATTTGCACAAGCTCACCAAAATTGGACAGTTGAAGACTGGAAAAATGTTGCCTGGTCTGATGAGTCTCGATTTCTGTTGAGTCAGAATTTGGCGTAAACAGAATGAGAACATGGATCCATCATGCCTTGTTACCACTGTGCAGGCTGGTGGTGGTGGTGTAATGGTGTGGGGGATGTTTTCTTGGCACACTTTAGGCCCCTTAGTGCCAATTGGGCATCGTTTAAATGCCACGGCCTACCTGAGCATTGTTTCTGACCATGTCCATCCCTTTATGACCACCATGTACCCATCCTCTGATGGCTACTTCCAGCAGGATAATGCACCATGTCACAAAGGTCGAATCATTTCAAATTGGTTTCTTGAACATGACAATGAGTTCACTGTACTAAACTGGCCCCCACAGTCACCAGATCTCAACCCAATAGAGCATCTTTGGGATGTGGTGGAATGGGAGCTTCGTGCCCTGGATGTGCATCCCACAAATCTCCATCAACTGCAAGATGCTATCCTATCAATATGGGCCAACATTTCTAAAGAATGCTTTCAGCACCTTGTTGAATCAATGCCACGTAGAATTAAGGCAGTTCTGAAGGCGAAAGGGGGTCAAACACAGTATTAGTATGGTGTTCCTAATAATCCTTTAGGTGAGTGTGTATGTGTGTGTGTGTGTGTGTATATATATATATATATATATATACCGATCAGCCATAACATTATGACAGGTGAAGTGAATAACACTGATAATCTTGTTATCATGGCACCTGTCAGTGGGTGGGATATATTAGGCAGCAAGTGAACATTTTGTCCTGAAAGTTGATGTGTTAGAAGCAGGAAAAATGGGCAACGTAAGGATCTGAGTGACTTTGACAAGGGCCAAATTGTGATGACTAGACGACTGGGTCAGATGATGACTCATCTGACCGACCTGGTCAGATGAGTCATCCTTCACCATATTCTCGTGGGCCAGTGCATGTGTGGTGACACCGAGAGAAGGGTCAGGCCCGACTGCTTGACCCATACAGTGAGGGGGTCCGGAGGCTCTGTTATGCTGTGGGGGGCATTTTCCTGGCATGGTTTGGGTCCACTTGTACCCTTAGAGGACAATCATTGGAAATCATTACAAAGTTATTCTGAGTGATCACCTTTATCCTGTGGTGACACATTTCTATCCTGATGGGAGTGGTCTTTTCCAGGATGACAGTGCCCCATCCACAGGGCAGGAGGGATCACTGAATGGTGTGATGAGTATGAAAATGATGTGAATCATATGCTGTGGCCTTCACAGTCACCAGATCTCAACCCAGTTGAACACCTATGGGAGATTTTGGACCGACGTGTTAGACGGCGCTCTCCACCACCATCATCCCAAATGAGAGAATATCTTTTGGAAGAATGGTGTTCATCCTTCCAGTAGAGTTCCAGAGACTTGTAGAATCTGTGTCAAAAGCATTGAAGCTGTTCTGGGGCTCGTGGTGCCCAACACCTTACTGAGACACTTTGTTGGTTTTGCCTTTAATTTGTCACCTGTCTATATATATGTATATACATATGTGTATCTTTTGCGTGTTAATAATATTATTATTCATTTTATCACTTTCAAATATATTGGACTCGTGGGTTAGTTGTTTTGACAAATTCATCTTGGTTCCATCTACAGTTACAGGACATGTTTTTTTCTTTGATGTTTTAGGATTATTATTTATTCTATATTTCTTAGCAAATGTCATTATCCAGGGTGATTTACAATTCTTACAATATATCAAATTATTTTTACATACAATTACCCATTGATACAGCTGAGTTTATACCGGAGCAATCTAAGTAAAGCGCATTGCCTAAGCGTACAACGGCAGTGTGTGCCTCCTGGGACTGAAGCCACAACCCTCCACTATAGAGCCCTAACCACTGCTCCACACTCTGCCCTTTGTTATAGAGGTTACTTGTTAAAATGAACACAAGCCACTAGATGGCATAACAATATCATTAATATCAATTAGATACAGGTCTGACAGCCCAGGCTAATCTTGACTATTTATGGTTTTATTTTGAATCGGTATTTATCTCCTGCCCTTTTTATTTTTAATTTTTTACCTAATTCGTTTTTTTTATTTCTGTAGGCAGTGCAATTTTATAATATTTGTATCCCTCTCTGTACTGCTATTGCTTCTACTACTACTACTACTACTACTACTACTACTACTGCTACTACAACAACTACAACAGCTACTATAATACCCCTGTAAGTACTACTGCTGTATTACAACTTGTACTACTGCTTTTGTCTATATTACAACTCCTACTACTAATAAAATAATAAAGCAAAATCAGATGTGATTCTGTGAACTAAAGAATTGTTTTTTATGTAATTTTCTTAAGAAATTGATAGTGCCCGATTTGATGCACAGGTCGGTGGTGAACTCTTTTAACCTTGAGTACCAAATCACAACAGTATCTTTCACCCACAGGTGAACTTTTACTGCCTCTGAACAGAAGTATCACTTTTAGTTTCCACATGGTTCTCTTTTTCCTAGTGGTAATTAAACAAGACAGTGCTCTGGTTTATTCACTGTATACCGCAAGATTCTAGATGTATTTGGGTGTGTTTCAGTTTTATATTATGTATGTATGTCTCATAAATAACTATTTTTGTAATTGTGGAATTCATTTTATTCTACTTTTAAAAGTCTGTCCCTGTTGCTATGTACAGGATTATAATGGTAAAAACAGATAATTGAAACAACCAAACTCTTGTACAGTTGTGAAAATAATGTAAAAGTCAATCTGTATGGTTATATAGAACATTTATCTTGGAGAACACTCTAATTTTTAACTGTACCTTCAGGAACTAGGTCTGCAGTTTGCAACTTTGGGCTGTCATTTTATTTCCCCTTTATAGTGCACCACTTTCACCACTGGTGAAATCATAAACCATGCAAGCTTGCTCAGCAGGATGTTTAATCTTAATTTTGACATCTTGGGGAGGTATACACTCACCAACTTAATGGGTATTGCATTGGTAGCCATGCAAAAAACATAACTGCAGGCATGACGTGGCTCCTACCCAGTTGGCTTGGGATTGACACCTGGGTCATTAGGGCACATGGCAACCTGAGCCCCTCTTCACATCAAGCGAGCCGAGGGGCAGCTGTGAAGGTGCTGATGGGTGAAAGGGTAGGCAGAGGAACTTGTAGCAGGAAACCCCAGGGAGAGAGACGTGATCACCTGTATTTATACCTGAGTGGGAATTTGGGTGTTGTCATTAGTTAGGGGTTGACTACTCTCCCCAATTTATATCTCCATTCTATATAAAAACTACCATTATTATGTGTTTCCAAATAAAACAATATTTTATATATTTATATTATTTTAGTAATGTTTGCCTTTACTTTTTGCTCTAACCTTAAGGAACATTTTCTTGATTTTAGTGGGAAACTCATCTAATCCTCCAAGCTGGGGAGCCCTGGAGCTGGCGGCGGTCATAATTGTCCCAGTGTGTCTCCTCTGTTTGGGGATAATCCTGGGGATCTGCACCGTGCATAGCCAGCGATGCACTTACAGCAAGGCTAAGAAACATGACGTGGAGGAGCCTTTGACTGACCGAAACCTACTGTCAAGTGAAAAGTCCTTGAAAGACCTGATATTCGATCTAACCACGTCAGGATCTGGATCAGGTATGCTAGACCAATCCAAAAAATATAGATTTTACTCGTAGAAGGCTGAACTCCTGAATTTCAGTGTCAAAATGTGTCATTGCAACATTTGTAACCCCTGAAAATGCTCTGAAGTTGATGTCATTTCAGTTTTTCATTAGCTAGCCTCAGCTCACTACTTGGTATGCACAGTTTCCATATGCTTTTGAACTTTGAAATCGCAATAAGATTTTTTAATGAAAATGTAATTGTTAATGTGGTCCAGGTTAGAAATGCATTTATTTTTTTATACCTGACACCCACTGCTCTATCTGATACATGGATTCAATATTTTCATTCATGGTCTTCATCCTGTAGATCCCAAGCAACATCACTGTAGTTGTTAGCATTTGTTTATATGTCACAATGTAATAATTTTCTATTAATTATTTTTGGAAGTATATTCTCTGAAATCTTTCAATACTTATCTTAGGACTGCCACTGCTTGTGCAACGGACAATTGCCAGGACTATTATTCTCCATGAAATAATTGGGAAAGGTCGTTTTGGAGAGGTTTGGCGGGGAAAGTGGAGAGGGGAGGATGTGGCTGTAAAAATCTTTTCCTCTCGCGATGAGAGGTCTTGGTTCCGAGAGGCAGAGATCTACCAGACTATCATGTTAAGGCATGAAAATATACTGGGTTTCATTGCGGCCGATAACAAAGGTAGACTTTTCTCTACTTTGTGGATTGAATAATATAGAACTTATTGACCAATAGAAGCAGTAATCAATGTTTGTGGGGAAATGGCAAAACCTGCTTAGCTGCATGGATATTCATTTAGTAAAGAAGAAGAATTATTTGTCATTTAAGTAATTTAATACGTAAACGATAAGAAAATGTATGTGGAATCTTAAAAGGGCCTTCCATGGTGATGCTTACACAAAAGTGATTGTTTTATTAATGGCTATTTAAATAACCAAATCAAGTTCACAGAAGTTATATGTCAGTTTAATTAGTTATAAGCTGAGTTATTGGCAGAGGAAAATCAGCTCATGTATGTGAAAAGGAATGTGTTACTGATTTTCTGATTCTGTGTGTTTTAGACAATGGAACCTGGACGCAGCTTTGGCTGGTGTCAGAATACCACGAGTACGGATCACTGTTTGATTATCTAAACCGATACACCCTCTCTGTGGAAGGAATGATACTGCTCGCACTTTCGATTGCCAGTGGTCTGGCACACCTTCATATGGAAATAATCGGAACTCAGGGTAAATTAGACCTTTAAGTTTTGGCGAAGAGAGAACACACCTCGACTAACCAGTGTGCTGTGGTAATATATTTCTGTGTGATTGTTAGATGACTTATTTTATTTGATGAATTGATTATCTAATGATGCCTTTGATATTATTAATGACCTTAATAATGAAGCTTACACATTACATTTACACTTGCCAGATTTACTTATCTTTCTGTATGAACCACATTTATAGTATCAAATTACTGGACAAGCACATCAATGCCAGAGACCAACTCAGAAAATAACACCATTACTTTGTAATTCCAGTACCAAGGACTTTATTAAGTGTCCATATTCTTCTAAATAGGTATGGGTCACCAAAGCAAAATTCTGCTTATACAAATTTTGTTTTTCTGGTACTGATTTAAACAGTGCCCATCCACTGCCCCTGTCATAATAATAGAGGTTTACAGAGGAAATGCAAATCTCTTATTTTCTGCTAAACAGGAAAACCAGCTATCGCTCACAGAGATCTGAAGTCAAAAAATATCTTGGTGAAAAAGAACGGAACGGGGGCCATTGCAGATCTGGGCCTGGCTGTTAAACATGATTCGATTACCAACACGATTGATATACCATCTAACCACAGAGTGGGAACTAAAAGGTGAGCCTGTCACAGTTGCTTTAGAACAGCATCTTTTTAAAACCTGCATCCTGCAAAGAAAACCGTTTATTACAATAGCCTTTATGTTTATTCATTCCTCAAAGAAGTGTAACTAACTGTAGATTGACAGAGAAAATGCAGATGTTTATATTGGAATCAATCCATCCCTCAATTCCAAAAACAGGCAAAAGTTCCAACAGCAAAACAGGCAAAGGGTAGCACCACAACATAACGTCATCCACATGTCATATCACTGTGCTATGTATGCTGCTGTATTTACACTATTTACAGAAAAATACATAAGCCACATATTAGTAAAGCTCATCAACATGCAAACTGTTTCTGTAAATAAATCGGAAGGATAGGAAATCCTTCTATACACTTAATTTTGATTACAGTAATCAAGATTAACTAATTGTCATTTCCTGACTGCCATCAGTGCTTCACCACAGCATATCTAGGCTACCTTAAAACACAGAGGTGTCATGGCTTACAGTCAGAACAGAAGTACAAATGATTCATAGTAACTGAGTTTGTTCACTTCAGGTACATGGCCCCAGAAATTCTTGATGACACAATCAATATGAACAACTTTGAGTCATTTAAACGAGCTGACATCTACTCCTTGGGCTTGGTGTATTGGGAGTTGACGCGGAGATGCTCTGTGAGAGGTAATTCACAAAAGCATTTCAGTGGAAAAAAAGTGTCTGTTTTTGTTTTAATGTTTTTTACAAATACAAATCCCCTGAAAGTTGACCCCAAACCCCACATGCTGAATCTCGATGGCTTGCTATTTTTTATGTGGCATAAATTACATTATTTTAAAATTAATGTAGCAGACTTATGTATATACCATAACTTTCTATGAATTAAATTCTAGTAAATTAAGTAAATGCCAGTAAAGTAAATTAATCATTAATTATTTACAGTGCAGCAGTTATTTATTATCTTTGTAATAATAACTTGACTTTTTTTTTTTTTTGGTCAAGGAATCTATGAAGACTATCAGTTGCCTTACTATGATTTGGTGCCTTGTGATCCTTCTATAGATGATATGAGAAAAATTGCATGTGACCAGAAACTGAGACCAAACATTCCCAATCAGTGGCAGAACTGTGAAGTAAGTATATGCTTAGTACTCACCTAGAAAAGCCAAGCTGAGAGAACTACCAATTAAGCAGTAGATACTAGGAGCTTCATAAGCCATAGAAAACATCTGTCTGAAACTGGCACACAGTATCAGCTTTGTAATTGCTGCAGGGTTCATAAAATTGAAGTTCAGAGATTTTAAAACTGAGTCTGACTGTAAAACTGACTGTTATTTGTATTATTCTTAATATATACAGTACTGTGCAAAACTTTCAGGCAGGTGTGAAAATATGCTATAAAGAAAGAATGCTTTCAAAGATAGACATGTTAATAGATTATATTTATCAATTAACTAAATGCAAAGTGAGTGAACACAAAGAAACATCTACATCTAATCAATATTTGGTGTGACCACCCTTTGCCTTCAGAACAGCATCAATTCTTCTAGTTACAGTTGCACACAGTTTTTGAAGGAACTCAGCAGGTAGGTTGGTCCAAACATCTTGGAGAATTAACCACAGTTCTTCTGTGGATTTAGGCAGCCTCAGTTGTTTCTCTCTCTTCATGTAATCCCAGACAGACTCGATGATGTTGAGATCAGGGCTCTGTGGGGGCCATACCATCACTCCGTGGACTCCTTGTTCTTTTCGCTGAAGATAGTTCTTAATGACTGTCGCTGTATGTTTGGGGTCGTTGTCATGCTGCAGAATAAATTTGGGTCGAATCAGATGCCTCCCTGATGGTATTGAATGATGGATAACTATCTGCCTGTACTTCTCAGCATTGAGGAGACCATTCATTCTGACCAAATCCCCAACTCCATTTGCAGAAATGCAGCCCCAAACTTGCAGGGAACCTCTACCTTGCTTCACTGTTGCCTGCAGACACTCATTAGTATACCACTCTTCTGCTACAGCCAGATATTTCAAATTTTGACTCGTCAGTCCAGAGCACCTGCTGCCATTTTTCTCCACCCCAGTTCCTGTGTTTTCGTGCATAGTTGAGTCGCTTGGCCTTGTTGCCACGTCGGAGGTATGGCTTTTTGGCCGCAAGTCTTCAGTGTAGGCCACTTCTGACCAGACTTCTCCCGACAGTAGATGGGTGTACCAGGGTCCCAATGTTTTCTGCCAATTCTGAGCTGATGTCACTGCTGGACATCTTCCGATTGCAAAGGGAAGTAAGCATGATGTGTCTTTCATTTTTCATCAAGTTTCCCTGGCCGACCACTGCGTCTATGGTCCTCAACGTTGCCCGTTTCTTTGTGCTTCTTCAAAAGAGCTTGGACAGCACATCTGGAAACCCCTGTCTGCCTTGTAATTTCTGCCTGGGAGAGACCTTGCTGATGCAGTATAACTACCTTGTGTCTTGTTGCTGTGCTCTAGCCTTGGTACATGACTTTTGACAGTATACTGTCTTCAGCAACCTCACCTTGTTAGCCGAGTTTGGCTGCTCCTCACCCAGTTTTATTCCTCCTACACAGCTGTTTCTGTTTCAGTTAATGATTGTGTTTCAATCTACATATTGAATTGATGATCATTAGCACCCATTTGGTATAATTGTTTAATCATACATCTGACTATATGCTTACAAAATTCCTGACTTTGTGCAAGTGTATCTAGAATAATTGATGCTGTTTTGAAGGCAAAGGGTGGTCACACCAAATTTTGAAATCATTCTTACTTTACAGCATTTTCTTACACCTGCCTAAAACTTTTGCACAGTACTGTATACTTTTTTGTTTGTCGCTAACTTGTGGACTAAAGGCCTTTGCACACTGTATCCGATGATGCATCTGATTCTTACATGCTTGAAAAGAGAAAAAAAAACTAGTGTATGCATCCCTATCTCAGCATGCACACTCAGTCCATAAGTGTCGTACAATGGTGATGCGTCCATTTTGGAATCGAAACGAGTTTGATTCGATCCATTTTTACATTTTACATGCATCAAAAATGACATTGACTAATGTAAAATGACAGGTAGATTGTGGATTGATGCACTTCATTTGTGTCCTCTGGAAAAGCTTTTCATCTGCATGTCTAACCACAAAGAAGTACAGTGAGGGGAAAAAAGTATTTGATCCCCTGCTGATTTTGTACGTTTGCCCACTGACAAAGAAATGATCAGTCTATCATTTTAATGGTAGGTGTATTTTAACAGTGAGAGACCGAATAACAACCAAAAAATCCAGAAAAACGCATTTCAAAAAAGTTATAAATTGATTTGCATGTTAATGAGGGAAATAAGTATTTGATCCCCTATCAATCAGCAATATTTCTGGCTCCCAGGTGTCTTTTATACAAATAACCAGCTGAGATTAGGTGCACTCTCTTAAAGGGAGTGCTCCTAATCTCAGCTCATTAACTGTATAAAAGACACCTGTCCACAGAAACAATCAATCAATCAGATTCCAAACTCTCCACCATGGCCAAGACCAAAGAGCTGTCCAAGGATGTCAGAGACAAGATTGTAGACCTACACAAGGCTGGAATGGGCTACAAGACCATCGCCAAGCAGCTTGGTGAGAAGGTGACAACAGTTGGTGCGATTATTCGCAAATGGAAGAAACACAAGATAACTGTCAGTCTCCCTCGGTCTGGGGCTCCATGCAAGATCTCACCTCGTATAGTTTCAGTGATCATGAGAACGGTGAGGAATCAGCCCAGAACTACACGGGAGGATCTTGTTAATGATCTCAAGGCAGCTGGGACCATAGTCACCAAGAAAACAATTGGTAACACACTACACCGTGAAGGACTGAAATCCTGCAGCGCCCGCAAGTTACCCCTGCTCAAGAAAGCACATGTACAGGCCCGTCTGAAGTTTGCCAACATCTGAATGATTCAGAGGAGAACTGGGTGAAAGTGTTGTGGTCAGATGAGACCAAAATCGAGCTCTTTGGCATCAACTCAACTCGCCGTGTTTGGAGGAGGAGGAATGACCCCAGGAACACCATCCCCACCGTCAAACATGGAGGTGGAAACATTATGCTTTGGGGGTGTTTTTCTGCTAAGGGGACAGGACAACTGCACCGCATCAAAGGGAGACGATGGATGGGGCCATGTACCGTCAAATCTTGGGTGAGAACCTCCTTCCCTCAGTCAGGGCATTGAAAATGGGTTGTGGATGGGTATTCCAGCATGACAATGACCCAAAACACACAGCCAAGGCAACAAAGGAGTGGCTCAAGAAGAAGCACATTAAGGTCCTGGAGTGGCCTAGCCAGTCTCCAGACCTTAATCCCATAGAAAATCTGTGGAGGGAGCTGAAGGTTCGAGTTGCCAAACGTCAGCCTCGAAACCTTAATGACTTGGAGAGGATCTGCAAAGAGGAGTGGGACAAAATCCCTCCTGAGATGTGTGCAAACCTGGTGGCCAACTACAAGAAACGTCTGACCTCTGTGATTGCCAACAAGGGTTTTGCCACCAAGTACTAAGTCGAAGGGGTCAAATACTTATTTCCCTCATTAACATGCAAATCAATTTATAACTTTTTTGAAATGCGTTTTTCTGGATTTTGTTGTTGTTATTCTGTCTCTCACTGTTAAAATACACCTACCATTAAAATTATAGACTGATCATTTCTTTGTCAGTGGGCAAACGTACAAAATCAGCAGGGGATCAAATACTTTTTTCCCTCACTGTATACAACAAAGCAAATAAATGTTTAGCAAGCGATCGGGAAGGAGCTGGGCATGGTAGCTATTGATGTAGCTAGAATTCTCATAGAAAGTGGTAAAGCACAGACCTACGTTATTTACAAAGATTTGCGCTTTCAAATAATTTGTTTAATGTTGAACCATGCATTCTGTAATTATGTCTGAGGTGTAGTTTGTGTGCAGTAAGGTTTTATAAAGAAACCGTAGCATAGCTTGCTAGACACACACCAGTACAAAAAGAGGAAAGGTTGTGTACCTGGTGCGGTATTAATGGATCCAATGTCCTTGACAGACAACTTTTCAGATGACGGGCTACATATGACGTATCGCATCCTGTGTGCAATGGGCTTAAGCCTTTTGTTCTAACCATGTGGAATATGTGCACCTTAAATGTTTCTTTGTCTGAAAGGGTATTTTGAGCCTTAGGATTTGTGTCTGTTTGTCTGTCTCACAGGCGCTTCGAGTGATGGGTAAAATAATGCGCGAGTGCTGGTACGCCAATGCAGCTGCTCGACTCACAGCTCTCCGCATCAAGAAAACGGTCTGTCAACTTACAGTAAGCAAGGATGTCAAAGATTAGTTGGCTTTTGCAGACGATGCAAAGGACATTCGATGTATTCAACTTCATGCTACCTCACGAACATATTTAAGTGCCCAAAGCTTGATATTGTAAAACTGCTTTTGCCATACATTTAATGCTAGGCAACAAGGCAGATTTGATTGTAATGTTAATGTTACTGAGTAACTCACTGGCATGCCTGATTGTACAGGACCTTTGTTCTACCTGTAGAATAATTGTTACCACAGAACCTTTCATAGAAGTCAGGATGGTAAAACTAAGGCTATTCCCTTGGTGAAAACAAATGGCACCATATTTCTTACAGGTAAAATTAAATGTTATTTTTATATTAACATCCACAGTTGAAATAGTTTTCAAATTCCACTTGAAAAATACTCCAAGGACCAAGTTTTTTCTGAGTTAGTTATTATGTTCTTCTGAAGCTTTTGTTCTTTTAGCCTGATTTTGTTAATTTTGTTTCACAGTTATTATATCTAAGTTTAGAAATCTTTGATGGGCAGTGTAGTACATATAGGAGGGGATTTTAGTTTGTACTTTCAAGTACAATTATTCATGGGCAGGCATAAGAAAGTATTACTGTCTTTGCTGCTTATAAGTATAAAGTAATATTGTAATGTCTATAGTTACACAAATACTAAATTGATGTAGTTTTGAACACAATATGGCATAATAGGACAGTGTACATATATATATTTTGTTAAAATTTAAACCAATATGTTTTATATTGACAGTGCACAGAAAGCAAGAAGTGAAACGAAGCTTAATCACATTTGATCTTAAACACTCAACCTCAAATCGTTTCCACAGGTGGTTAAACACATGCTTGAACCATGTTTTATTCCAATTCAATAGAGTTCACTAACTAAAACACAAGATGATCTTCTTTAACATTTCATTGTTGTGGTTCAAAGCATAACCAGAAATGTTCCGCTTCACATGCATTTATGTAAAATCAGACAAAGTATGATACAAATATTGTATAGAATATTTTGCTACTTGCTGGTTATTTTACTCCAGAATCATACTGAAAATATGAATACATAAATGTAAAAGATGATAAAAAAAAGTTTCAATAAGCATTCTGTTTTTGCTTTTGGATATGATTCCTAAAGTCATAAACATTTGGAGCAGTTATTTCAGAGCCTTTTAAAGAATGCTACTTCTTGTACAGATTATAAAATGCCAACAGGAAACTAGTCCTGGATGTAAATAATAGCACACATATTTTATATTTTGTATAAATATATTTTGTTGTAATTGTGATGTATTGTACTGTATTATATTGTATTGCATTGTATTGTATTATGCTGCACTATATATTTGAGCTCCATGAAATAGTATACATTTTTATTTTAATACAACTTTTTGAATTATTATTTAAAATAAGTATTTTAACTAAATATTAACATTTATTTTTCAGATTATTTTAAACAGTTTGATCATTTAAACCTTATTAGAATTGGCAATGTAGTGTAGAACCTCAAACTGTTTCTGGAAATTGTAAATTTAAATGACAAATATTCCCTTTTTCAGACATAATTAGTATAAATGTTCTCCTTATTCTTTCATGTCTCCATAAAATGTGTACCTTTACATATTTAACAATATGTTCACACAATATACTGTCGCCACAGATCTCCTCTGAACTGCTTCTAAAAATATATTGTTAAAATAAGTACTTCACTTTCTGAATATATAAATACACCTGCAATGTTACAGGGAATCTCTGTAGTGGACATTTCTGCTGATAATTTAAAGGATTTTGAATCTGGAAATTCATCTGAATTTGGTGCAAAAAAACAAACAAACCAAAAAATCTACACTGGATTTCTACAGATTATAAACAGGTTTTGTTACACTACAGTGGTTGAGCATTTAGATGTTAGCTGTAGCTATACTTATTTGTATTCAACTCAAATTGTTACACAGTTGAACCCAGAATTATAATTTACAGACAAGTTGGACTCCCCAGTGCTGAAATTGTAGGTCCTGTTCTGGACATGACAGAAGTCCTATTGAAAATGGAAAATGTGTAGATGCATTTTCCACATTTCTATAATTCCATTGTATTTTTAATTGGCACTAGGCAACCTCATTGGATTTTATCCGCTGAATAGTCAACCTTGTGTCCACATCTCCAGTTTTAAACGCTTAATTGTAGATTTAATTAAATATCTGACAGTTACAATAATACCGTAATCTGGGAAGGGGTGCTTACTTAATAAGACTCTGTAGGCGGTGGAGTATCAGAATGCAACATAGCAATTATCTCCCCATAAAATGTATTATGAAAGGACCATGCAGATAACAGCCTTCTGTTCTGAGTTAGTGTCCCATTGTTTATCAAATGCATCAGCTTGAATATGCTTGAGAGTTGGTATTTGTCTTTTTATCTGTTATGTTATATCTCAGTATGATGTAATGTTGGCCTGGAATATGTGCACTACATGAATGTACTCAATGTATATTGGATGTCAGGCTCCACATTATTTTAAAATACGTTTGTTTCTAAAGGGGAAAGGGGGGGTAAATTGATGACAGTATTTCTGATTGTATGTAAAATATTGCTGTAAACTTGCCCAGTTTGCATGCATCTTTCTTGTTCTGTATGCTTTTATTGCTTTTCCATCTCGTGTATTGTTTTGACTGTCTTGGTTTGTGACTTTTCTGTGTGTCTTTTGTATGCATATGACAAGAAATGTGAAGAGATAAATAATGTTTTTTGGCTCAAAGTTACCTAAGGGAAAGGAAAACTTAATCTTTACCAGCAAAGCTCCTGGTATAATAATAATTATTATACCTTACTTGGAGATTATCAATTAGTTCAGTCTTTAAAACTGAAGATTAAGTAAATGGCAAAATGTAAAATTAAATAAACACAGTGATAGAAAATTATTTATTTGGAGATACAGAAATAAGACTTTAATTGAGAACACAGAACAATATGTAACAACACAGATTTGTAGATTCCAGAATCTGGCAAAACAGAGCAAATATTCACAAATCAAATACAGAGAGTTTAAAGTTGAAGTTGAATAAAATACTGCATTTACGCATTCAAAATAATAAAACTGTGAAATGTGCACACTGTGTCACTATGCAAAGATCAGAGCACCTTGTGTGCTCAGGGCAATACGGTTCAGCAACATCTGTCAAAATGAAAGTGCAACCAGACAAACCTTGGAGAATATTGTTAGAATGCAATAGTTTGGTTGGGAAATTGATGTTCTGTAGCATGTAAATCGAAAGTCAATAGAAGTGCAAAATGTTATCACAAAATGTAAATGATTAATTTCACTGTCCATCTGTAATGCATAGCCTTCAGATTTTATTAATTGCATATATATGTATTTTGGTTTATGTGTTACAGATCATCAGTTCATGAGTTTGTTGTCTATTAAAATGAAGCCTTACTAATTGTTAATAGTGTGTCGTTCCTGCGAGTTCAGAACTGGCCTGTTTTCTGTAACCATGAAATAATGAAAATATTTGTTCCTTGCACACCTCTATGTAGATATTTGACCCAAAACCATTAACTTACTTCTTTGTGAAAAGCAAAAGTATAAATGCAGGTTTGGGCGGCTTTGGAATTTCAGGTGGAAATTAAATCGGGAGTTTTGCAATCTCATAGTCAGTGCAGTAACAAGTTACCAGTTGATATAAAACAGCCATATCAAGATCTAAAACACAGATTGAAAACTGTATTCCACTGTAAATAGTTAAAAGATTTTAAGGCATTTTATGTTATAGGCACAGACTAAATTTACATTTTCACCTGGCCACCAATCATATAATGCAAATTATAGTTGTTGGCAGGTTTCCAGTCAGTAGAAAACCTGCGGCAGGAAGGATTTGGATTTTAATGTGTGGCTGGCAAATTAATCAATGTTTTATTGAATCAAGGCCAAAATATTAGTGTTAAAGAAAATGTGTAGCACTGGGGGGTTTTTGTCTTTAAACAGAACAAGGCCGATTTTAACAGTTGAATGTGTACTGAAGTAATACTTTATTGGCTGGTTTAACAGACCTCGATTAGCACTAGTCAAGGGGCCAGATTAAATCAAAACTTTGACCCACCCGGTAATAGGAAAAAAAAAATAGTTTGCTATGAGCAGGTGGGTCAAAGTTTTGATTTAATCCGGCCCTTGGTCTACTCTAATAAGAAATAAAATAATTCTGGGCCCTTATAACAAAAAATGGAAAAGTAAAACCAGTGATTTTTTACAGTGGTTGGAGTAAACACTTCTGGATACAGCACTGTGATTTTGTCCTCACTTAGGAATTAATTGCTGAATTAAAATTGTAAGTGTGAAAAATAAATAATTGTTTAAACTTCTTTGTACAAACATTTGCATAGTTTATATAAAATTGAACTTTGCCTCCTTTAAAACCAAACACCTTAATTGATGAATGGATTACACTATGACAGGAAATTTACAATCTATTTTGGGCCATTGTGAATTGATCAAATTAACGTATTCCTTTCATTCACCTCTTGTTTGTGATGTTGACATCCGAGATAGGAGATTTTGGTTGTAGTGTGCCCACATTTGCTCATATTTAAATATCTTAAATGCACAATTTTAATGAGGGGTTACATGATTATAAAATATATATAAAGACATGAAACAATGTTGCTTTAAAACAGTATTATTACCTGGTGTGTAAGAGAACAAGAACAGTGACATTTTGCTGCAAACTCGGGCTGAATGTATGTATACACAAATGACTGATTGTATCTGGCAAAGCAGTAAGTATTTTACCACTATATTATGTATTAACACAATTGAGATGTTTTTAATGTAACAACTGCCTTCTTGATATTGGATATATAAATATATATTGATCCAATCAGGGATGAAGTGAAACATTTTTTTGATATGTTGGCTGTTTTCTCTGGAAAATATCTCCATGCCCCCAAATCTATTAAGTATCATGTTTGATATGGCTGAATATGTTCTGCTAAAGAAGGGTTCAGTTATGTAGCCCGTTTCATGTAAATATTGCATATCTTTGTGTTTTAATGTTAAGTTTATTGTATGAAATGGTTGTTGCAAATATTATATAAAATAAAATGTATTTATCTAAATGCCTTGCACAATTCTTACACAATATTTGAAACAGCTGTGTTATCAAAACAGCCCTGTTTAAAAAATGTTTCTGGAATATTATTGTCTTGAAGATGACCTGATCAAGTGACATGGTGCAATGTGACTGTGATTGGTGACTATGAATTCATATGGCACAGTGGCATAGTCATAGGGGTAGAGCCTCCCATAATCAGCAGTACCTAATTTTCTACATTGTGTGAAGAAAACGTTTGTTCGTCTCAGATCGTTCCCTATGCCCTTTCCATTATACTTGAGGTAGTTCACGTCCCATACTCCACTAGTAGGGTACACTTTCACCTTGGGACAGCAGCATACTTTAATCAAATTGAATATTCCACGTGTGTAAAATATGAAACGCATGGAATCTAAAAATCTGCATCTTTTTATTTCTAACATTTCTCCTGAACATGTCTGTCAAATTTCCTGTAATAAATAACCGAACATGGTAACTAGCCTAGTGTTAGGAAAACAGTGACAGAACTGCATTAACCTGCATTAAGATCATATATCCCTATACCGAACATTTGCCATCATAATAATGTGTTTTGTGTGTGTGTGTGTGTGTGTGTGTGTGTGTGTGTGCAAATTCTTAAGTTGCATCATATTTTCATGTGATATCAATTAAAAACAAATTATGTCATATGTCTTAAGTAAACCATTGCATAATGTGTTTAAGCAATCAGAATCTCACATTTTTGGAAAACAATCTTACTTTATCATCATATGCAATTTGAATTTGGAGAGACACCATTAAATCACTGCTGGTTACAGACCTATCTCTCCATTTTGCTGCTCTCTCTCTGAACTGTATTATTCTCTCAGAGAAATTAAGCTACGAACTGCTGCCTGATGTATAATTAAAGATAATTTGCCAGTTAAACCAAAGAAGTCCTTGGTTTCAACCCAGATTATCAAGCTACAGAAATGAGTCATTGTCAATTGGTGCTTTTAAACTGTGTGTGTGACCCGCCATGTAACTGCTCAGTAAAAGGCAGTGGTGCTAAATGTTTGCTTCTCAGTTATTTGCAGTTATGTCAAACAGTCCTCAGTATGCAAGATGAATTCCTTTTAGATGTACTTGATAAGGATTTAGCAAAAATAATAACCTACATGACATACAAATTTGAAATAGTATTTTTCACCACATTTTCTCCAAAGAGCACAAAACAACTACCTGCAGCCTTGCTAAGGTGGAAAAACATGCAACACACTATGTACTTAACAGTCAGTTTCAGTTGTAGCTGTTTATAAGGGAAGCTGTGATTATCAGTTGCACAACCTGTGATCTGACCCACGTTTTTCACTTCCACTTGACCCATTTCATACTGCAGATGCAGCTTTCTGTTCGTACTTTTTACATTTTGCATATAGAATCTTTTTACATGCATGAACACATTCCTAAAACCAAAAGGTGGAAATATGTAAAAGTTATGTGCAGTTGTGAGGAAGGAAAATAATAAAAACTCAAAAACCTACTAGTTTTTTAGGCCATTTTCAAAGGTTTTCAACGTAGAGTGCATGCATACACCCCCACTGGTTTACAAGAGTCAGGAAGGTAGGTACAGGTTCATTGTATCAGGTAGCCTTGTGAAATCACAGTGACATGAAACAGATGTCTGGTTAAGGTTTCCCTTTTCATTTCTGAAACCTGGACTGTACCCAATATGTTTCTCCTCCCTATCATTCTCAAGTGTTAATTTTGAAGCCTTATTCTGTGCAACTTATCTTCAATTTATCCAACTGTGGTAAATGTGTTATTTTAGCTGACTGCTTCACAATGGCCACAATGTTGGATATTGCTAGTAAATGCCAAAGCAAAGTCTTTTCAGGTAAAGGGATTTGCTCTGAGCTTGGAGTTACATATTATAGACTATTCTACTTCTTTTTGTTTGCCTTAAATGTGTATATTTTCTCTCCTTGGCAGCTAGCCCAGAGAACGTTCTTGTCTGGCTGCTTCAAGAGAAAACGCATGTCATATCTGATTGATTTCAGGGAAAAAATGAGAGCTGCACTGAATTGATCTAGAACTGTTAATATTCTGCATTGTGAAGCCTTTGTGGTTTGCCTTTCATGGAGAATGCCAAACTAACAAACTACTTTCAGTATTAATAATTTGGTTTGAAACGTCTGTTTTTTTCCATGTCTCTCATGTAAACATTCTGAACAATACACATTGACGCATACACAGTCTTGACACTTTGAAAGGTCTGTGCAAAATCATTTAGGTTTAAAATACATATATCTGTTTGGCTTTTTTGCAGGCAGTTCCTACCATTAATTACCATTTTATTGAAATCCATGAGCCAATATTACTTTTTTGCTTAAATTTCACCAATTGTACTTTACTTCTTAGTATTTTAAGTAATGAAGGCTTTGAAATATGCGGAATCATTTGTATTGAGAAGCCCTGCTCTAAAAATCAGGCAATTCTGTAAGTTCTCTGTCTTGAATGTCAACTAACAATGGGCATTGATAGGGCCATTATTCATAACTATTGGTGCAATAGGTATTCGGTCAATCAGAGATGAATAAAAAAAAAAAAGTTTTAACTTATTTTTCCCCCATCCTAATTGGCAATCTGCAATAACTATGCAGCTGCAGCCCCACACTAACAATCTGCTTCATCTGTGGACAAGGCCTACAAGCAATTTAAATGTTGATCCACTCCCCCATTTCATCCCTTTTCACGGTTGATGTGTATTTTTACAACTTGGTTTTTGTGGAAAATACTTGAATAAGCAAAGTATTCAGAGGAATTAAGGGCTTCAGACTAGCTCAGTTTGAACAAGGTCAATGGGACAGAAATGTATTAAGCTTAGCAGACTGGCTACACCTTAATTTCTTAATTGCTAGAAGTTCAGTTCAGGGAACAATGCAGTTTCCAACTATGGTAAGATGTAGGGAAATCTCTTTCTTAAACCTCATTAAAGTACTTTTCAATACTGCAGTGTTACCAAGGATGAATACTAAAATACACAGAAAGCTTAAACACAATGAGTTTGTCAAGTTGGGATTTTCCTTTATTGTTGGTCAGTAAAGGAAGTAAGCAAGAGTTTCTCAAATACCTATATTCCATAACATTTTTAAAAATGTGTTTGATATTATTTTCAAGATAACTACATCTAGTTTAAAAATAGGAAATGAACTCGACACTCCTACTACCACAGATGTATATTTATTCTTGACAACTGACCTCTGGTTGGCTTGTGGGCAGAACAAGACCGTTTTGGTGTTGCTCTCTCAGTGACCCATACACTTTGGTTTGCATTGTCACAATCCCCAACAAAAGCTTGTCTGTGTTATCTTTCAGCAGACAGATGAACTTTCAGACAGTTATGCTGAACTGAAAGATTCTTGTCTATCCCTTTTAGTGAAGAAATTAGAAATGGAGGAAACAGGTGGTAATTAACGGGTGGCCCACAACACATATATTTCTCACGCATTTCTGCTTTCTGACAGACCATAAACCAAATCGCAGAGCTGTACAAAGACAAGGCAGTTTTGGAAAAAGAAACCTGAGCAGATTCCTTCTCCTGCCAAGTCAGATGAAAACTTCACATAAAAGATTAAAAAAACTAGGCAAGCCCCGGTGATATGCATAAGTAGGTTCACAACAATCACATGGTTTGGATTTCCGTTTGTGACACATTTTCTCTGCATGCAGAGCTGGGCAGGGCTTTACAAGTTGTGCACCACTCTCCAGTAATGGTGTAATGAGATGCATGTAATAACTGCAAAAATGAATTTCAGAAAACTGATCAAACAAAACAGCAATGAAAATTACATATTAGAAAACAAGCTAAGGAATAATACTTCAGTCAATGGTGAAAGCAAACATTTTCAGAATGTTGTAGCAACGCTTGGGACATTGCCGAGGGGACACAAACAGGTGAGTTTGAAATCTCCAGATCTACATATAAGAGTTTTTGTTGTTGACAGTTTATATAGCATGTTTAGATGTAGTTTAACAGTGAAATGCATGCAAAATATCAGAATTTCATATTTTCACCTGCAAAATGTGCATTTGCCAACATAGTCTGAATGTAATAGACAAATGGATGAAAGTTTCTGATAACAGGATATGTTTCCGTTATTGTTATTGAAGAACCTGCTTTGTTTTCAAGTAATCTACAAAAAAGCGTTTTGTTAGAAATAATCAAATTGAATATAGTTTCTTGGTAAGATCATAATTGTGTAAAGGACACACTTCTCACATGCATAAAATTTGATATGTTCTGTTAAGACTGCAGGATGTAAAGCTCTCTGGTTTACAGATGTATATTTAAATTAGATTTACTAATTGTTGCAATGGAAATTTGTATAGATGGTGCAGAAAAGTGATTGATGTAAAAAATGCATAGATTTATTTTATTTTATTCGAAAATGTATTTCATATTATCGTTTTTAAATGATAAATTTCTTATACAAATGCTCAGAACAAAGACATATTTTTTGCTAACACATAAAAATGATAAAAATGTACCACACTTATTATTTCATTTTCACGAAAATGAACCCTTTCCCTTTAAGGTTACTCGGTCCCGTTCCAACTCTTTGGTGGATTACACCGACTCCCAGAGGTAAATTATTATCATCATCATCATCATCAACATTACCCTTTTGCTGAACTTATGAACAGTTTATCAACTTAACTAAGCAGCACAATGTAATTAGGAGTACTGGTAGCTGAAAGATTGTAGATGTCATCTTGCATGAGAAATTATAAATTGCAGAGAAATTGATTGCCTTTTATTTCTTGTCTATTGCCCAGGACTACCATCGTGCTTGAAAAGCAAGACAATGAAACATTTGGATTTGAAATTCAGGTAAGCCGGTTATATCTTTCTCTGTGATTTTACAGGTAATTAGTATTCTATCTGATATAATAATAATAATAATAATAATAATAATAATAATAATAATGAAAACATAAAAGAACTATAATTTTGCAGTTGAAGTCATGTTTGTTTTTGTATTTCTTCAGACTTATGGTTTGCAGCACAAGACCACCAATATGCTGGAGATGTGCACCTTCGTGTGCAAAGTGCAGCCTGAGAGTCCAGCTGAGAGTGCAGGTCTAACCACTGGTAAGCCATCTTTTTCCATTTCCCCTCCATTTGCGGAGGTGTCCGTTAACTTTCTCGTACAGCCAGCTGCCCACACACACGTGCAGATTCTCATGGTTTTCACAGTTAACCCTGCCCTCCCTCCCTCTCTGTCAGGTGACATTATCGTTATGGTCAATGGCATCAGCACCGAGGGCTTCAGTCACCAGCAAATTGTTGACCAAGTTAAAGCATCTTCTAATTGTTTAAGGTGAGTACTTCTGGTATAATCCCAAAACAGCTAATCAAATGATCCCTGTGTCTAATAAAGGCAGACGTGATAATTCTTCCCTTCTCACCCCAAATTTCCCTTTTTTGATACTACAGTATTTAAAAATGTACTTATATATAATATCATATATTATGGTTAAAATCATATTGTATATATTGTTTGCTGGGTCTGTAAGGCTAGGCTGTATACATTGTGTGTCGTGGCAGATTCAGCAGATGAGATGACAGTTCATTGGACTCTTGAGCACCATTTATGAGCAGCAGTTCAGTAATATAAGCCTTGACTATGAAATCTGAACACTTTGACTGGGTGTGCTCAATCTTAAAACATGAAAAGAAGCCTGGTGACTTCATAGAGTCAACATAAAGATTCTGACTTGTTAAATCCACAATAGGTTACCACATCTTATGGGGGAAAGTATACATTTACATGTTAATGAATCTTTAAAGTTGCCTACAGTGTGAAACTCAACTCTAACTCTGAGCTGATGGCAGGTTTTTCATTTAAACATGTTATACTGAATTACCTTTTTTGTATTTTTTTGGCCCTGTGTTTTGCATAACTGAAATATAGTTTAAAAAAACAAGTTAAAGTTAAAACAAGTTAAAACAGTGCCTTGCAAAAGTATTTAGACAGCTTTCACATTTTGTTGCTTTAAATCTTGCAGTCATGACACTCTGAAATAGGAACGAATGTGTTATATGCGCAAACGGATCCACACATTCAAAGCAAAAACAAAAAGATTGTAAATAGATACTTAATATGGAAAAATCATGATTGCATAAGTATTTAAACTGGAAAGCTTGTTAGGATTTATTGGGAATGGATGGAGCAAATACAGACAAATACTAGAGGAAAATCTTTTTCAGTCTTCAGAATTAAAACCTGGGCAACAATTCACCTTTCAGCAGGACAATGATCCAAGGCACAAGGCCAAATCTACAATGGAGTGACTTAAGAAAGTGAAACTCCTTGAGTGGCCCAGTCAAAGTCCTGACTTGAATCCTATGGAGAATCTGTGGAAAGACTTGAAAACCATAAGCAATCCCCAAGCAAAGAATGGGCAGACCCCAAAAGACTTGCGGCTGTAATTGCTGTCAAAGGTGCTTCCCCTAAATATTGAGTTGATAGGTCTGAATACTTACGTAATCGACATTTCTTTTCTCATTTGTTCTTGCTGACATTTACTGTAACTTACCTTACCTTTAGACATTTATAATATGAGCATTCAAACTTTCAAAAAAGTGTATGCATTTTGTAATTTCACAAACTGGGACACCATAGGAAAGATTTGAATGATTTTGCAAGGCACTGTATATAATCGTTATAACAACATTGACATCCACTCTGAGTTTTTACTATGTAAGTTATGTAGCATGGCCAGTGTGATAATTGTGATTAATTTTTAGTTTTCGATCCACCACCTATTAATTCACATCAATCTCCTTTCTTTTCAGGTTGGAGACTGTCAGTGGAACTGCTGTGAAAAGGATTGAGCTGGAAACAAAGCTAAAGTATCTTAAGGTGCGTCTCTTTTTCAGTTTATGTTCATGTGAATGAAAGAGTATTTCTAGTTGTAACAGAAGGTGAACTGTAATAACATTGTAGTTACTTAATTAATTTCCTGTTCAGCAGCTTTTCTGAGAAATGAGAAGGAGGTGACACAATATTTTAAATACTGCTGGGCTTTCACATTAAGAAATATAATAATGGACAAATCTTGTTTCCCACAGCAAACCTTAAGAGAGAGATGGGTGGAGATGCACACTCTTCTATTACAGGAACAACGACTTTCTGGGGGTAAGGGTTTTTTCCACTTCTGAAACCACAGTACATCCTTTCTTCATTATATCTCGTTTGAGAAAAAAAACTACGTGCTAATGTTGCAAGCACATTTTTTTTGCAAACATTTAAGTGTCATATCCGTTCTTATGGATAGCTGACATATAAATAGCAAATAACGACAAATTGCTGAAGTAAATTATGGGACAGCAACTAAAGTGAGAATAATATGTGATCAGTACTGAGCATCATGTTTGAAAGGATGTAGTTTAACACTAGAAACTGATAGAAATCTGTTTAGTAACCTGACCTTTTGGGTGCAAGCATTTTGTGTGTGTGTGTGTGTGTGTGTGTGTGTGTGTGTTTCATAATTATTCAAAAGGTTAATAAAGCATACTCAGGTCAACAGTCAAGAATTGACCTCATTACCAAACTGACTGTTCAATTCTTTAAAATCTCCAGGCAATCTGAATGAATGCAGCCGCCACAGCTCCCTGGACTCCCCCATGTCTCCTGTTTCTCCCACAAGCTCCGAGGGCCCCGTATTCTCACCTGCGCTTCGGAGCAAACACAGGTTCTCCAGCGACAGCAGCTGCAAGAGCCAGCTGAGCATTATGACAGAGAACAGCGAGGACAGCCTCTGTCCAGTGTGCGTGTTTGAGGACTGCGGCTACATGAGTCCCTGTCGAAGGGCCAGTGTGGACGACAATTGCTTCTTTCCGAGGGACATTTACAATTCGGGGTCAAAGGCCTCAGTGAGCAGGAACAGGAGCATCAGCCTGGCCAGCAGCAATGGGCCTCTGTCGCCCTCCTGGGACACGACGGGGGTCTCCTCAATTTTTGGGACACTTCCGAGAAAAATAGGGAAGCGGGGAAGTGTCAGGAAACTCATGAAATTCATTCCGGGTCTAACCCGCCCGGTGGTGGAGGAGGAGAGCCATTTACCAAACCAGAATGTTTAATTTTTTTTACTACTCATTTTTATTATAATTATAATTATTTTGCTGTACTACAGAATAGAAGCACACGAGCATTATTAATAACTAGCATTAACAGGACAAATCTGGGGTAGCATATGCAGATACGGCCTATGCTGTCATAGCAGAAGTGTAGTTGTATGGGTTAGAAAGAGGGCAGCCCGCAAAAAAAACACAATCCAAATATGTCTGTACGTCTTGTCTCATTAAACAAAGACCACTGGGCAGTGTTTGAGAGAAGAAGAGGGACACACATAATGCCAAATGTGGGCAAACAAGCTCCACTCTAGCATTTCCTGTGAAAGTCTCAGTAGGTTTTAATAACTGTTTTTGAACTAGGGATTGATAACAGTGCTTTATTTTTTAACCCATGGGAACAAACCTCCAAAGAGAGACCTGTACAGTTAACAGAAGAGGAAATGTATCTATAAATTCATATTTGTGCTGTATATGATGTCTTTTGAACTGCTGTGTTTAGCTATTGAGTGACCAAATGATATTTTTGCATAATCTAGGTATATTGCTTGTACATTTAGGTAAAAGCAAAAACAGAACTGTTTGATTCTCAGACACATTTACAGCAAGCATATTCAATATCATATGAATTTATTTACCATCACTGCTCAATGTTATCAGTATTTTTAATTAGGAACAGAGTAGTTGTCAAGCACAGAGTTACGTGGCACGACCCCTGTAAAGTAATGACGCATATCACCTCTTTTTAATTACTGCAAAAACTGTTGAGATGTAGCACAGGTCTTACTGCTGTGATGTTAGTATCACCACAAAAAAGTATCAAGCACTGAAACACGCTGCGTGTGAAGTGATCAAAAACAGGATGTGGGTGTCCAAGGTGCAAAGTGCTTCACTATTTTTTGTTTCCTGCATGTCTTCCTAAGTCTGTGATGCTTCTTTGAATGTTCACATATACAACAATGAATTTTGTAAAGGTATATTTCTTTGTAATTGTATAGTTTTGTCTGATTAAAGAATGTTTTATATTTTTTAAATGCCTATAAAGAGACCAATAAATGTGCAATTAAATGTGCTTGGTATCATGAATTTAATATCAGTTGGTCTTAGCCTCTAAAACCCTACACTTTACAACTTATATTTGTGCTGCATATCTATGACATATATATTTTGTAATCATAAATACACCATGTACAGTAATTTATTTCATACAGATAACACTAAAGTGATTTGATTGACAGACATAAAACTAATCGAAAAGGTACTTTTACATGTGCAGTGCATTTTGAATAATTAGATGTATTTTACATTTAAGCTTAGTGACAATAATGTCTTTCAGCAATACACAAATACTGTAAGTTGGAATAGCATTCATGAAATGGTGCACATTGACTTGTGAATGGAAATACTCTAGTACAAGGTTTATATGGTTAAGAAGATAACAGTTTAATGAGTGAATTAGAAACCTGGAGGAAAACAGGAAATGTTAACGGTTTATGCACAGTAGCATATTTGTGTGTGTGTGTGTTTTCTTTGCAAAGCATAAATACCTAGCAACATTTTGAAAAGTCTTATGCTACCTTGTTAAGGGGATTTACAATCTTAATAGTTAACATTTTAATTAAATGAATGACCAAGCACTATTCTTAATCATTCATATTATTTCCTTTTTGATATGCATAGCACTGCAACACAAAGTAGAATTCCCCAGACCTACATATGTATTAGTTTATATATCTTATTGACTAAACAAAATAGACTGCAAAGCAGTGACATTTTATATATTTTACTTTAAAATAGTTAGTTTTTCTTCATCTTTGTACTGCATGAACATGGATTTGCTGCATTTCTATGATCTCATTGATAGTGGGATTAAAACATGTCTGTTTTTTCAAATAGCAGCATTTTGATCTTCTGTCCTGTTGGATTTCCGCCGCAGAGTGTGGTGATGGGATTGATCCTTAAACTATCCAGTGCCAGAAAATCTCAAGAGAGGTATTTCATTTGTCATTTAAATAGTTTGCAAGTACAGCATGTTACCCTCGAGCTACAGACACATCCAGTTACAGTATGTTGCTGGTTTTATCATTAATACTTTTAAGCAGAAAGACACTACATGCCTTGTAAGAGTCAAAAGCATGGAGTGCATTATTTAGTTACGTACTTGTTTATTAGTGATTTTTGTATTTTGTAATGGATACAGTTTATGTATAGAATGATTTAATACTATTATATACTATTATTAATACTATGTATTACTATTTAGAGAAAGAGAGGTCAGATTATTTAAGAAAAGCAGATCATTGACAATCAATTCCATCAAGTTACATAACAACCCTTTAATGGAACGTAAAGTAAGACGGCTAAGGCAGGGTCAACATAAACATTTGCCTGTTTGTCAATTTGTAGCAAAAGCAAATAATTCCCCAATTATTTTTTTGAATGTTTAATTATCTTTTACATGAAATGCCACACAAGGAAACTAAAAAGCACTGCCTTTTTAATGAAATGCTGTACAATATTTGTATTGAGACTATGTCGATCAGTGTAAGACTTATGCAGTGAGTACAATTATGTACAATTATATTATGCAATAGACCTAGGGTTGACACTGGTTATAGGTTTTTAAAGTGATCCTTCTTTACGTGGTGTCAGAAGCTGCACTACTTTGTCACCTACTCCTACTGTCACAGTATTACAAATATGATATTGCTTCACTGTTCATTGGCTGCACCATTTATTATGTATGTATGTATGTACGTTTCTTAAAAGAAAGCTGATTTAAATTATTTTTTGAGGTTGAAGCTTTTGATCAATTTTTTTTTTCTTTAATATTAGCAGTAGAAAAGCAAATCATATATCGTTGACTGTTATAGTTTCAGTAATTAGAAAAAACAACAACAACTCTTTAGAAATATAAGTGAAACCTTAGAGTCAGACACCAGCCCTTGTATCAGTCTGCAGCACTGAACATGTAGAACAGAAACTGGAGTCCTTTTTTAACTTCATTATGAAACCGACATAAAATGAAACGCAAAACGTGTTTTCTTTAAATAGTTTTGTGTTTTACAGTAATTCAGATGTGGTACAAACAAAAAAGGACTTTGCTTCAGTACATAGTTTTATGTTTTTTTAACTTTAGTAAGCATTTTTTTCTTTCAGAGCAACAAAAGCAACAAAATCCTTAACAGCTAGTCTCTCTGCATCAGGGAACAATAAAAGTACAGTAGAAGAGTTACAAGATGTTTCAGTTGCAATAGCCCCCAAATAATTGAAAAACACATTGCTGGCCACGTGAATCTCTTGTGAAATGTCTTCTTTTAAAGCAATTCATCCCTTTTTTTGACTATTGCTTGATTATTGTGTTTTTGCCTCATTGGCACGCACTGGAACACTTCATTAGGTTTTCACAGCATCCCTCCTGCTGCCAAAGAAAAGACAGGCCAATTCATTTGGGTATTTCAAAACACAGCCTGCACTGCCTGATTCTCTAAAATCAGCTAAATCAGACCGTGCGTATGTGACTGGCGTCAACAGGGCCCTAATGTTCTTGCTGCTGTCAGTGAGAGCTTTATTTTTTCTCGATAGGTTTAAGTGCTTCAAAAAATAAAACAAATAAGCAAATGTAGCCTGAGTGAACATCACTTTTTGTTGTTTTAACATGTTTTTGTGGTTGCTTTTCCTTTTTTTCTGATGATCCATTCATCCTCTAAAGAAGTTAGATATTTAACTCTCTCCTACCCCAAGTGCTTTTTGTCTGCGCAAATTAAGGTTAAATGTAGCTATGATTTATGCAAGCATAAACTGATTCATTCATCCCTATTGAATGGGGATACAGGAATCAAATAGAATATTACAACCACAGGTGCCAAAGAAAATACATATAAATACTTTGGTCTAAATCAGTATTAGCAATTCTCATAGCTGAATCAAGTTACCTGACTGTCTAAAACATGTATAGTTCGGAAAGGAAAGTGGAATTAATATCGGAGCTGCGTCCTATCAACAATAATCAAATAACATGTTTGTCATCTTTAAGAGCATAAATGCAAAGATGCCATAACACATTTTGCTAAAATCCACTAGAGGTCAATGCTGTGCATCTGTGGAATTGCATCGGCATTGTATGTACAATTGTAGTGTAAGGCATATTAGTTGCATTGAAGATATGCATTTTGAGGTCTCTTTTGTCTTAAAGACTTCACGCAGGTCTTGACAATTCACATGGCAAACTGTTTAACCAGGACATTAGTATATAATTTGTTACACCCATATTTCACACTATATTTATGGCCATTGTATGACTACAGGTGTGGCAGCCACTTCCCCATTACACAAAAGCAAGACACAGGTGGAGGCTAGGGATAAGGAGGAAGCTTTGTTGCACAGCAAGAAGTTATTGGTTTGAGGTCAAATGAAAATAGCTTCCTTTACTGGCTGGTCATACGAGCATGGTTTGTTCTACAAGTATTACCACCTCTTTATGTTTTGCAGTGCTGTTGGAATTGCTCCTTGCCCTTAACTGTCACCCTATTTAGATTCTTATGGCAAAACTTTAAAAAGCTTCTGGTATTTTAAAACAACATGTTACAGGTTTATGGTTTTCTTTGTATGGACCTGATTTTACAAAAGAAAAACAAAAAACAAACTGTCAGAGTAAGCGTTTGGTTTTAAGCAGCTATTCTGTTCTTTAAGAATGTAGTAAAACTAAACAAAATAATGAATATATAGATAACAACACGGAGCATAATAATATATTTTTTCAAAGGGGTTAATATGAAATTCAGTGGAAAGAGTGCAAGGACACTTGTAACGCCCATACTAACAGAAATTACACGAACATTTATAATGTGTGAAACCACAACACCAGAGAAGAAATGACCCTTTTTCCTACAGGGTGAAATACTGCAAGGTAGTCTTTAAAATATATAATTGAAGGTAATTACATGATGAGAGAAGGACATTTAGCTAGACAATTATAACTCTGAACAAATACATCCAGCTTCAATAATGTGAATAGATGTACATCGCCCTGATGACACCAACAGCTTCGAGGAAAAAAACAACAAGTTTATCTCCTTCTGTTTTTCATTGTGTAACAAGTTATTTATATGCTGGAAAGATCTAGATAAAAAAAAATTGAACAAATCACAAGTGAGGCACACACTTCCTCTATCAGGCTGTTTTTGGAATTCAGCTCTTTCTTTCTCTTGTCTGCTTGGTTACTTCGGGCTGTTGACAAGAACCAACTGAGCGAAATCTCTTAATACAACATTGGTATTTAGCCAGGCTTTGGATGAATTTCTTCCAGCCCAGCGGAGCCGAGGCCTGCGTTTAATCTCTCACAATATGGTTAGCATTAGACACTACCTAAAGAAAACACCTTCCCAGTACCTGACAAGACCAATAAAGTTGCTGTACTAACAATACGATGTGGAAAATTAGTATACTTAGTTCAAACACATTTTCCATTATACTGTGAAATACTATGCAGTCTCTATACTCATTTTTAACACACTTGTGCTCGTGTACAATGCATATTGCAATACTATGTAAAATATTATTTTATTTAATTTTCAGATAATTAGATAGAGATCTGAATTTAAAGTCAAATTGACACAAAATTAGTTTTATTGTATTAAATAGAGAAACAAATAACAAACAACATGGGTGAATCTCCTGAGTAAGCTCTATATTTAAGCAACACATATTGTAAATAAATGAAGACTATATTGTTATATAAACAATATATTAAAGCACTGTTGGAATAGCAGAGGCAAACTTTCAAGAAAGTCTTTGAAAAATATAATGTTTTAACTAATCAATGATTTCTTGTAACCTCAAGAACATAAATTCTGTGTAATTTCTCTCTCCTTTTTCAGATTACCTCATGACTTCCCGGCATAGATCATTACATAGAGGGCACATGTTACTAGATCAACTATAGACATAATACAGTGTATAGAAATATCTCTGCCAGATTTAAGACTTAATGATCCTCGCTTTAGGCAAACATGATCACTAAAACTGTGGGAATGTTAATCTAGCGGCACACAAAATGGCTAAGAGAAAAGGTGGTCACTCAGGAAGGATTAAAGAATTAGGACAATCACTCCATTTGTTTAAGCAAATGGACAAAGAGCTATTTATCGCTAGAACACAAAACCTCTGTTCATCATTGGCCCAACATGCTTAAAGAATTACATCGCGCACCAGCACAAAAGCCTGACTGCCTCACATTATTCATTTATTAAAATGCAAGATGGTGCCTTCCCTTATTATCCAACTGCATAATTGTAAGCAATTAAATGTTTTTTGATTGGACAGCTGGATCGAAGAGCCTTTTGGCAGGGTTGGGAAACATTGAGTTACTTTTCTATCAATCAGTCCTTCCCTTGTTACAAACAGGGTGGAAAACTCTTTCTTAGGATACAACAGAAGACATTTCAAATAAGGTCTTGTTTTTAGATACAATATACAAAAATAAGCATTTGTTTATTCACCTAAGTTTTGTGTATTGGGGGAAGCGCTGCAGAAATGGCTGAAGTAATTGAAACAGCTTCCCCGATCGATCTGGAAGGAAATACAATTACCAAATGCCACTCACAGGTAGTCGAAATCATTGGGGGCATAGGGGATATCATTACGATCACTCAGCCTGAGAGTATAGAGGGTGAAATCACCGAGACGCTTCCTGAGGTGGCTGTTCCTGCATCCGAGGATGCTGCAGATACAAGCGCAGCTATCCCTGATTTTCAAGAAACTGTGGCAGAAGATGATTTTGAGGATGATGCCAACATAGGTGAACTAGCTTTGGAAGAGGGTGTTAATGTGGATGAGGGAACAACTGTCTTAGATGCTGATGCTGAGGGAACGGTAGACGCCAGTGAGACCAGCAATGAGGTGGATAGCTCGACTGCTGTCAGGGTCTCTCAAAATGTCGTTCCTCCAGCCGAGCCTGACACTATGAATACTACATCTGCAGAGCATCATGAAGACACTGCAACTGCCAACGATACTGGAAACACCACATTGGAGCCACTACCTGACACAAGGGTGCTTGGGTGTGATTTTGCACAGGTTTTTGATAATGAAGAAAACACATCCATTATAACACCAGATGTAAGTGCAGCTGCAACAGACACAAACATCAGCACATCTTGTCCTGTGGATCATGAAGACCAGGACGCAGAGAAGGACAGCACTGCTGACCTGCAAACACAGCCAGCGGTTGAGGAGAAGTCAAAGGAAGGTAAAGATCTTTTTGATTTGCCCCCTGAAAAAACAGCTCAAAGCATGTTTTTGACATAGTACGATCATTATCTGGTGACTGGGGGAGCCATATTGAGTAAGTTATAAAAAGTACTTTCAGAAAAGAATGTTTTTCAATTCTTCAATCATTTATTTCTAGGTTTACACAGCTTTTCTTAGTATTATGGAGATTGATATTGATAAAGTTCCTTTTTTCTAATTGAAGCTCCCGTGGCAATTCAAGATGTTAACGTAGCACAACAGGAAGAGACTGCTGCCTCCGAAGCCCCTTCCTCTAGCACAAATACAGAAGAGCAGGTGGAAGGTAACTGACTGTCCTTCACTTGTTAAATCCTGTTAACAAAATGCAATTATAAATATCCCATTCTTGGCAATAATCATTGGCAGATTATGCTGTTGTAAAGAATGTCATTATTTAGTGATGCACTACAATACATGAAACCCAGATCTACTAGATTTAATCTGGGAAATAACATTTGGCAAGCAAGCATTTAGAATACAGCATGTTTGAACAAACAGACTAACATTCATTCTGCATTGGTGCAGTTTTATCTACAAACCTATACAGTCTGTGACATGCGACACTATTTCTGTGTTAAAGAAGTTATGAGTGTTGGTATGTTGTTTGAATTTTTAGAACCAAGCCCAGTAGTTCGTTATGAAAATAAAAGGACATTTCCCCAAACAGGTCAGGCAACAAATTTCATCAGATAACATTTTTTTTCAGAAGTCATTGTAAGGCCTTATAATTTGTCAAAAGTAAATAAAAACTCTAAATCCCCCTTTAAGCAACCTATTTTCCATAGCTTTGAAGAGGTGAAGTAAAGAGATTTTCTCTGGTAGGGAAGTACATTTTTATTTTGTTCAGTGGCAAACCGATATAGTTTCATTGGTAATATTATAAGTTAACAAAGAAACTGATTGAATCACATCCATCTCACTTTAAGCCTCACAAGTTTCCAGATCATATGTGTCAAGCCCATAACCAAAAAATTAACACATCAAAATTGAAAAAAAAAGGTCAATATGACTGGACTGAGTCTGTGTAGGTTTACACATTTTCTGGTAAAGATTAATATGTTTTCTTTACCTAATGCTGCATTTGAAACCCTGTCAGCTACAGCACCTGTGCCAGGAGAGGAGAAGGCAGTGATGCCAGCAGCTCCTGCCCCTATGATAAAGGAATGCCAGGTGAATGGGGAGAACGCAGGGGAGCCACAGTTGCCAATTCACGACACAGGAGTAAAGGGAGAAAAGCTGGAGGAGACAGACACCGCCTTAGAAGAGCTTCAGAATGAAAGCCAAGATGAGAATGATGAGACATCCTGGGATGGAACACAGCAAGAATACGGCTCCCAGGATTCCCAGAGCATGAGCCCGGTCCCGAGTTCGCAGTCCTCAGGAGACATATCGAGTGTTGGGAAGAAGCCTGACATTAACAAACACAACTACTCCAAGTACAACACCGTGTCCTATCGCAAAATCAGGAAAGGAAACACCAAGCAAAAAATTGACGAGTTTGAGTCCATGATGCATGTGTAAGCCTCAGGTGGTGAAATGGGCACGTGGTATCGCCTTTACCAGCCTCTGAGAGCTGGGATAGAATTAAAGGGCTCATATAAGCCTATCAATATATAATATAAAAGACCTTGGCTTACTTGTCAGGATCCTAAAATGATGGAAAAGGATTCAATTATTTCCCAAATATTTACATTCAAGGTGGCAATTTTCATTTCCGAGGCTATCGAAACTTGCTCTTCCTGTAAATACCAAAATTAGAAAGTGACCTTGTGACCTCTGGTGCACATGCAATAAGGGTTTAGATCAGAATACAATGTGGCTGAGGTCAAGAGAAAAACAAATGAGACATTGTACAGTACCACCACTTTCCTGACTGCCCTCATAGAGAGGCCAAATAAGCTGGTAAAGGACTTATCATTTGCCATTTGGCAGTACACTCCTTAAAGGAACAGTTTATATCACACGCTTGCTTTGTTCTGCTGTTTCACTTGTTTAACCTGGAGACCTATGTTCTGTGAGATTTTCTGCTGTTGTTCCTGTTTAGCTTGAAGAAAAAAACAACTAGAAATGAAGGAAGGAAGGCATATGTGTTGGTGAAGAGCTTGAGTACCTCTTAGAATAGATTTTTTAGAATAGTTTGAATGGTGACGTTTAAACAGAATCAAGAGTAAATCAAGCAGAACATAACAGAGACTGCAAAACTTCAAATCACACAAACAATATAAAAGATATGAACTAATCCTTAATTGTTTTATTATTAGTTGGAAATACATGATTAATCAAATTAGATTCTCTGACGCCATTTCATATGCATGGGAAAGCTGAATTAGAGATGATTCTTAGCTTTTTTAAGAATTGCTAAAATGATTAGTGTAACTTTATTCTGAAAAATGACTCCAGTAACCTATTGAATTGTTAACAAATATGATATTTCAGCTGTTCACCTCAGAAAAAGTTTAACTGGTTTAATTAAACATGTATGCTAAATACTGCTTTATTATACAGGACAAAGCTGATTATCATGTTTAAGATTAAATAATATAATAAGGAGCTTAGATTCCAATAATCCTACTTACATGCCTTAAGAAAAAAGATACAAATTATCTGAAAGAGGCTGAACTCTCTTAACTTTAGTTCTTTACTCTGCAATACAGTTTAAAATCAAGCTTATTTTTCTATTGATCCTGTAATTACTATTTTTCAATATCATGGGACAAACCATGATAAAGAATAGTTTGCAGATGAGTTCCAGATGTGTCATATAAACAGCTGTAATGGTTTACATCTAAGTTGCCATCCATGAAAAATAAAAATTACTGTCAGCTGAATTTATTGATAAAGTACATGTTTTGCAAACAAAGCACATATAGCATAGACACATGGAAACTGTGTTCACAAAGCAAAAAAGCAGAAGGGAGCATTTTCTCAAAGAGCTTGCACAATTAATATTAATGAATAAGTTTCTAATTGTCATGGAATACCTGCAGTGTAAGTACATTTATATAACCACACGCATGATGTTTAAAACATGTGTTCAGGGAGATATAAACAATGAGGAACTTAGTGTGTATTGTGTTCTGTTAGTTTAAACTATTTGAACAGTATATGGAGCAGGTCTTCTGACATGAATATCATTATGGTTGTGAAAATATAAATGCTTTTATTGAAGCTTCAGGGCATTTTTGTGATGATACCTTTCATTCTGGCTGAACACTATTTTATGACAAGAAATAAACCTCTGTTCTCCGTGTGCTCAGTGTTATGGAGTCAGTGAAACAACAACCGGGGATTAGACACAGTGGATAGTCTTGTAACATGAATAAACGCTCATCTTATTTCCGGAGTGCTCCTCTCCACACAATTGAGGTGACTGCTGCATGGATTGTTATAGTAGATATAACTATGATAATCAGCGATAAAAACTATAAGATATGATCAGAAGTTAAGATCAGAAATAGAAAAAGGTACAATACATGACAACAAAAATGCTTGTTTGTTTTAAATATATTTATTCACAAAAAGAACAAAATATATAATGAACTGGTGATGCATGTATTTATAAAAAGAAAATATATATACACACACACACACACACACACAAATGCACCACAGGAGAAATTCACTAAGAAGGCAGTATTTGGTAAGTGTTACCTGATTTCCACATGCTGTAACCAGTATAGTTTAAGTTCAATCTTTGGAAAGGCTTTGAGAGAAAGGAAATGTTTTCATGGATACAAAGTGACACCTAGTGGTCGAAGGGAGGAACACAAATTGATCACAATTGAAAAATGTAACTGTAACTTAATATTCAAGATATAATGCTAGTTGGATATAGGATACACATTTAGTTTTTACAGGAAAAGAAAGACAAATACTTAAAGTATTACTAACAAAACAAAAATAACCTCCCTTTGCATGTAGTTGTCTAGAACTAAAAAGAATATTACATTGTAACACATTTTCACAGTTTTTGCAAACATAGTTAAAATATGAACACATACTGCTCAGCTTTTTCAATGCATTATTATGGCACTTATGGTACAGAAGAAAAACATGTCCATAGATTCAAAATAATATGTCCATCGTGTACATTTTTTGTGTTCTTGTATTTAGAGTTATTTGCATGGCTTGCTTTTAGTGTTACACCCTTAACCACCCTTACAGTTATGATAAAAACAAAATATAGAAAAGGAATTGATTTGCTACCCATCCCTATGACAGACATATTATATTTTTAAAGGAAAAATCCCACCCCAACATAATAATCAACAAGCACTACTTATGATATTCAACAAAAAACCCCATCACCAGCTTATTTCAACTAAGTCCAACTTTTATTGCTTTATAAGTCAAAGGCAGTCCGTAGGTGGCTATAGCAGGCTACTGAAGAGTCGGCAAATGATCTAGAACGATGTTTGGAAAGCAACACGGATTCCCTCAAACAGGACTCTCGCTGTTGTTGTATGCAGGTTATATTGTCAGCCAAGACAATTCAAAATGTAGACAAACAAACATAATTCTTCACATAAATATCTGAAACAACTAAAAAAAAAACGTATCTTTAGTCACTTCATATGAAACGTTACACTGTAAAGCATCCACATGAAGAAGAACTCCATTCATCTCAATGTTCCCAAGTGAACAGTTTGTGTTTAAGACTATTCGGCATAGTAATTTGTGAACTGCCACTTTTGAAATGGACTGCCAGGGTCACACTTCCTCAGAAGCACAGCTACTCCCTTACGGTCAGCTTCTAAACACGCAGGCTGGGGAAGATGCTCCAGAATGAGATGCTCCAGCTAAATGGGGGAAGAATGGAAATAATACTAAACAAAAACGTGACAAAGTAGGCAGCTAATTAAATATAGATATTTAATTTAACATTTTAAGGAAATCTAATATTAAACCCCCAAATTATCAAAGTATAAAATCCTTACTTACCAAAGGGGGATTAAAAACATGCGATTTATGCAGCCAGCGCAGCTGTGGGTCTGCACGGTCACACTCCACCGGACCAACATCATCTTTTGCATTCTTCAGTGCGAGACAGACATTTTGTTGTCTGACGTGTCGTAACCAAGTGTGATTAAAATGCTGGTTCTGACAGAAGAAAAAAAAAAAAAATTCAAAAACCTTGTCATTAAATTCCAATTTCTACTTCAATTAAAGCAAAATCAATAAAACATACATGTGGAAATCAACAAATTAAATGTCTAATTTTATTTAAAGCATATGGTGCTCTAAGGATTTGCTAGCATTGTCTTTCTTGCTTGAAAACTAGTCCAAATACATGTAATTATTGATGTTCTTACTTTTTCCCTAGCTATCACTTTTAAATTGGATTATATGAAGTTTAAATTAGAATTGCCCTGATTACAAAATGTACATCACAAAAATGTAAATGTAATTTATCTCACAAAAGAGACACTTCATGAGATACATGGATTAAAAAAGCAGAAAGTATACCAATGATAAAAATACAAATTACTGCAAAAATAATTTCACACATCATGACAAGAGTATGTTTAGATGTCCAATGAAGATGAAAAAGCAGAAGCGACACTGATTAAATTACATTTGAAAAGCCTTCAAAGAAATTCATTATACAAGGTACATAAAACAAACCAAAACAGAACTCCAAATTGTAGTGTTATTAAACTACATCAACACAACTGAGCAAAGGCTTAATATGGTGAATGCTGACACTGATTCTTTACCTGTCTGCTGAGATCACAGACTTCGAATGAAAGCTTCTCCTTCTCAACAACAAGGCATTTTCTCGCACCCAGATTGAAAATCTATCAATATACAATAAAAACAACCAATTAGTGCTGCAATCACACATACTGAACATAGTTTATATGCATGTTAAAGCAAAGATGACTTTGAACATCAGTTTGGAGAATGTTCCTCTTCTGGTGTTGGTACAGGATTTTTCATACAGATTCTGAATTATGGTAATTCAGTATTCATAATTGGAAACACACATTGGGTTTAATTTTCCATAGGATGTACATGTGCTAGTTATAGTGTGTGGTTTGACAACCTATGCAGTCTGTCTATATATAAAAAAAAAGTCAAAAAAATGTATAAGGGGGAGTAGAAGTTACATAAACTCAAAATGCAAAGGTTTAGTTATTTATGCATGCATGTCAGATGGTTTACTAAAATTAGTTTGCTGATGGAGAAGTACAAATTGAGGTTAAGGCAATTTATAGCGGATTTAGTTAGTAGAAGCTTCATTGGTTATAAGTCTTAATTAACATAAAATAACAACAAGTAATTGTCACACTGTATACAGTAGGGAAAGAATAACTAAATGGAAAAATCAACTAGTCTATATCTCCTTCAATAGTTTTCTTTCCACGGTTTGATCCTCTTCTGACAACTTCATTAAAAAGCCACAATGATCTTACCAGACCCTCAGCTTTCACTAATGGCGCCTCCAAGTCTGGGTAGATATTTTCCAGGTACCATTTGAAGCTTTTACATTTGAGATTTTTGCGGAGCTGGATCTGCTCAGAGAGGTCTCCCACTTCAACATTGTTCTTGTTCAGGAGATGGTGATAGCCATGCCCATAGAACAGGTCCTTGTACTCGTCCAACCACACCTCAGCCACACGGACCAGATTCCTCTCCACAGTTTTCTGTCTGTCTTTGGGAAACTTATAGGGGTTTTCATTCCTGAAGATGTGGCCGACTCGTGAGCAAGGGATTATCTCCATTTCTCCTCCACACATCCAAATCTGCAGAAAATAAACAACAGGGAAAGATTGCAGCATTTCCCACCGTGCCTCTTGTGAGCTCACTGCTCTGAAAATGCCAAGCACTATACAATACCTTAAAGGAGATCTCCATGTTTTCTCCACCCCACACATCAAGACCAGGGTCATACGTCCCAAGTTCATAGAAGTACTTTTTATCTATTGAGAAAAGCCCTCCAGCCATAACGGGACATCTGCAGGTGAGATATTAGAAAAGTGATTCAGTGATTCTGGAAACATATACAGGCTAAGAAAAGAGGAAAGGAAGGCATGTTTGCAATTTTGAAGAAGTACTTAATACATATTTTTCAACAAAAATGAAAGTACTTCCCTAAATGTTAACAGTAACATCCAGATTTAAATAACAGCTCAAAACTTTTAGTGGACTGCTGGCCTCACCTTAAAGGGTCTGAATCTTTAATTTTATCTCTCTTGATGATTTCTTCTGGGATAGGCTTCCACCCAAACACCAGGGGCCATTTGAAAATGCCTCTTTGAAAGTTGTCAACTAACATGTAACTGGAGAAAAAACAAATTAGATTTTCATATTCTGAAATAGTGGGCTATAAAATCACTATCACACACACACACACACAAAACCATTGCATATTATCCACATAAACTTCGCTATACACACATAAAAATTCAGTTCCTCTATATGCGTGATCTATAAAAAGTTTTTGATGCAATCTATTTGGTAGTGAGAGGCCGGAATAAGCATTTCCTGACTCATATCTATTTTGGAGATATTAATACATTTTCATTTAAAAGATGAACAAAAAATGCTTAAGACCAGAACAGAGGACACAAATAGAAATAAGGAGGAAATTAGTTTAGGAAAGAATAAATGCGGCATGTTTTCATTTTAGAAATGCGGGCCATGGGATAAACTAATACACCAACTAGTTGTACATAAAGATTCACTGGGATAATTTCAGAAACGGTTTTCATTTTTCATTAGATTAATATAATAATGCTGACCTCAAATCCTTATCGCTAATTACTTCAATTACTGGAATTGCAACTTTTCTTCTGTCCAAATACACTCTCTCCAGGAGTGGCTCCAACCAGCCCACGTTGCACTCAATATGCGAGTCAAGAAAGGTTAAAACTTCACCTGGAATTCAAAACCATTTACATTAAAAGGTCAAGTGCATTAAATCTGTACTACACTGAACAGCCAGCATTAATGTATTTGCAATAATTAAAACTGTAGTTGATGTAAATATGAAATTAAAAGGGCTACAAAGTTTACCTGTAGCAACAGCTGCTCCAGCAAGCCTGGCCCGGATTAGGCCCTGTCTCTCCTTCAGGCGGACGATGCGGACCTTTGGAAACTGTGACATATACTCGTCTAACTTCTCCTTGAGGTAATCTTACAATATTGATGGTACAAGAGAGAAGAGGATGAGTAATAACACAAAAAAACCTACCAGTGATTCCCTGAATATCAGCGAATGAGCAGTTTGTTTATAAAGGAGAAGTTTATAAACTGGAGAAAAACGAACATCTAATGAAACATACAATTGGAAGAGTTAAAAGGTATTTTTTTTTATCTATCTGTCTGTCTGTCTATGAGAGATATACACTTTGGAAAACTTGCCATGAGATTATTAAAACATCATGCATTGGAATTGTAAAATATTTTGGAGCACGTTTTAGACCGACACAAATCATGAAATTCATAAGTTAGTTGTTGACCTACCTTTGGTACTGAAGTCATCCACTAAGATGATCTCCTTAAGCAGGTGAGGAGGAGAGCGATTAAGCACACTGTGTACAGATCTGAGCAACGTGGACCACACCTCATCCACAAAACAGAAGATCACGCTAGTAGTCGGAAGGTCATTGTGCACCAACATTTCAGAACATCTAAAACAAGACATATGACAGATTAAAGACTGCGTTTAACAAAGCAACACATCTGTTGATTAATGCTTTTCAGTGAAGGATTCGACGTCAAACTCACCCTTGAGGTCTGGTATCGGGAATGGCCCTGTCCAAGGGAATCTGCTCACTGAGGTACACATTGAAATATCCTTCATTCCACATTTTCATCACCTGCACTTCTTTGTCCTTGGCTACCTCCGCAGGTTGTCCAAACTGCCCGATGACTTTGGCATCTCTTGGGTGTTGGGTTACATCTATGTGCAACACTTTGTGCGTCCCTGAATCCCGCACCCGCACTGTGGAGTTCACCTTCACCTCTCCCCCTGCTTCCTTCATGTTCAATACAGAGATCTTCCCCATGCCAGGACCACCGTCTCTTTCTTTTGAGACCTCCTTCTTGTTCACAGGGATAGAAATATTACTTTGTTGGTCTTTGGATTTGTCCATTTTTGGAAACTCTTTAACTTTCACCTGTAAAGAGTTGTCATCCCCTGCTGGACTTTCTTTCGGATGTGCCTTTTCATCAGCTTTGATCTCAGATGTGGCACCTGTGTCTAACACATTGTTCTTGGACTTATCCACTACTACTAGTTTACTAGCCCCAGTCGTGTGAGGAGACTTTTTCCCAGGTTTGGGGGTTAAGTGCAGTTCTTCTTCCTTCGCACCAGGTGGAGCTTTGGGCAATTCCTTAGGTATTTTGACAGATGCTTTGCTTGGGACATGTATACCCTTTTGTGTGTCTGAAATAGCCTCTTTTCTTACGTGCATGCCTTGCTTAGCAATGTTTTCCTGTTTGTTCACAGCTATAGGAGCTGCACGGATGGAAGTGTTCGTGATCAAGTCCTTTGGCCACTTAACTTGCACTTTAGCATGTAGTTTTGCATCACTTTGTGCGTTTTTGTGTGCACGTTTGAGCTCAGAGTCTTTATTTTCTCGGGCTGCTTTCTTATCCGGCCCGAGTTGCAGATCCTGTGTCACCTGTGCGGCATCTGCTGCTCTCCCCCCCGCCTGCTCGTCGACTTTGAAGGCGAACTGCACTTCATTCAGCCGCTGCATGTCACTTTTCTGTTGGGGAAGTTTGGGCCCTCTTTTCTTCAGGAAAGGTGTCCTGGTCGTGGCCTGGTGTTTCAGAGCCTCCCTTTCTTTCACTATGAGCTCCTTTAAGAGCTGAGGGTTCACTTCGCTGAATGAAACCCTCAGCGCTGCCATGTCGAAAAGTAACCAGATGACAGACGCGATGAAAACAAACGCCAGGACCCGTCCACTGCCTCGGAAGTATTTACGGATCCTCATTTTTAAAAAGTAAAATCAAATCTTATCCCAGCTGATGGTTTAGCATTCATAAGTGTCCTCCTCCGCGCTGCCTGCGTGGCATTGCTATTCCAGCAGAGCAGCTCTGATGAACGGTTGTGCACACATCCTCATCTGAAACTGGCTTGAAAAGTTGATATTAATATATATATACCTTTACAATATGATGTTTGCACTTGACTTTATACACATCTCCCACTTCTCAAGACTGTTTACCTTGGCCGCAGTGCGACGCTGTGTGTGCTGCAGCTCCACGCCGGGCTCTGGCATGTTTTCCCGGCACTCGCAGCTCATTGAAGTGACGGTTTTGCGTGAAACGCGGCGCTTTCGCTGCCCGGGTCCCGCACTTCCTGATGGGCTACCTGAGCTCAGCGGCCCGCAGCTGCCAAGCGGCCTCACCTCTGCGCCGCGCAGGACACCTTTTCTTTTTTCTTCCCGAAGTTACACGTAGGCCAAACCTAGTCAGCTAAGCTGACAACTCAGATATATATTTGTGTTGCTAGTTTTAAAGTTGCATTGCTTTGGATTTATTGTAGCCCGAATAAAAGCCTTTGTGATTCAGCACGAGTTATTAAATAAACTGAACATGTTCAAAGAATAATTTTGTTCTTATAATAATACACATTATTATTATTATTATTATTATTATTATTATTATTATTATTATTATTACTAATAATGATATGAATGTTCATAAAGCAATGGAAACACAGATAGTTCCTTACATTATAATCTGCTTGTGTATATATATATATACACACTCACACACAATTATTATTATTTATTTATTTTAAATATTTTTCAGTATTTCTGTCACAAGCTGAAAGAAGGGGGATTAACAGGAAATTCTGAAATTGAAACTGGACAAGCAAATGTGGTTAGTATAAGTTTTCAAGTGATATTGAAAGATAATATATTTTCTAAATTAAAAGATAATTGTTGACCTGTTTAATTCTTTGTATCCAGACAGTTCAGCATTGCAGTGACCTGTTTTACTTTTACAGCTTTACACAGTATGTTGATATGCTTTTGTGATCTGACCCAGAGATCATTGAAATAAGTATACATGAGCAAACAAAGAACAAAGGTTTAAAATAATATGCTTATAGAAACTAATTAGATGGATATTTCCAGTCTTTTGATATTCATCCCAATCAGTTCTATGTTTATGCATTCTCCATACTCTGTATATACACTTAATATATCTCTTTACGGTGAACAGAGAAATTAAACCCAAGTTGAGTGTGGCTGTCACCATTATAAATAGTCTGTGTTGCTCTGAACTAGATTAAAGCAGTGTTTTTACCTGTTTTACTGTTATAAAAGTAATTTGGTTGTCCCATATTCTATGACTTGCATTTGATATTTAGAAATGCTCTGGAGCTGACACTATGACTGTTCTGTTTTAAATAGTTTATAATGTACTTTCTAGATCTCCAAACTGTGCAAGCTAATGCAGCCATATATCCATTAGGTGGAGATAGAGACAACAGAAACCGTCACTGTGGATAATTTTAGATGTTACATTTCTAACTAAATCAGGCATTATCCCAAGAGTACCCTCAGCTACATCAACCACATCAAGTGTCACTCTTACTGGGGCAAAGGGATCCCAGTCAGGCTAACCTGGGCCTCCCTCAGTGGCTGCCCTTCGCATTACTTCTCCCTGTTTTATTATCCTGTTTGCTAAATGTTTGCCCTCAGGAAACCCCTGCAGCTCAGATTAAATTTATTTATATATTAATGTATTGGCTTTTTTTAATACAAACATCACGATGTAAAGAGATTAATACAGATCGACCTGAAGAAATTAGTTAATTTAACACACTTGCATTTTCAAGATGAACACTGAAAATATATGTTTTTGTCATAAATTGTGTGTTTTGTTTGTTTGTTTGTTTTGTTTGTTTGAATCAAATGTAAGATAAAATATTAGTAGTTCTTAATAACTGTGTATCAGATTAATTTAACTATCATTTATTTTCATCTTTGTAATACAGTTTTCCATCTAGCATGTTATATAAATGTAATCATAGCATTTGTGTGCCTTCTTCTACAATTAAATATTATTACATTTAACACATATCCTATGTTGTTTTCTTAATAACACATTTTAACTGAGAATTCTGATACATATTTTGCTCAGGGAAGCCTGATGATTAGTTTCTAAATCGACACAGGTAAGTATATAATGTATAAGAACTGTAAGAGAGATAGCTTAAGAACATGTTAATCAGGGATAGGAATTAAAATTACAACAGTTGGTCTATGTAATTTGCATAGAGGTCATGTTTTGCTAATATGTCTCTTGTTGAAACAGACAGCCTGCAAAAGACTATGGTAAAATCTGACCCAGTGACATTTTAAATTCCAAATTATGCACAATGTGTGAATTAAATTAATTAGAGAATTCATTAAGAAATATGGCTAACGGAAGCGGGTGTAATATTTAGTTATGTGAAGTAATTTTCTATCATTGTTAAAGCTAATTTGTTTCATAACATTTCCTCCGGTAATTTTTTTTTTGTTAACTGTGATGTATGTAACTTATTAGCAGTTAAATTAATCACTATTAAAGGTAAAGAATATGCAGCTTGTGTTTGGACAGATGGTACCCATCAATGAAACAAGACCTTTGCACAATTCATTTAAAAGCAATTACCTTTTTTATTTCTATTATTTGTGACTTCCCTTAGTCTGTGAAGAAAATATGTATACGTTTACTATCAGACTATCAATGTATTAAAATTAACACATAACCTTTATTACTCATCTTACTTATTTCTTAACATGTTTGGGTCAGATACCCCATACCCTGCATAAATCCAATAAATTGGGTTTATCATTTGTAAATCATTTTCATGTAACTGCTGCAATGCTTTGTTCCATGACACATGGAAACTGTACTCTAATGCAGTAAAATAAAAAATAAATAAAAATACCCCTTCCCATTTTTTACATAGTTAAGCCATTCTTATATATGTAAATATATATAGGTATGTTACCATAAACCAATTAGTCACTGGCTTACAGTGTAATTTGTATAAATGACTACTAGCTTCACAAATGCCAGTTCTCCTCCATAGATTTCTAATGTCACAATTTAGTAAATGGCATAGAGATGGTGCAATAGGATTCTGAACTTTGTGAACTTTGTAATGATCATCAGTAATATATGGAAAGGACGCAAGGGTCTTTGCCATATAACCCAGAGAGAAGTCAGAAAGGTCTCTTTGGTTTATTTTGATTACATATCTGTTGAGAGAAGGATTGTATGCTAATTTGGGAGCATCTGCCTATCACTCTTACATGGTGGAGATTTTGCATTTTGAATCTTTACAATCCAGCTAATTTACCTAGTAATTTATTCTGCCATAAAAATAGAATTGAATTTATTGAGTTTCACATTAATGACTATTCTGGGAAAAATACATACATACATACATACATACATACATTAATAATAGTAATTTAAATTAATCTGAAATATGCACATGGTTTTATTTAGGTATAGGGTGCCGCATTTACATTTCTTGGCAACAAAAGGTTGGGATATCTGCTACCCTGAGAACAAGTGGATTAAGTCATTAAACCAGACTTGTTTTATTATTATTATTAAGTGGAATAATACACAATATTAACCAAGTTCCAGGCACAGATTATAACAAAACCAGGTCTTGTGATCTGTAAACTTGCATTGACATGCACTATAAAACCACAAGATGGAGCTTTTGTTCTTTTTTGAATCTTGACGTAGAAATATATGCTGTGTGTAGACCTTCTCACATTGCACAAGTTTCATAAAAACCTGTTCTTCCTGTAGAACATGTAAACCACAACATTCAAGAGGAATCCTGTAGTGCTATTTTGAGTAAAAACTCTCAAGCATGAGATGGAGTCACATGACATAAAATAAAACAAAAATAGGGCTCTTTGTAGATGATTTATTCTTTGTGTATTTTCCTATTATGATTAGGTTGACATAGTAAGGACTTGATTTAATATAAAAACTGCTTTATCTCCAGATACTTTACAATTAATGAGAATAACAGCTTGTTCAGACTACTCTGTATTCTATTTTTATTGACAATGTTGTATTATGTTGTTATTATTATTAACTGGATATAAAAAAAATAAAAAAAAGGTGTTGCCTGCAGGTCCTATTATACAAGGACACGTAGACTTTACAGGTTTCCTTACTCAAAGATGACTTTGAAGCGATGGTTGTTATCTGTCAGTATCTTTGGATTGTAATACATTGGAGTTCCATATACCACTGTGAAGAAACAAATATGATAGCTCTACCTGCTGCCAACCAATCCATCAATCAACCAATCAATCAATCAATCAATCAATCAATCAATCAATCAATCAATCAACCAACCAACCAACCAACCAACCAATAAAGGATATTGCATCACCACAAGGACATTGCAGGGAATCTATGCCAGTATATTTTATAGCAGTAATGTGATAGATTTTCAAAAGTGTTCGAATAAATATTACACAAGGGGAGTGTATCCATTATAATATATTTTGTGACTTTCCATCATATTCTTGAGTCCTGTTTACTCTAGTTCCAATACATATTTGGTGTATGTAGTAGGCTATATACTATATATTTCAATTGTTTTACATTCACTTGTGCTAAACATTGTGTATTGCAAGTAAATATATAGCTTACAAATAATAAATATGTTACTTGCTGTATATCCACACCTCTTCGTAATACTCAAACTCAAATTCTGTTAATAATCTGTCGAATATGTTTTTTTTTTTTCAGGTTGGGTCATTTACATATCAAGATACGGTTTTAAAAGACCTGCATAGAGTCATATATTACACAGACACAGACCGTTCCATACAACTCCGTATTCTAATAGTTTCAGTGGCTTGTGCTAAAGAATGTTCATGCCAAGTTTCATGACAAAAGGATAAGTGATTCTCCAGAAATATATGCAAAAATGTAAGGGTGACATATGATAACCTGGGCTATATCCCTGTCGACAAGGGAATCATCCCTACAGGGGACTATAAATAGTAAGACTACAGCTGGATTATACTTCTTAAAATTGTATTTCCATTTTCATACTGCTCTGTCAGTACAAACTTTCACTGTACAATTTTAATCCTGGTTGAAGAAGGAGCTTTATTCCCCCCACTAATATTTCTAACATCAGGTAAATTCTATTAATTTTTCTTCTTAGTGTAATTGTCAGTGGTTTTTACATTTCTTTAGAATTGTACTCTTTTAATGAATCGGCACTGAGCTGCAATCAAGAATAGTACAGTTGGACATCAGCCAGGAACTGTGGGACATTTTGTGGACGGAACTGCGAGTTCTCAATCTAGATGGTGGATTCCATACCTAATTTTTTATTCCATTCCAATATCTTTAAATAGACGTTTGTTTCATATCTAGTAGACATGAAAAGCATAATAATTCCTAAGAAGGTAATATTTTGTTAGTATGTCATATTGGATAGAAACTAAACTCCATGTTTTAGAAATAATTAGTAAAGCCAAACTATAACTCCTTAAACAACACACCTATCATACAATTGGACTGTGAAAACTTGGACTGCAGAACTCCCCCACACTAAGCTGCAATACCGTGTTCAACGACGACTTAATTAAGGAATTGCTAGGGAGATTGAATATATTTCACCTTAAGGGTTTGAAAATGTGCAGTAGTTTTGAAACCTGAGAGGCCTTTGTAAAGAATGCTAAAGCCTGGGGAACATTATCATTATTCAGTTTCTGACTGAAAAGTACAGATCAGAATTTTAACCCAAGGTCACTGTTGTTTGTTTATTTATTTATTTGTTTGTTTGTTAATTAAACTTTACAGACAGGCAATGGAACAAGACTGTTTGGTTTTTGAAGATCTATCAGCAAAATGAAAAGAAGGAACAATGTGATATTTTGACTTTTTAAAATGGCTGTTAAAATATGCTCAACAAGGCATTCCCAGAACCTTGTATTGTTTTGATAATAGTCAGTCATTTTTAAAAATACATTTTTTTTTACCTAGATGTATTTATAGCTGACTTCATTTTTGTTGTTGTTTTGCAGGTCTTCTTTTATTAATACCTCTTTGTTTAAACAGCAATGCCTCTTCAGTCAATACCCGTGCAGTGTTTTGCTTTCCTGGCTGTTAGAGACTACTTTAAAATTAAATGATGAAGCACCATGAATAAAGGGCTAAACCACTGTACCTCTACAGAGTGAGATTTAAATAGGTCACAAATGGAGTGAGTTTTGTGCTCTCAGCTTAGCCTCAACTGGACATTAGTTCACATCAAAAAAACTCAGCATTATTTGACTCAATTCAACAGCCTTCCTTGGCATATATCCAGGACTAAATGTCAGGGAGCAGTGGGGTCTGGTTTGAGGTACACATGCATGGCACCCACTGGCAACATGGCTGCCTGTAGCCGGTTCAATCATCTCTCCCTCAGCAGGACATATAAGAGTCAGTGATCATTCTTTCAGGTAGAAAAAAGTTACAGTTTATAATGATATATCCTAAAATAATATCCAAACATCAGTCAACAACAACAAGAAAACCTTACCAAGATAAAAGGTAAAACATCATATGCCGCATAATGTCATCATTGTGTCACCTATTCCTTACACTTGGACCACATTGAGTTTCTCAGTCAGGAATCAAATGTCTCTCCTTGAGGCTCACTGTGAAAGGGTTTGCTATCACTGACAGTTTATGGGATCTAAGTGGGTCAGTTTTAGATCATTGCAAACCTGATCCCTACAGGTGGGAACACTGTAATAACAAGCAAACAAGATTAATTGTGCGTCAAATATCATTCTGTCTGTTTATACTAAAATTTTATCTGTCTACTCTTAAAACTCCTCAGTACCGAAGGCAGAAATCGATTTCAAAGGCAAGGAGTGCCTCACTAGGAGAATACTGCTCTCTGCTCAGGCTTTTATTGACTATCTTTATTGCTGTTTTTGATCACCGTGTTTTGTGCTCACGTCTTTATTATAAACAAGGTGGGTATCTGTGAAGTTTTAGTCATTGATCATCCTCAGAAATGTTGCCGAGCAGTGCTACTTTATAAATGCAAGCAGAAAGACTCCCAGTTTCTTGAAACGTGCCTGCATTTGTTAAATTTGTAGGAAGCATATTGGCAAACACATGGTTTTTATTATCTCACAATAGGAAAAGGAGATGGGAGAATATAGTGTTTAAATTAACTTTTTTTTTTTCAACAAATGAAATCAATTCCATCCTTTATGTTACTTTTCATCTGCCTTTTGTCTTGTTGCAGAATCTTTTCTGTTTCTCTCTCATTCATCTGTTTTGCCCTTTCCTTGATCTGATAGCATTAAACATATAATTAAGTCATAAAGGAGGGAACTGATGAGTATAGCAGATGGTAATTGCCTCCTACATTTGAATGAAATGATATGCATTGCTACAATTTACAGCCTTCGCCTCATATTTTATTCAGCAACCTTTTATCTCTTTTCCTGCAGAATTATTCTGCAATAAATTTAGACATCTTATCAATAGCTCGAGTGATAGTGGCAGAAACAGGAAAAAAAAAATTGAACTTCCTACATTTTATGCCGTTTAAAATAATTTTCCATAATAATTGAGTTATCAGCTGGTCTCTATCACAGGAACTGAATGGGTTTATTTTTTAGTAAGCCTTTCTAGTTAGCAGACAAGCTGTCGCTCTTTCCTTGTTATTCATTAGAAGTGTCAAAGTATTGTGAGAAAAGTTTCAGCCGCTCTTGGCCCATCCTTCATTGCTTAAGACACTCGGTTAGCATTTCTGAGCGATGGAGTAAGTCAGGGCATCTTCTTTGAAGGCATCAAAACAGTGTACAGACTAAATACCACCAGCATTGAATGAATGGCATTATACCTTTTGATACTAATTAACTACTAACTGTTAATTACAGAGACTGATAAGTAGTATCTATATTTCTAATAAATAAATAATTTGCCTTTGGCTTGTGAGAAACATTTATCTTGCCTTCATTCTTCTTTGCAGGGTCTACGAAGACTTTCTGTCCTTTTTTCTTTTTCCCTTTGTCTTACTTTAAGTGGAAATCTCCCTTAAATTACACATTGAGCAAACACATAGTATTATAATGCAATCATTGTTATAGATAGAACACTTAAAAATCTCAGCTCGTAAAAGACTCCAATCATGAAAAAAACTAAAGTACATGTTTCTATCAAACAGAAGTTTACCTTTGTGATGTTTATTCTATCATTGAAATCCTACTCCACTAATCAAACAGCGCCCAGTTAAGTATTAATGAAGTATGAAGAATATTTGACACCGGAAGCTTATTATGATTTCTCATGTAATTTTTCAGCCATATATGGTGGTTATTGTATCCTCACAAATCCACCCTGGTAAATATTGCATTTATAAAAGAAATATTTAAAAATAATACCAGAAGAATGTATTACCTTAATGTTCACTAATTTAAAGTCCTTATCACAAATTTTAAATAGGATTGATGAAAAAATAAATTTAAATGATTTTTCACCCAATAGTTTAGTATTATGTCTTTTTGATCTAAGGATATGTGAGTATCAGCCCTAAAATTCAGTGAAACTAAATAAAACCATCAGCATGTTAAAATCTGGCTCCTGTTCAGACTCTGGCCTGGACTCGAGGATGAAAGAAGTCTCTGTTATTTAGCAGCATAACCTGTTTATTTTAGTGTTAAATAAAAAAAATGAATAGCTGTTTTGAGAGGGTTACAGAGGGACACTTTGGCATTTCTTCAGGAATACCAATGAACACTTTTCACTAGTTCTTCTATTTGATAGCGGTGACATAAATCTGCTGTCATGAGCACATCCTTCCCCTGAGGTCAGACCTCTCCCACAGAGCTCTATAAACATTTGGTATAACTGAAGACACACTGAAAATCATGGTCTATATTATTATTATTATTATTATTATTATTATTATTATTATTATTATTATATTATTATTATATAAATTGATTTAGTAAAATGCACTACAAATAGCAAAGGTTTGGTTTGAAAATATACATTTTGGAAGTGTAAAAGGTTGTAACTGGACAGAACTGAAGGATAAATGCTGTTATTAAAACCATATAGAGGAGGAAGTTGTATTGATTTCTCCTTAGGGTTGGAAAGTAAACCCTTGTTTGATGTTGTTTTCAATTTAAGAGAATTAAGGTTCTCTCATGGTGCTTGGAGCCCCTCGTGTTGCTTTTTGTGATGGTTGCATTGTGGAAGTTGCACTTGTTGACACTCCATGGGTTCAGATTGTGAGCTCTAACATTTGTATACTCTTCAGTGCCCTTGACAAAGAGACCTACTCCACGACTGGGGATTCTCACATTTACAAATTTAGGTGTTGCAATGAATTTGTCCAAACAAGGTTGATATTGATTATTTTCCCTTCGCTGTTTTTATCAGGCACTCTTGGATTGGTGGATGGATACAATCTTATAACTTACAATTAAAATAAAACCCATTGTCACACAGGTCTGTGCTAATCCATATGTGCTTATTAAAGCTTATTTTTTTCCATAATAGCAAAATGCTTAGCATGAATTCTACATTTTGCCTGGATCACCGCTTTACCGAGAGGAGCTAATTTATATTTTAGACATGTTTCGCATACGTCCCTGGTGGAATGCTGGTCTCAGCTGATATTTGAAAACTGGTAACAGGGGCAATTCAGGTTTTAGTCTCATGTTGCTCCGACCTGCCAACCAAAGGAATATGCCAGCTGGAAGGCTTACACAAGAAGGGAAACAATATCAACAGGGTGCAAAAATTACACAAGGAGCAGCAGACATGTTGCATTTAACATGTTATACGGTTTCAATTTCTCAGGCACTTAAGTTGAGATTGTGGTAGTGGTCCATTGCTTTTAAATACAAGGGGTAGATTATGCTGATTTTTTTGTGTGTGTGTCTCTCAGCTGTAAGGCAAAATTTACTACCATAAGTGACCAGGCCAGGTTTATTGACGCTCTTGAGTTTCCACTTGCTGGTAATAGACTGGAAAAGAAGATAATGTGTTTGATCGATCAGCATGAACAAATTTCATTTAGGGGATCAATAACAGTTTATAGTTGACAGAGCTGAAGGACTAAATTTATTTTTCCTTTTGATTGAATAAACGTTTTCAGTGTAGCGGTAGATGTAAGGTATTCCTAACCATTTCTACACTCCAGGCAGGGATCGCGCGGCAGTGTTATTGCAGGCAATCTGTATTTAAAACTAATATCAGTACACTGAATAGCCAGGGGCTAAAGGCACTGAATGAATCTGATGTATTTTCTTCCTGTTCCTTGTGATGTGAATTAGAATGTAAGAAATAACAATTTCTCCTTTTTTCTTGTTATTCTTTTTTTTCAGTCGGTAAAATGATTGGCCTTTGTGTGGAAAAAAGATCTTGAATTACATTTCGATCTGTTGAAATATATTGAAAATCGAAATGCTGCCAAGGAAAAGAGAAAAAATAAATCCTGTAAGGTGACCAAATCATTCTCCAAGTTCAGTCTTTTCAGATTTCCCTCTCCTGTATTTGTGCTGTTGTTTATACACTCTGAAATGCCCTGAAGACAAGGAGGTCCATATTTAAAGAGCTATCCCCTTACCACCACCCATACCACCCAACAGCACGGTACCAAAACTGATGCAAATTGAGAAAGAAAGTGTAAGATTTGCTAAAAAACAAACAAACAAAAAATAACCTAGGTGAAACCAACATATCTTATTGTCCCAGTAAATTTGTTTATTTTATATAGGATAGTGCATGGGTGACATCCTACAACAAGGCTTTGTTTCATCAAGAGAAGTCAAGCCAGAAAAAACCTTGAGAGGGAGGTATCCTGACTTCACTTCTCAAGAAGAGCCAATGAAACTTTACTTCATTATGGATTTTATCTCATGCTGCTCACCTATTAAGTAGCTCAATTCGAATGTTTTCTGGTTCCAGAATTCAAGGAACATTGCGAATTATCGAGAATACATTTCGAGAACAATAAAAACATTATTTCTGTGGACTAGGAACTGTAATGTTCCTTGGATGGCCTCCAATAACCTGAACACCAGTTGGAAGAAGTATAGTAATGATGTAGGGGAATATGTTGAGAAATAAACATGCTGTGTATAGAATATGAGCTCTTTATGACTTTCTCTCCTGTATTAGGCTCCACACGTATCGAGCACCCTTGTGTATTTAAGGACATATGAATATTTTGGAGTGAAAATAGGCCATGTAGCCCATGGAGGCTCTTCCCACACTAGCACAACTCTAGCCCCAGGGCAGTGTCTAATTGTTTTTTGAATGACCCCAGTGTTTTAGCTCTTACAACCGCCACTAGTAAAGTGTTATAATTGACAATTTGACACAGTTATGCAAACAATTTTTTCATGTTACAAAAAGTATTGCCTACCTACTATACTGAAGTTATAGTTTTAAACTTCCAAGCTAGCCAATGCCTACTAGTCATTAGCATTGACACTGGCATTAACCTAAAGCTTTTGTTTCTAAGCCTTCTTTAGTGCAACAATGTATTTGCTTGCTGGGAGGTGTTTCAAGTCTGTGTCACTGTATAATTGAAGCTAGGAATGTGCAACCCCAGTCACCCAGGGTTAGATTCTTGCAGGTTTTAAATGAGCCTTTCATTTAGCAACTGATATCTGTAATGTATAAGTGTTTTGATAAATAAAGTTCAGTATTATATAACATTACTCAAATTATTTAGAGTTAACTATTTTTCATTTTGAGTCCAAAGCCCCTTTTAATTTTGTGTTATCTGTGAATGTATCTTAGGGCAAGACCACATCAAACTTTGACCTACAAATCTGTACCCTATCACAGTTTAATTTATTGTGTTAGAAGCCACTTCATATTATTTATATAAAATTCAATAAACATATAAAACAAATATAAACTTCATAATTTGCAATTTGTGAGAGGTTTTGATTTAGTCCAAGTAATTTGTTAAAATAAGAAACAAACTGAAAGCAAGTAGTGATCCCTGGGCTACTCCACACAATCCTTTAATAGCTGACCTGTTTTCTCTTTTTTATTTATGAAGTCTCAATGAACTCTTCAGTGATTGTCTGCTGGTTTTGAGGACATCTGCTGCCGTCCTTGACCACCGATGAGTTTGCACTCAGCTCTGCAATTCTTGAGCTTCTTGGAAAGGCTCCCATAGTCTCTAAAACATGCTTTGACAGAAACCTTGTTTACAGTTTGTAGAACTTGGCCTCCCTCCATCATAGTAATTACTCCAAATAGGATAAATAAGTAGACTTCAATTCTCTGACATACTGAAAGTGAATATATTGCAATATGTTTACTTTTTAAAAACAAAATCTTGATTCTTCCAAGTGATATTCTGCCTAGTCCTCCACAAATTGAATCAAGTATATTAGGCATTACTCACATATCAGAGTTAATTGGATTTTTCACAGCCTAATGTACCTTTATCTTCCTTATTTGTAAATATGCTTTTAAAAATAGTATATATATATATATATATATATATATATATATATATATATATATATATATATATATATATATATGCTTTCCCAATTGTATTTATTGATGATTTTACTTTCACTTTATATATAAATACTTAACAGCTGTGTCTATCAAATATAAGCATAAATAGTTCAATTATACTTGTTTATATTATACAATTATGGTCTGAATGATTATGTCTGCTGAAGCTTTTATTTCAAGGACAGACAATGAATACACTGAGTAGTATTAGTAAAATACCAGTAATTATTTTAAAATGATAAATTAAGCACAGTGGGGACAGCGAGAAGCCTTGGTTTCTGAAATATTAACCTTTTCTCTTATAGAAACCTTTTATAAATGACAAAACAAACCGATTATTGAATCATGTTAATTATGGTCAGTTTTGCAGAAGGAAAGTTTGTAAACAATACCAGTATAATATATGGTAATCATCTGTAGTTATTTTTTATTATCTCAATTTAACCTTCATAACCTGGTTATTTTTTTCATGACATGAAATGCTTCTCCTAATTGGTCATTAGAATCGCAATGGCTTAGCTTTTATTCTTATTCATTTCAGAATAGGATCATGCTTTTTTCAGTTTGCTAAAACAATATGATTTGCTTTTTGTATATAATTACAATTGATGTTATTCTTTCTTTGTTTTTTCCAGATATAAAATATAAAATGATGTGCTTTAGATATGACTGAAACCTGCTATTGTTGTTTTATAAGATATTTGAACCAAACTGAATTCATTTAAGTGACAATATACCTTGAGTCCAAACATGCCCAAAATTAGGATTTCATTAATTTTAAAGAATTTCCCATTATGTTTTCAGTTTGTCACAAATGATGACCAACAAGAAGTAACTTAAGTAAAACTGGTGTCGAAACCCTACTACAATGTTAGTGATTAGCGGTTTGGTCTTCTCTGAGAGGCCGCTATGAAGATACCAAAGGGCTGACAAAAGGAAATTCTGACTCTTTATATTTATTTTTGGCATAGCATTCCATTTTACTTGAAATGCATATTGTTTGTGTTCATTTGAATAAGGAAAAATGTCAGATTTCCATGTCTTCGGGCAATTTGCATGTTAGATGATCAACTCTTTAGGGCCTCTGGTTGTAGGGTCATCAGTGGCACTTCCAGGTCATAGTGAACACATCACGGTTTGAGGCCATGATTGACCTTTTGACAGAATTTCAGAAAGACAGTCATTCTTTCAGGGCATAAATAATCACTTTTAATTTGCTACAGAGCTGTTTACTTAACAGTAATAATAATTTTCTAAAAATGCATTTCTGTTTATAATTGCAATTCTAAGTAGCATTTCACTAAAGTGATAATACACTGATAAAAAAAGAACATAAATAGTGTGCCTCTTTTTCTTGACATTTGAAATACCCCATGGACTTCACAAACTGTCATTTGAACTGTTATATGGATTTCTGATTTTAAAAAGCACATTATGCCCCCCATCCATCCACTCACTCACACACAAGCACACACACACACACACACACACACACACACACACACACACACACACACACACATATATATATATATATATATATATATATATATATATATATATATATATATATATAAATAGAAAGAGAGATAGAAAGAGAGATACACATACACATGTGTTATAAACTTGGAAAACTATAGTAGTCTGTAACTATATTGCTTGTATGACCTGTAAGATTATGCAATAAAATAAGGAATATGTAGTGATAAAATGTCAATGGACAAGATAAAATACAAAAAACTGTGTGTACATTATGCCAAAAGAAAACAACACAGACAAGCTTGATACATTTTTGGCAATATGATAGATTTATTTCCAAAGCAGGAGCCAGCACCTATATGGAAGCTCACAACCATAAGCTCAAGCATGGTGGATGACAGTGATCCAGAACATATGTCAACAAAACCACATTTGTGAAAGGGTCAGGGTAGAGGTTGTGGGCTGCCTGTACTAAGCATTCAATTCAGGTGTGAATACTTTAATCTGGGGTATTTCTTTTTGTGAGGTAGATCTCTTCTAAATTATATGTTTATGGTTATATTGCTCAATTTTGTGCTTGAAATCGAATAAAATGTCATTTTATATTTTGTAAAATGTATATTTGTTACTTTGTTACACTGGGTAGTTTTGTCAGGTATTATGCATACACTCATGCAAATACACATTAAAATGAATTTAAACATTATTATACATATACTAATACTTCCACAGAAAAATATTTAGCAAGTCTGCACGGTAGTGTTACTGAGAAAGGTTGCAAACAGCTGAAGCACCAGCGCCAGTGGGCTTTCTGTAGGCCGTCCCAATTAAGGCTGTGGAGCAGAATGGTGGGATTATAATACATTATGCGTGCTATCTCTTACAATAGGAATCCATGTTGATAATTCTACACTATTCATTATATTACATGATTTATATATTGTTTAATAACATTAATTTATTCTATGTTGTAAATTCATTATTTCATTATTAGTGCCTAATAGACAAAATATTAATTATTTTTTTTCTTTTTTTAAGGGTAGAAAAGTTGCATATTGAAAGTTTTGTAAACTGTGTGCAAATTGTGTGCACAAATATAGGTGTGGAGGTTATTTTGTTTGGTGGTTTGGATGATGTGCTATGTATAAGAAGATGAGAGACATTTAATTAATTCATTAATTGACTTGTAATGAAGACTGAAGGAACTATCCATTAAGAACAAAATATAATACTTACCTCAGTCCCCCCAGACAGACACAAACAAACAAAACTGCCTGCTGGATAATTCAGTTTCACATAAATAGCATCCATGGAAGTTTTCTTTTTGAAGCAGCCTTCAGCAGACATAATTACTATCAATAACCTCCCTTCATGTGGGATTATTTGCATGTAGAGCTCTTTCTGAGATATGTGAAGATCTACTCCATGGTCCCCCTGCTTCTATTTAAATCAGCACAGCTCTCAGACACACTAAAGTGGAAAACTAAGTGTTTACTTAGAAACATCATATAGCCTTATATACTAATAAATGTTTAACCATCTGTTGTAGAAAGCCAAAATAAATTAAATTGCAATCTTGAATACGGGCTTGAAGGGAATTCTACTTTCTTTTCAAGGCTTGTAAATGCAACCTTGACACATGCTATTGTGTGCTCTCTGAGAGTGAATGTAACACTTTCTCTCAGGGTCCAATGATGCTTAAAAAAGAATATTGTAAATGGTAAAGCATCTTTTTATTCCCAGAGTTGAAAGGAATCATAATGTTTTAATGACAGAAAGGTTTGTAAGAGTTTTGGTTTAAGAACTGGCCTGTAACCACAAGTATGGGAACTATATTATAGATCAAATGCACTTGTAAAATAATATCAATGTGGATTCGGGAAAAATGCTACAAGCAGCTTTGGTGGTGTCTTGAAAGTGTTTACAAGAAATATGAAAAAAGCAAATCAGAATGCCAGCGGCCTAGCTGTTGAGAATGGGGTATTACATTATTAATTAAAATACAAGTCAGCTTTTTCTTACACTTGTAGCCTGTGGGTATCCAATGTAGTACACTTGATTGAATCAGGTAGTGGCAGCACAGGCATTTTTTATTTTGCGCTTGAAGGGATAAAAGAAATTTAAAGCTGGGCTGTGTTACTTCACATGAAAAAAACATTTTCTGAAAGATGTTGTAACCATCACTGTAAACAGCAGAAATAAAACAACAGTTTTATTCTCAGGAAATGATCAGATTAACAGACAGAGGACATTGCAACGTACAGTATATTATGTTGGAAAAAAGGGAAAACATCTTATGCTTTTACCACTGTTAATCTTCCCTTAGGTTGGAATTAAAGCTCTCAAATAAGATATATGGAGGAATTATTCATTAATGATGGGCACAACTAAGAACTGTTGGCAGTTTTAATCCTTTGATCAACAAGGAAACTTTTACCCCAAAGACTTCCGTAAACGGCACTGAATAGTACAATTGTACAGTATACACAAATAACAATGCATTGATTTGGTAATCCTATTTATTTATTTAATACATACATCATTATATTCTAAGGTAAAGTGAAACAAAAAACAAAGTTTACATAAGACCACTAGATACATATATATACCTGTATGCACACTACTGTACCTAATACATTGCAATACATGTTGCTCTGCTGGAAATGGATACTATCAAAGGTCATGTGCAATCTAGAGGGTGTGTGTTTATTCAAGATATTTAAAGGCAATCTGCAACCTGTTACAGCCTGTTCCTGCTAGTATAGTTGGTGGATCAGAGTTTATCAGTGTGGAATGGTTGTTCTTGTCTGGATATTTATACAATGCATACATTTATAGTTATTGTCCTAATCATTTGAATATATATGTGTGCAAATGTATGTGAACTGATAATATTTTTAATTTACTAGAGAGAACTGCAAGGGTTGCAACAGGTGATGCAACCACATACACGTATATTTGAAATGGCTTTTATATATTTGTTTATTGAGAAAATGGAAAATGTATAAAATCTACAGGCTGAATAATAAAAAAGCATGGTTAGGCAATGTACCGCTTAGGTTTGCGTTTTTATTTGAAATACAACACTGTACTGGAAACTGTAGAGGGAGCTGTTGCATTTAAGCTGTAACTGAGACATAGTGAACTGTTCTTTACAAATGTGTTCCCTTGCATTATTTTGTGTTTCTCCAAAATAAATGATCTCATTATTTCTAACAAAAATGTTTTTCCATCCACTAAATATTGTAATTATGCATACAAAATGTATATTACTTTCATTTCTGTAATCCACTGTATTAATTACACTTGACACATATGGATCAACAGGATATATGAACACGTTTCAATTGAAAAAAAAAATAAACAAACCAAAATTAGTAATAATAAAACTAAAACTAAAGTGTGTAACTATAATATTTAAAAATAATATATTACTGATATTACTATTTTTAGACATGTTTACCTTTAATGTTACACATTTAGGTTTGTTTTGCTTGTTTAAACATGCAGTTTACTGCTGCTTAATGAAAATGTATAGTATTTGATTAATTATAGTCCATGATTATCTATGTGTGATAAATTATGGTTGTTATTTGTTTATGGTGCTTCATTTATTCCAGCTGGATATTTCTATATTTACTGAAGATGGGTCTCAGGTGGGCCGGGGATGAGAGAGTTCGAATCCTTGATTTTATTGTTTTTAAGTGCCAGTAAAGGATTTGGATTTTGTTACTGACTGAAATCCTTTTCTGATTTCCTATGTTTCTGATTTAACCTTTCCCCCCTCTGTTGCTATTTCACCAAGATATTGTCCTGATTGTTATTGAAGAATTCGGAAATACAGGTGTTAAAAAAAGGTAGTTATAGCAATTCATCTTTCCTTCAGGGAACAAACTGCAAGTGAACTACTGAAAGCTAATGTCAGTAGTTGCTGAAATATACACATATAAAAAAGAAAATCAGCCTGCAAAGCTTCAGGTTTTAAAGTAGGTTTATGGTGGATTATGAGGAGCATGAAACTAATGGAGCAAAACAGGATCAATGCAAATGCAGTCTCCTCTTCCCAGTGTCATAATTCTTTAATAGTTTAAAATATATGATATTACTGACCCACAAAAAGGGGAAGATGTATCTTAATGTTCCTTTTACTGACTTACTTTCATTATTGCTTATAATTTATGCTATGAAAAAAAGAGAAAAACTAGTATTCGGTGCTCTCCATCCTCATTATAAAACTGTCCTACAGAGCTGAGAACGTGTAGTGTTATAATAAGGTATGTGACAGAATGAAGGTGATTGTAATTGGTTTTAATGTAGGGAGGGATTGAGATTTAATCATCCTACACTGAAGACAATATGGGGAAGAGGAGTTCATAATGAGGGCGGGGTCTGTTTTGTTTCTCAAATCGGTTTTAAAAGAATGTTGAAGATGGAGGAAGAATTTGAAGAGGCTTTTTTGTCGTGATTTTTCAATGACCCCCAGTAAGCTCTGTTAGCTATGGTCCAGGTCATATAGAAAAAAAAATCTTGAAATATCAAAGCCCGCTCAAGGCTTTTACATTACTTTTTATGCTTCAGGTAGTAGCAAATCAAAGTCAAGAAGGGGCTGACAGTGTCTTCCTCTGGTTTTTACCACTGTTGTTCCAGAGTTTTCATTTCGCTGTCACCAGCAAATTGAGGGGTTAATTAGCTCTTAATCCAAAACTGATGCCAATATATAAAGCAGCAGGCTACCTAATGGGCTTAAATTAATAAAATGCACAAGTGCTTCAGTGCTTACGGAGTCAAAGAACAGCAGAGCAATCAATTTCTGTGCTCATCTTCATGTGAATGTGCAAACCAATCGGGTTTAAAACAAATTAAGCATCCTTTTGTAAAGAAGTGAAATTACTTATTTTTTTCTTGGATGATAGTCCTGTTTTTAAGTTTATTTATTTAAACCTATTTTACACCAAGGCAATGTTAAACAAATCAGTATCTAGAGAAGTATAGATCAGTTGTTGGAGGAAGAAAAGTTTTTTTTTTTGGACATCCATGTTGGATCCTTCACAATTATATTAATTTGTGCTGCTGCTACAGTACTACATTTTGTACCCTTTTCAGAACTCAGTTTATTGAGTTGTATTGCTGGCGTCAGGTCAGGGCTCAGTTCTACTGCTGGGCTTAGGGAATGGGTTGTTCTGTTGGTTGTCTATCTACGAATCTATGATATACAACAAAACCTTTGGCAACCCAGGGCTTAACAATATCTATTTCAGTTTAGGATATGATGCAATGACAACCTCAGAACAACATCACAATTGTACTCCAGCACTATTTAATACTTTCTAAGGTGGAACCAGAGGATATGACAAAGGTGGCGCTGATTTTGTATGTCATTGCTTTAAATAAATATACAGACCACTTTAACCTGTATTGTGTAGTGTCAAAACCGCTGATATATCTGATTCCATGTCCAATGGGATCTCAAGAGCATTGCTATCTTTGCAATAAACAAGACTATTATTTTGCAAAAACAAATACTACTATCCTATATCCTATACAAAACACTTAACTCCATATTCCAATGCAAAAGGAGCGTGTTTCTGTTTGTGGATGCCATTCTGTCTATACGATAAGTGCAGGTATTCAGCATCATGTTAATACAGTATGTGGTGGGGGCATGTAGTAAAAATATTCTTCTTGACCGTTTCCTTGCTGCTTTAAATGGAAATGTTGAAGTAATAGCTGTGAGGTACTTTAGACTGTAATACCAGTTGATGTCGATGGCCTCTGGTCAAGAGCCAGGTTCTGGCTGTAAAAATGTGGGGTCTCTTATGCGTCAGAGGAATCTTTACAAATCACAAACCTCCTTGTCACTGGGGGTTGGGAGGCACTTATGCGTCACATGCATTAATTCAATTGGCACAGTACAATGTTGGGCTAAATGGCATTGTTACAAAACTGCTCTAAGAAGTGTTGACAGGTCCATATGGTAATTTTAATGAATACAAGAGGGCTACTTATTTATTTACTTCCTCACAAACATATAGCGCACATCTGTACCCTAGACACCCAGTTGCATTCCTAGAAACATAAATTGACTTATTAGGGATTACTGAATGTACAAATTAGTTCCAGTAGTTAAACTGAATTATTTTCCCTAAGGACTCAATTAAATTTATTAATCTACAGTAAAGGTCCATAAATGGTCCATTGTTCTGTTTTAGAGAAGAATTTTTTTTTTTTTAAAATTAAGAATAAAACTGTACCTAAGTATTAATTCCATTCGATGAGCTTGGGGTGCCGTGCTCTGTTTTTGTGATTAAGGTTTCATCTTATGTTCATGACTGTAGCCTCTAACGTTTGGATGAAATGTCAATGTATAAAAATACTTCCTGGTTTAAGGGATATGATTTCCATGAATAAAACAAATGAAATCGATTTCACGGCAAGGTATGATTTGGACTCAGAGTGTGGCTTTAGTGTTAAATGTTTATCCAACTGTCTGAAGCCCTTATTGTACCATTGACATTGTAGAGATTCAGAAAATGCATTGGCACTTGTTTTGGAGCTGGAAAAGGAGTATGCCTTCTCACGAAAAATAGGTCCACAGAAAAGCAAAAAAACAACATACAGGATCATTGAGTCATCATTCGCTGTTTATCTGTGATTATGCCTGCCTACTGGACTTCAGTATAAAAGTGAACATTCATGGGTTGAGTCATAGTCATGAACAGTGTCGTTGTGTGTTACAAAGGGAATATTGTTAAACGTAGAGATGGTGTGGAAAATATTTGAAAGAAAGGAGCACTTGAAGTTTTTTTTTTCACACAGGGTCTGTGTTCTGCTCCATTTCGAAAATGTTCTTATTTTTCAGGGAAACAATGATGAATTTTGACTTGTAAACATTAGAGTATTCATTCTTTTCGTTCCACATAGATCTGCACATTCTCCCATGAAACACTTCTTCCGAAGTGATGCAATTAATCGGTATTCTTTCTAGGGAAAAACACAGCCACTGTTTCTGAGAAAGAGTTGGAGAATGGTAAAGATTACAACACAATTATATATACCCTATGATTGTAAGCGGCTTTAGAAATAATGATAAAAGTTGCATTTGCTTGGTTGGTTTATTATTTGATTGGACAAAGAGGTTTTGTTGAGGAAGTTATAAGTCATACACATTTTTGTGCCGCTTGTGTCCTTAACAACCCCAATAAAATATAAAACCATAGAAAGGTTTGCAACTTGATTTGCTTTGCTAATGACACACATACAAGATTACAAAAAGCTGTAACCATCGTTTCATCAGGTCAGTATTGTCTCTAATATCTTATTGAGGTTTGATAGCCAACCAAGCAGGGAAGCATGACACACAGCTGTGCTACGGGGTGAACACAGGGCAATGAGCATCAAGTGTTCTTAATAAGAAACGATTCATCAAAATCATACTGTGCAAAGGTGTCCAAACATATCTAAGCCCACTCAGTCGTTGACATCACTGTTGACTGAAATGAACCAAATAAATTAACTCCCATCATCTTCAACATCCCGATACATAGCCACTCCAGTATGTGGAGCAAGTCACATTGTTTTTTTCAAATATTGAAATACAGGTCACGTCAGAGAATTTTGGATAGCAAAATGACATGAGGTTCTGGTTGTATTTAGCCGAAAACCCACCATGGAGATGCTCAGCCAGTTCAGAGGAAGACTCCTATTAAACTCGTCTCTGATAGACCATCAATTCTGAGCCTCCATTGGCCACTTTCTGCCTCGAGTGACTCCCAGAATCGATCCAAGAAAACAGGACCAATTTGAACTTTGACACAAAAGACAATGAGAGAACCCATAGCCATTTATATACTTATATAAAATTTGGGCAAACCACAAAAAAATGTATCCTATTAACTGGTAAATCTTTTACTTTACAATTGACATTAGCCAATATACCATACTATCCATAACACAGCTACATCTGTTGATTATTACAATATTAATATGTTTCTAATTCCTAATCATTTGTGGTTGCTTTATTTTTCTGGAAGAGTTAATCTTCTATTTTCGTCTGTGATACTCTTGATTTGTTACATATATCTAATAGTTTTATTGTTTGTCATGGTTTACTTTAGCTTCTGTCCTTCCATTCAGAAGTACAAAAAAAGATTTTCTACATCATTTGTATTGAAGAAAATAGTACAATGCCAGTTCTTTACTGCATGTTGATTTAAAAGAGTATGTCCTTACAATGGCTATTAATGGCAATTGTATGGGTACTTTTAAAGCATATCTGTGTTATTGTATTACATTTAAAATAGCCAGTTCCTTTAAGTTTGCATTATGCCTCATTACATACTTATCCTGAGGTCTCCTCAAAATGTAAAACATAATTTAGAATGTGTGTCATCATCGTGATCTGTGCCTAAATTAAAGTTAAAAAAAAAATGTATTTCTTGTATGATTTTTCTTTCTACATTATTTGGTAAACATTAAGAAACACAATCTATTAATAATAAGTCATTTATTGCAACCTGTGTTCTACTTTGTGTGCATGGTCCGGATGTTGTTTTACAATTCAAATGTCAATCACAGTGTGGTTGGTGTGTTCTTATGAGAGGACCATGCCATATGTAAAGACACATTGCTAAACCCACATATTTCCTGCATATTTAATAGCCTTTAAAAAGCACCTCCAACAGTGTACACATTACAAGCACTCAGTAAAAGTACCTTTTTTCTTTATTGACAACTGTCATGGGTCAGAATTGTGACTTGATCCTTCCAGTGATTGCACAGAATATAGTTAATAATTTATCATGTCTTAGAAAAATAATGGAATTGCATCAAGAAATACTTTTAAGCATAACACAAGAAACCAAACAAACGGCTTGCTTTATATATACATATACACAACAAAGGAAGTTGAAATTCGTGCATGACTGGAAAGGTAACTAACCTAACCCCTTATTAGTTGTCACACAGTTAGATCAAAGAAAGAAAACTGTTAAATATATTTTTAACTTTATCTAAATACCTATTTGTATTTCATGCTGAACTTTTATAGCTCCTGTTCATCTTTTTGCTACTTTACTCAGCCAGATTCTGTTTTAAAAGATATGAATTATCAATGTCACCTTTGTGCCATGAAACAGGTTTAATGCTCATAATATTGTGCATAATGACATTCTGTATTGTCCAGATCACATTTTTGATAGTATATTTGATACAGTTGTAAACCAGCGAAGAATAAGACCGCCTAAGAGAATAAACCTTTTTTAGTTTAAACACAATCTATTTTTCAGTGTAAATCACTTGTCAGTCTATGGCAAATGTAACTGTTACAATCTGAAAGAAAAAAATAGAAAAAGTAAAGATTATCTTTTTGGCCATTTCCCTGGCACCACCGTACAACTGAGACTGACAGGTCTTTCACTTGAGTGACAGGTGTCCTTTGAAATGCCTGTGAATCAGTGTCTGTACAGACTGTTGAAATGCATATTTGAAGCCTTATCATAAAGGCAAGGATGGCCCAGATAGGTACCGTTAACATTGCAAATGGCTCCAGAATTATTCATTGTCAGCTCCAAGCAAAGAATAGGAGGAAAGTTTTATTATTCAGCACACACAATAGCAGGATGCTTAATGATTCTCAGTTACCTTGGCAGAATTGTCTGTCGTCTTCAGGCACTAGCGGCGGGTGACACAGGTCTGGCCAAGTGTTAGAGCAAGATCATACGTTTTGGCCCTATTTTAATTTCTAATACATTAATCTTTCCCTCGCAGATGCTCAATGAATATTCCATGGTTTCTTGTTTGTCAGAGGCTGTCTCACTTTCATCTATTCAGGTGGTTTCATTCACTGTGAAAGCTTACTAAATAGGCCTGATCAGTCAATGACAACTGTCGCACAATAGCACAGAGTAATGCGTCCTTTTTTTCTTTTCAGGCATCTGATAGACAACTTTGACACCTGATCCCTGGAGACTTGATGGAGTCACTCTCAGTCCTTGAGAGACTTCCCTTACTTTATCATGCTATAAAGAATTGTCACAGGTGAATGTATCGCAGGTTCTCAGGAGCTGAACTCGACCCTCCAAATCCATTTCATTTGCACTGTTGGTTATGCTCTGAATTAAAATGGATTAAGGTGGCTTAATGCTGTCTTACAAGCAAGCTCTATGCCATTCAGTTTTATAAATTTAAAGCCATTGTTCACGTCTGTTAATTAGCATTGTTTTAAGTTCATTATCCCAGCATACACATTGTTTCTAATAAGGTGCTAAGGCTTGTATACAGCGTCCTTAGCTTCACAATGACTGACCTAACAAATGCTCTTTGCAGCCTGGGTCACATCATAACAATATACTGTGGGATACAGCATGCATTTTTTTTATTTTTTTTGCTTTCATTTCCTATATATATATTGTGATCTGAAAAAAGGAGTGGTGCATACATTTATACAATTATTTGTTCAATTTCCTAATTGGAGAATAAAAAACTAAATAGAGTCATTTCATTGGAAGAACATTCAAAACTATACTCAATTGTGTATTTTATCTTATGATTCTCAGCAAATTTATCTGAATTTACAAATCGATGAAGGGGGAATAGGAACATGACTTGGAACAGGTAGCTCAGATGAGAAAATCATTCAGTCCATCTTGATTATCCAATTGTTAGTACCTCAGGCACTTCTCTGAACCTGTTCTTAAAGGAGGCTAGAAAATTAGAATCCACATGATGGAGTTTGTTCCAGAAAATGTTCTAGATGATGATTTCTGATGGCTAAAATATTTATACAGATTGCCAAAGACAATAAAGACACGGCCAAATGAAGTACTGTTGATCTCAAAGCAGGTAATTCACATGCATCTGAAAACATAATGCAGGTGAAAGGCAAACATAAATAATGGCTCAAACACATTTCCTTTTAGTTCAAATTATTTTAACTAAATGGTGAATGGTGTGATTGAAAGACATCCTGGTTCAGATCACAACCTAGTTTAGCAACCTCTTTATCAGTATGGATTCCAAATGCATTTAATATAATAATAAACATGGGTCAAGGAAATATATTTGTTTAACAGATTAGAAATGGGACCGTGGTCACCAAGGACGTGCAATTCTAAATACGATGTAATAAAGGCACAATTTACCCACTTGATAATGCTGAAAAATGGCAAATTATTAAGAAAAAAATGGGATGGACTCAATTAATACCAGAAGCAGGACACCCATTTGACTGACAAAATATATTAATATATATATATTTTTTTTTCAATAAATCAAAACAAAATAAGCACACACACATTGACCAATCAAGCAGTCTATCATAAGAACATAAGGAAATGACAAATCATTTGTCTCATCTTGCTCATATTTGATTACTAATCAATCTCCAAATTTCATCCAAACATTTCATGAAGGATCCCAGACAGTATGCTTCAACAACAGGGCTACAACCAACCAATCCATCAATCAATCAGTCAACTATATAATGCACATATAGTGGTGCTGACATTAATCACATATGTTTCACATTTGATCTAGTTCCATAGCAATATTACCTGTCCAGACGTAAACTACAATACTTTAGTTCCCAAGGACTAAATGTGACATTCTTTTATTTTGAGGTTTATTCAGCAATATATATGGATTTTCTGGAGAAAAGGCTTTGCAGTTCTTCTACTGGGTAAGTGACTTGTGTTGCCTTTTACTTCAAGGAAGCTTCTTTACCACTCTATGACCCCGAGGCTTCGGATTGCATTCCAACACTCACCGACATCCACCAAAAGAATAGGCACTCGAACTTCGGGTGGCTTTGGAGACATCTGTGAAATGTGGTGCTGCACTAATCATCTATTTCTTTAACTGCATTTTCTTCTTAGCTCCTCGGATAGTTTTACGGGGAGTTGGGGTTTGCTGTACAATTTCAAAGTTAATATTAGCACCAACCTTACAAATGCTGTAGCTTACCTATCTAACATATATTTTTTGTAATATAAAAGAAAATGTACTTTTTTTCTTATATGTTTTTGACCTGCAGTATTTAAAGAGTATAATTTATTTGTCCCTTGAAGAACATACCATTGTATAAAGCAGATTTTTTTCAATGCCTAATTATTCCTACATTTTTATGATTATTGGAAAGATAGCAGGATTCCAGGTCTATATCATACGATGCTATAATTCAAAATGCAAGCAGCTTCATCCTTCGTCTTTAATATGCAATGGCATATATGGATATTACAAGTGTCAAGCATAGTGATGTAGATATCTTGACATTCATAATTGTGATATCTGATTGAGGCACAATGGAAGACTTAGCCCGGGAAAGGAAGTAAGTCTCACAATATTTTAACATTTAGCAGATGGTAGTCTCCCTGAAGGAACATTTAAAATGACAGTGGCCAGTTGAAAACTGGAATTTACGGCCCTTGTTTTCTATTAATATGGAGAATATAAGCGTACTTTGTTCTAAAATTGCCTTATCTAATAGAAAATTGCAATTATAAAATGTGGGGAAGTGCATGCTTTGCACAGTAAGAATTCTGATGGAAAAGTGAAAAAGCAAAAATCATGGCTAGAAGATGTCCTTCTTCCAGTAGGTAGCATACCAAGAAATATTTTCCTGTCATGGTGAAACAAAGCTAGGCATAATTCTTGCTACATCACCATCCTGTTCAAAAACACCACAGAAATAAGATGTGAAATATTGTTCCCTTCAAGGGTGAAGAATTGGGAAGGGCTTCAAGCTTCAGGAAGTCATCCAAAATCTCTGCTCCTCTGGGGGAACACAAGGCATTGTGAAATGTGCTTTAAAATAAACCAACTAGGTGAGATGGGACCACTTATTATTACAGCAGAAAAATAACAGACAGGTGTGATGGCAAAATTGTTTTAAGCTGGTTGACAAATGCAGAACCCATTTGCAGGACAGTCAATTTAATTTTTACTAAGTATCAAAAGACAGAAAAGGAACTGAGAGGTCATTAGACTTTAAATAAACATGCCTTCCAGTTTAAAATTCAATTGAATCTCAGCATTTAATAATAACTAAGGAATTGAGAAATGAAAGCATGTTTATCTGCGCTCCCTTTCTAATCTTTCTAATAGCTCCAAACATATGGCTTTCACCTAGGGGTGATTAATTATCATTACTGACTCAACAATAGGTTATGCCTGTGATGGGTGGGATGTTGAGAGAAGTTTCAAGTTGCTTCTGTTGACATAAAGAAATTAGTTAATGTCTGCATAAGTATTTAACCCACTGAGACCCCCACCAGCTGTTTCTACTAAAGTCTCATAATTTGGATGTTTTTTGTTTTTTTGCTTGGATTTTGAACTATGCATTAACAAATGCTGGAGCAAACATGTGCTGAGGAGAAAAGAAGATAAAGGGTTAAACATGAGAGTGTTCAGTACCAATATGTAACCCACAGATTATTATAAAAGTAATTATTTTTTGGAGCTTGGCAAAATATTTTGCATACCCTTGCAACATGTCAGGATTGTGACTATCAAGTAAGATATTTTTCTTACAGGATTTATGGAGCCTGCTATTCTAAACAGGAGACAAATGTGATCTTCATTCATAAGAATCACGCTGAACACCATTTACTTTGCAGTGGGCAGCTTTCCAGCCCTGTCTTGTAATTGAAAGGTTAGTGTATTAAGGCAAGACATTAATCCTCTTTGTCAACCTGTCCCCTTGGAATATTTATAATGTGAAATTTCTTTAATTAGCAGGAGTTTGTTGTGATAAAAACAGATGTATAATATATGGATTTCTACAAGTACATTTTATAGTTCATGTTTGCAGCACATTGGAAAATCACAATACTGTAGTCAGTCATTTGGTCAGTAATATATTTGTTGCATCACCATGGTGCTAAGAAAGACAACTCCACCCCAAACAATGGTTTCAAAGAGGATGTCACCCTACTATATTGTTAAGTGTTGGTTTCAACTTGCCTTGACACTGTATTACATATTATGATCTTCTGTAAGAGTGGGCTGAAATATGCTTGTATTTCAAGAGCATTCTAACAATAAAACGTTAAATCAAAGGATGGTGTTAACACAATACGCTTACTGTTCATTTAAACATATCCATCATTGTTAGTGATTTGGAAACTCAAAGTTTCAACTTGAAAATCCTTTTTGTGTGAATTTCTACATACAACCATGACATCACATAAATAACTGAGTGAGTATTAAGAACAGATGATGCTTTATTTAAAACTGGATTAAGACAGTCCCCCGTGCCGCTGGCATCTCATTTGCTAAATCTGCACACTCTGCTATTCTCCAAAGGGAGGAGAGCATTTTCAAATTCTGTACTTGAAATATCTATATGTACATTTATTGATAAGGTCGGTTGGCAGTCTGCTTCCCTGAATGCAGAATATCTTTATTTACTGCACACTTGGTGCACATACTCAGTACAATCAATCAATCAATCAACCAATCAATACAAACTTAGAATACAATCAATGAAGAGTTATTTACCAAGAAAATTATTAAGATAGAATGATAGTGGACAATGAATAATAATTTCAATAAATAAAACCGAGCAACTTGACATTCTAACTTTCCAGATATTTAAAAGTGTTAAGAATATATAGGTTTGGTGTCAGTCTTTATCTTTAAAGTCAGTTTTGGATACTAAATAAATATTCTTTCATAATGCCTGGGGAAATTAAATCTTACAGGAAGGCAGAAAACACCCTGTTTTGTGAGGAGGGATAGTACTGCACATATATTTTTAAAATAAATTCAGTCCCAATACAGACCCTTGTAAAAGTCAATTTGTTTTATTTTGTGAAGGAAATCCTATTAAATCCAGTCACCAGGTACTGTATCATTTTTTATTGAGTTTCAAAGCTTTCTTTGTTTCTGGAGTAAAACAGCAGACTTACACACAAAAAAGGTACAATTGTCTTTATCCCTTTTATGCAAAGATAACAATATGATGGTGAAGATTTGTCAGACGTGAAGAGCGATGATTTAAGTGGCTTTTGGATTCTCACAGGCATGCTACCTCTGAAGAAGGACACTTAAAATGACCCTCAGACTCAGACCTGTCATTAACTTCTTATTGTCTGGGGGTGCTCCATCAGCACTTGACAGTACTCCCCAAACATCAGCCTGGAAAAACTATTTGTCACTTTAGAGCTTCTAAAATAATTTCTTAAAAACTACCTATTGAAAGCCACCCCTTGGTGTGAACCAGCCAAAACCACACAGATATCTGTATGGATTTATTATTGTGGGTGGTACAACATGGACAGTATACAGTCAGACTTGAATTAACAATTTGCCAAAGGGATAAAACATTTGTATCTGGTGGCTGCTTATTCAAGGTGACTCATTTCATAATTTGCTTTTGGTAAAAGAAAGAGTATTTTACATTCCTGGCTAATGCAAAAAGCATCATATTGGTGTGATTATTACAATATCTGTTCCTTTTATTTATTTTAATGAAAATAAATAAATGCATAAGTGTAGTCATTCAATAGGATAATGAATTTTAGGCTAAGCATGTGAGATATGCCCAATGACCATACGTTTTGTTCTTTCTTTTTTCACAGTTACATATAAAAGATTATTCCACATTTGAAGTGACATTCTTCTCAAAATATACAGCAGTACATACAAGTGACAGTCAAGAAGAAACAATTAATGAAGGCAAGAGTGAAAAGATTAGAAAATCCCTGCAAAAACCATGTGCAAACTGCAACATCTTGTATGGCCATGATAAAAAAGTGGCCTAATAATGGCCAGGCTCCATTGACATCTGTCAGCTTGGTGGAAATGGATGGGGAAATGACCAGTTTGCTGTTGTAAACTCATGGAATATTGTAAGAGTGGCAGAATGATGCAAATAGAAGATAGTATCTTGACTAAGCTGAATGACATTACACAAAATATAATGTAGTTAAAGGACTGGGTATTAGAACTGCTTTGGAAGCAGTGAAGGTGCTTGGGGCTGACTGACACACAGATTAAGTACACTGACAGGACGCACAATAAAGTCATCTAAAAATGTGACATGTCAGTTGGAAAGACGGCAGGATGAATTGTCACTCTCTGTCAGAGCAGATCCAGTTTTCTATCACAGATGTTCCATATAGCACCGTGGGAAAATGTGGACGCCACAATGACATATAAGTAAGCACACTGCATAATTTACCATTCACCGATACATATGGAAATGCTGGTGATTTGTGTTGTGTTTTACTGTTTTGTAAAAGCAAATTAATTGAAACATTGGAAGTAATATTCAAGTACTTTATATTCTGTCTGTGTGGGAGTAGATTCAATTTAATTAATGCTTATACATTTAAATACCCAAACAAATTAAGATATACCAGTTTTGATGCTGTTAATTTTGTGTTAGGTTGTATTGTTTCTAAACTATGTACACAAAATTATAATAATACTTATCATTTTTATGAATACTACTACTACTACTACTACTACTACTACTACTACTACTACTAATAATAATAATAATAATAATAATAATAATAATAATAATAATAATAATAATTATTATTATTATTCAATTGTGCTATCCAACACTGTATTCTACAGATCCTAAATGCATATATGAAGCATTGAAATCAAGGTATTTATATCTACTATATTGCATTGTATTACATTCTGTCTGTTTCTCTGCATTCATTGTGACATAATATTTTTATTAAATCATAGTTCTATTTAAACTTGACACTTCAATTTAAAAAATATTTCCCCTATAAAAAATAAATCTTGAAAGAATTATAACTTTTCTCCAAATAACTGAAAAACCAAAACCTTAAATTCAATTAGGTTTCCCTACAGAAGAAAGAACATTTCAATGTATTTTTTGTATATTTCACAGCAGTGTAGTTCAGATGTAAAGAGCTGTCTTTATACTCATACAACCAAACACACTTATGAGAAAGGACACAAACAAACCATTTTAATAGTTAATTCAAATGCACAAATTCACATAACAGAATAAAGAAAGAAATGTTTAATTTAACAGGATGGGAAATGTTATGCATAGCCCTTGGTAAATGTGAACATCTCGAAAGCAACTCATCCTCCAGACAACTGGGATACACTGCACCACCAAAAGATGGCAATGTTGGTGTACAGAATTATAAATGAGCACAAGAGGCCTCCTCTCATTCCCTTCAGTTTGACCTTCTGTAGACAACTGTCCACATGTTCCTACTGCAGTACTTTTTTTTCTTTTTAATTAGTGACTGTTTATTTTTAAAACTGATTTAAAAACTGAATATTTACAGTAGCCTCACATTTTACAACACTGTACAGAAGTTACACAATGGCGGGGTCATCCTCCTTTTCACCAATAAAAACCCTTTCTTCGGCAATAATAACAATAAACAAAACACGTCTTGATGCTTTTAAATAAAGTGTTATTCCTGTCTCCCCTCACAATGTCTTGTCAAGTTAGATGAATGACATGCAAGTCAAAATAATACCGTTTAATACCTTTAACAGTTAGTCTCACTGGGTACTCAAGAATACCCTAATAAATTAGGTTTTAAGATCACAGACTCATTTATTAATATTTAAAATAATATAAATACTGCTGCACAGAAACTGATATCCCAAATAGTGTAGATATGCTAAGCAGACACACACACACGCACACACACAAACAGAATTTAATAGAGAGGCTGGAGCTGTCTACATTAGCAAATCCCAGTCGGTGGTGGCTAATTCTGTTTATTTGTTTGTTTATTCAGTGATAAGGGACTTTGAAAGATGTGTCAAAGACAGGTAGAGACACATGACGGGCATTGATGATTCCTTAAGGGAGATCTTATTTAGCAGGGACTGTCTCTTTCTCTCGGCTTCATTTTTTCATTTCTCTGTCGTCTGAGCTCTTAAACCTTATGTCTCTTTTCTGTTTTCAGTAGCTATATATAGAAGAGAAGAGAAGTGTGCTTTATTAAGTTTTTTTTCTGCCTTTCTCACTGATTTGCCCTTCTTTAAATATTCATTAAATTATATATCACATTTCCCACTGAAGATGTTATTCTGTATAAACTAAGTTTTTGTTCATAAGTTCTCCCTTTTTCTCATGTTTGAAGAATAATTACAGTCTGATGGAAGACATTACAATGCATTTGAGAACAGCAAATGGACACTCAGCAGGCTACCTATTCTCCTGCTATTATAAGAGTAAATTCTCTCAAAATGTGTCCCTCTTAATGGATTACAATACCTTCTTAAGTGAAAGGGTTAACACAGAACAGTGGCCGTCACAGCTAAGTGGGTACTCTCAGCTAAATTGTGTGCTCCTTAGATGCTCCATGGGATGATGAAACAGAAAAAGCATTAAACAGAAAAGATGTCATTTCTATTAATTACAAACATTTTGCTTCATTTTAAGAAGCCACCATTACAAGGTTTCAGCCCAGATTGAAAGTAAAGGTATATTTAGGTTTTTCTTGTTGGATTTTCTGGGTAAAAGATTAATCTTTTTTATTTTACTTTCACGAATTACAACAATTTTATACCTTATACCTTTTAGCTGTTTTACTCATAGCAGAAAACATCACTTTTGCTTTGTGAATCACCCACTATTAAAATCAAGCCTCTTCTGATTTCAGTTCAGCCTTGTCATGGTGTACCCACCTCTATAACAGTTGGTGTGCATTTTAATATGCTTTCAGTTTTACTTTGCCCTGCTAGGAATACAGTGGTGTACAATAGTAAAGCCCTGAAAGAGCTCATTGAGAAAGATTTATGAGAATATGTTTGCTGTGGAAGTCCCACATACCTCCTGTGACTGGGACATTTGAATTCCTCTTTACTGTTGTCAGATGCTTTAACAGCACTGGTATTCTGTCAGAATCAACTAGAGTTTTTTGTATAGCCTAGAGAACCACAGAATATTCCAGAGCAAACCTTCAAAGCTGAACTGGTGACCAGTACTGTTTTAAGATGCTGTATACCTCTGGGGCGTAAATTAACATCTACAATAGAATCCGGATGGTTAACTGAATAAGGTCAATTCATATGAAGAACCTAAAAGCTGAGCAAAAGATGAACTTTAGTCAGGTAACTATGCACCCTCAGGCCATGACAAATGTTGTTTAATGGTAAATTTCTGTCATTTCAAAGGAAGGGGTAAAAAAATAATAATGTGTACATGTAGACATGTTTTGTTTTCATATTAAAGCAACCGAAAGGCATTTTGTTTTAAATAAGGTAAAATATACAACATGTATGGCGTATAAAAAACTAAAACAAATGAGTTGTCACTGCATAATCCTGGTAATGAGAACAGACTAAAATCTGTTTCTCTAACCTTTTCAAAACTCCCTAGACTCTTTTTATTGTTGTAAAGATTTTGAATTGCTTATGTAGAGTAACCAAACTGAAAGAAACCTCTCCCATTGCCATCATAATTATATTAATTAATTTAGTTATATTAATTTTACACTTCAGCACATTAAGCAGTTTACATACGAATTATATATATATATATATATATATATATATATATATATATATATATAATTACAGTATTCTAAATTAAAACATATAATACAACATTTCTAAAGGATATGTTGGATTCTGTAGGATTCAAAAATGCAATTCTGGGTCTCCATTTACAAGAGAGACATCCAGTCTTGTCATTGATTCCCCTGAAAGAAATGCTAGCCAGCCAAACAGGATGAGTGAAATAATAAAAATAAGAAGAAAGGGAAAAAAAAAATCTGTCCGTTTAATGTAATGCTCAGGTTTTCTGCATGTGAACTTAATCCCACTGTTCTTGTGCCTCCTTTCCTTATGCCAGTCACAATTTCTAATTAGCTTTCCCCGTGGAGGAAGAAGATGGATTATATTTTAATATCTGGAGCCTAAAATTAGTTTATATTTTAGCAAGTTAGCACTTCTTAGCAGTTGATTTACTCTTGAAGCTGCAAAACCCGTGAGCTTGCAATTAATCATGTGCTGGTCATTTTCTTTCAAAAAAAAAAAAAGTTCAGTTGTGCTGGCTGGATCATAATAGGTAAACATATAATTTATGTAATTCAAAAGTGAGGGCTCTCGTATTGCTTGTCATGTTACACTTAGCTCTCACGATTGTTCTTCTTTATTAATTATGGTTTCACAAAGACAGTCATTTTAAAATCATTGTATGCATAATTTAATTAAAAAAAGCTTCTCTAAACTACACATTAAAAAAGAAAAATCTGGGATTGTTTCTTCCTTGCTTTCTTTTTTCACCCTGAGCTGTTACCATGCATTTTCATACGGTCAAGAAGTCAGTTTCTTCAGTTTGCTGTTATCTGATTTCTTGTGTCCTAAGAAGCGTTGCGGAGTCATCTATCACACACCACGGTTTGCAGGAGGGGTTGCATTCTGGCACAATGATGTAAAGCGCAAGAGGTCTGTGCCGCTACACATGTGCAGTGCTTTTTTCTTCATTAAAAAGAAATCTGTTTAGCTCACATACTTGACAAATGCAGGGAAGTGTTATCAGTGGTCAAGGAGACACAGTTGTATATGTTACTGGAATGCTGTGTTACATCTGTACTTGTCAGCAACTAAATTACAGCCACAGATGGACAAATGGGTCCATGGACAAATGGACGAGCTTGTTTGTAAACTTTCTTATTTAAATGAGAGCCCACCTCTTAAAACTGAAGAAAATAGAAGAATCCCTTAAAGTAGTTGCTATACCTTAATATTGTTTTTTTTCTTACTATTTAGAACTAATCTAAGAAACATCTGTGTTACACATGCAGTTTTTATTGTATGGTATAGTGAATACCTTTCCAAATCATGTTGCATAAGCTGAGGCCAATGTTTTATAATGGTCTGAGCTGCCTTTGCTTTACTTAATATAATATATTTCCAGTAAACAAAGAAAAAACTTAGTTTTTACATTTTAAAGGCCTTTGAAAATCTTCAATTTTTAATAGAAGAGACAGAGAAACAGAAACATAATGGATATAAATATGACACTTAGCAGAAATAAGACATTTAGCAGACACTGACACATTGAAATGTAATAATTAATGAAATCTTTTTTTTCCAAAGCTGTAGTTTATTGCTAATATAAAACATTCGCATATCCATTTGTATTCCCTTGAATTGTTAAATAAATCAGCCTATTAAAGTCTGTAGCAAGAGTTTTTTTCCAAATTAAACCCTGGAATAGCAGAGCCCTGCTCAGCACCGATCACTTTTACCAATAGTTCTCATGGAAATCTAGAAGAGTGGAAACCATTGACATAAATTCTGTATTTGGCAGCCACTTATTGTACCTGGGAATTAATATATATTCTTGTTAAAAAATAACTGTGGTTCATATCACCTGTAAACACGAAGACACTGCACTTCTTCCCTTTTTCCGCACTCTTGTAGAATACATCAGGGTGAAGAAATAAAGGGTGTGATTGAAGTGTGCAGATAGCTGTTGACTCGGGACTTCCTGCCTTGGTAATACCAGGGGGTGATTATAAATTCTGACAGTTTCAACATGATGCCTAGTGTCCTGTCCTGTTCGTTCTCCTCTGCTCAAGGAAGACCATCATCAGCATCCTCAGGAGGAGTCAGGCGCACTGTAGGCCAATTTCATATGCAGGTCTTAGCCTGCAGGTCTGGGTGGAGGTGGGCTGGGTCCATCCAGGCTTTCAGCTTCATTAATCATCTGGCTCTCCCTCGCTGCTCACTGCAGCTTATTGGTGAACCCCTCTCTTCATTCTTTCAGACAACCCCTCGGATTAAACAGAGCCAGCAAAATGTCAACCCAAATCTGAGTCTTGATGCAGATAATCATTTCAATAATATTTCTCCATTTGTGCCCAGACACCAGGGGAATAAAGCTTTTCCGCTGTCAGGTACTGTAAGACTGCAGTTGGTATAAATACTTGACACTGAGCCAGATGGCTTAGCCGTGCTTTCAACATATGTTCAACAAGCAGGGTTGCATACACGCTGGAATTTTATTAATTTGAGCTAGCGAGGGTTGCATATTTATTTATTCGACCCCCTTCCATGTCACCTTAACAGACAGTTAGGAAGCTGCCCATGGCAATGGACAGTAGCCCAGTTTTTTAATATGTCCCTTGACACCTGTGAGCTATGAGGAATCATGGGAAATATCTGGAGACTGTTTTGTAAACCGTGACCAAGCTGATCTAGATCTAGATCAGGGCTTTATATATTTAAAATATCCTTTCTTTGGATGTTAGTGTTAAAAAAAAACTAATGTAAGCATTAAAATAGAACATGGATTTATGTCTCGCTTCAAGTAACAAAACTCAGTGATTTCACAGCATAGTAGAATTCGTGATTTTATGACAAACTGATTTTTTACAGGAAAATGAAGACAGTAACACATTGCAAAAACTTGGCCTGCTGTTAACTAAAATGATTTTGGAGATGCCGAAAAAGCTCTACTAGGGACGTGTCTGGTCAGGACCTTTGTCTGGTCAGTTCCCATGTGGGCCGTTCGCCCCGTGTAAACACCCGGACTGCACATCGCTAACACCACCCAACACCCCCCCAGCCAGACAACACTTCGTCAGGACCCAGAACCACACTTTGAGATTTGCAAGCAAATGTATTTACGCCTTTTCTGTCAGTCTGACTATTCATACATTTTAAAATAGTGCATCTTCTACAAGGACAATGTTGGATTATTAAACTGAATTCATCCAGACTATCAGAAAGGGTGTCTCAACAGTAAAGCTTTCATCCTACCCACAGGACCTACACTCAGAGCATAAATACAGGAGGAATGTAAGGTGATGTTCTACAGACACAGACTTCTGAGGAAGAAGCACAGACCATGTCATGCTTAACGAAACACCTATATGTCCATTGCTTAGTCCATCATACATGCCTTGTTTCCGTGACTGGCTCCAAGTTCAGTAATTAGAAGACTAATCAACTTTTCTCCAGTCTTATATGGGATAATATTACTTTGCTTCTCCATGACTGACAGGAATACCATGAGGAAATAAATAGTTTATAGATTTAAAATTTGCAAAGTAACTGCTCAACATAGAGACACTGCAGCATCTGAAGGAAATTTATGCATCGCCTCTGAGTTGAACTTCTCCATTAAAGCTTTTTTCCATACAATCTTGGGAGTTCTTATCTTGGTGACTTATGATGTTATGGAGGGGGCTCATGCATGGAAAATGTCAATAGAAATAGTAACTCTGAAAGGGAAGGGCCTCCTAATTAGTCCCCATTTAGATTTTATGATGGCTTTGAGATCTGCTCATCCTGACAGTGCGCACTATAGTTACATATTGTCCTAGCCTGAGGGAACCATAGGAAAATCCAGATTTATTGTACCTATCATACCAGCATATTTCATTTGCCATTATGAGACGCCATCTCACAATGATGCTGGATTATTTATTACAGATTAAATTGTAGGACCTGGATGGTTAAGTAAGATTCTAGCGTATCATTTATGTTATTAGCTTGCTCATTATCAGACCTGCAACATTCAAATCCTTTCTATATTCCTACGAAAAACCACAGCTTCTGTAATGTCTAAAATGCACACTGTAGTCCATTTTATTTGATTATATCCAAGCAATGTTTTTATTTTCTTAAGAGTACACAATATTTTATGTTGAACATATTTTTTTAACAAAAAAATAGAACCATAAAACACAAACATGGCAAGCCATATTTCATATAAAAATATAGTTAAAATCTATATATATATATATATATATATATATATATGTTCATGCTATAACCTACATGACAAGATCAAACAGCTTTCTTCAGTTTTACAATGACAATGCAATATAGGTGTTTTTATTGGTTTCCATAACATTAAGACAGTTGAATTAAGCAATTCACCTTGCTGCTCTGACATTTTTGAGACCGTCCTTATCGTCTCTTTTAAGGATAAACTTTCCTCCTTTTGAACAGTAGAAAAAGGAATGAGAAAGTTGACTTCTTGGATACATCTCTGATTTGTATTTATTTCAATGTTTTAAATTAATTTGTTACATCATCACGTTAAACCATGTTCCTTGTAACTGTTTTTTTCATTTTCAATACAAATACATATATGTTTAAATTTATTTTAAATTAGATGAAAAGTACAATATGAGGGTGAATATTAGGCACTGTATATTCAGGTCAAATAAAAAACATAGTAAAAATGGTGAAGCACACAGACACTTCAGGTTTATAGGCCTGTATCAATTCTTACTGACATCAACAAAGCCACTGCCTTGACAAGAAAAACTTGCCATTCATGTTGGGATTTTTGTTCTTTTAACTTTACATTGAATAGTTGTAATATGATGTTGTAATGTGGTATACACAAATTAAAGTTGGAATTAAATATTTACACACAGTCAGTCTTAATTTAGTTCTCTAATTCAGTTCTCTAAAGACTTCAATAAATACTGAAATTAACTATACTTTAACTTAAACATATTTCATAAACTAAATGAATCACCGATAACATTTTTTCAAATAAAGGGAGTGAATACTTTTAGCTGCAGATGTATATAGTATATAGGCATGCAATAATACTTACCATAAGTTTGCGATAGTAAACCTGATGTCGAGCTTCATTCTTTCATTTTTTTTTTGCTGATCAAAACATCCTGAACTGTTTCAGATATTTAGGTGGTTTTATTTCTTATTAAATAATATGTATTTGCAGTACCTCTTAAACCCTTAGTTGTTGATATTTACCCTATTTACTCTTCTATATTGCTTTTTCATAAAGGCTTTAAGAATGGCATTTAAGTTGTTGTGTTCTTTGGTATTAAAATGCACTCCATATGAGCAAGGGGAGCACATTAGGGAATAGTGGGCCCAAGGCTCCCATTATCCAGTGTAAAAGTGTCAGGCTCTTTAATTACATTCATGCTTTTCTGTGTCGCTTTAACTGCATTTTCAATTGCATTTCCTGCACACCTAAACTTCCCATCAAATCCACAAACTTAATTTTGTTTTACTCTTAATAATTTCATAGAAATGTTCCCCTCTCTTGTTTTGATCTACAAATCAATTATAACAAGAGAACACAAAATACATGCATTGCTGACCCCAGACTTCAAATTTAGAATAACAACATATCCTTTCTCCAGATGTGTAAGTCATCTATTAAATTACTTGTCAAATTTAAATAATGACATAATTTCTATGCAGGGGGGAATAGGAATGAAATATTGTGGCTGTTTTGGAAAATTCACCAAATCTTAAATGTGCTCCTTTATGTGTTCCGATTACAAATAAGTAAGGTTCTATTAGGTTGGTTGCTTGTTTGTTTTATTTTGTTAAAATAGCTGAACTGCTACATCTCTGTATTCATTAATAACCAAGAACAGGTTATATCCAATATCCATGGTTCATTTTAAATAATAATAATAATAATAATAATAATAATAATAATAATAATAATAATAATAATAATACATTCTGTATCAAAATGTCAGTGGCTCCCATTATTTTTAATACACTTCTAAAATATTACTCTAAAATAATTTAAAGTAATGGAAACCTTGTTGATAATATCTGATATGAATTTTGTCTATGTTTTCACCATTCAGCTCAAGTTCCAAAGTAGCAATTAATCCTACTTCATTTCATTTCTCCCATCTGCACACCATGACATGAACTCGTGCATGACAAGTTTTAAGCTAACGTCCAGAGAATTAGTCGAGTTCTTGGCTCTGCTTTTCATTGGAGCACATCTCCTCAGGTTTAACATATTTTAAAATATATTGAAAATGAATTCCCAGTAAATTACATGTAATGAATATTACTTTTAAGTTAAAGTCTGCAATTTCAAAACTGATCTGGAAAAAAATTAACTGATTTAAGGTGCTCCACTATTTCATACCTAGGCAATCCAGCATGTCACATGATATGCCACGTGACCAAAGCCTTCCTCTCATTGCCAACTTGATTGGGGGCTCGGGAGCAATACGCAGATTGCGGTGTTCAGGTGGTGGTCACTGCCCCATAGTGACCCCTACAGAGCAGGTACTCACTGTGCTTAGTTAGAGGGTAATTCTCCTCAGCTGAGTGAGTCTGAAACCTTCCATGTTTTGATTAATTGGGTTTAAAGAGTTTCTGGTCAGATGACTAAATTAGAAGACAGGCACCAGTTTTTTTTTACTTTTCTTGCTCACATATGTGTTGAATACATTGAACTGCAATTGTATCTTTTTGAATTGATTAACACCAGTGGTAGCTACAACATTGACAAGATAAAATACTTTGCTGCCATACTTATGGTTCTCAAAGGAATCCACTCTCCTGCTTATAATCAAACAATTACCATTACATTTAAGGACATTTATTAGGACCACGTAATAGTCCTGGTATATCAGGCTCTAAAGGCAGGGATTGATACTGTAGCTGTGGATTATGCTGAAATTATCTAAGAAATATTCAATATTGCTGTCAAAAAGTATATTTTTATAGCAACAAGCCAATCTTCAACACAAATCAATACCCGAGAGAGGGTAACTGTAATTGCTCTGTTAAACAAAAGGAAGTTGAAAATGAAATACTTACACAGTTACACTGTTTTCAGTTGTCAGGTTGTATAAGATGAGAAGACTACTGTAGTTCATCGCTGACATACTTGGCTCACTCCAAAGCTCTGTGCATTTATTCTCTGAATGGCTGTGTCCTTTAATGTAATTTTGAGGGCTCAGTTTTTTGCATTGATTATGTTGGCATGCTCTGTCACCAAATATCAGTGCACTTCACAGAGAAGAATAAGGACGGAGGGGAGCGCAGGATGGATCTGCAGGAGGTGGATAGTTGGCAGGGTCAAGTTTAGTAAGATTTTGAGATAACATGTTCTATGTAGTCAGTGTCACTTACTGTTTCTTAGAAAAGCAGTGTGACCTTAAGGAGCGAAGCTGAGATCCTCTAATGTTTAGACTTCTGCATGGATCAACGCTTGGAATATGTCTACATCCTTTCAGCCAATTTCACACAGAGGAGACACAACAGATAGAAGCTATTTCCTCCTGATTCAGCCCCATCCCTCAGACGTATCATGTTTGACTTCGGTTAGATCCCTGGAATCACTTGACTGCATGAGTGCTGTGCAATGTTGGCTTCATCTTTCAACCGGGATTCCAAGAAAATACAGTGCAAACTTTGCCTCCACAACCTTTGTACCCAAAAACCGAAGCTATGGAAAATTGACTACCGACTACTGATATTTGAATTTTGAAAATGAACCACTAACATTCACTACCCAGGATTTCCTATACAAATAAAATTGACATATTTAATACCATACACAGATTGCTTACTCGATCTTCATAAATAAAATAGAAATAAGCATTGACTGTAACTGACTTGATGTTTTAAATATTTTATAAACAGTGCTGACTGAGTACTGCAGATTCCTGTCACTTCTGAATCTGAAATCCTCAGCACCAAAAAAATGCAGTGACTTTACTGAAAAGGTAAAGATGACACTTTTCATTCAAAGAACACAGACTATATTATTGAAGACTTCCAACCAAAAACCTTGGGCCAGATTAAATCAAAACTTTGACCCACGCGCTAATAGAAAACTACAAACCTGTATATCATAGAGGTTACATTTATGTTTAGAAGAAAGTAGCATCTAACTAAAAATGAAGATGCAACGGAGTACAGTTCTGCAGTTTTCTATTAGCGGGTGGGTCAAAGTTTAGATTTAATCACAGCCCTTGTAATTTCCCCATAAATTTGGATGCTGCATGGACAAATTAAGTACTGATAGTATACACAATACTCTTGTATATAATAGTGTAAGTACAAATTACATTTAAAATCACGCACTTCAAGGCTAGTTTATGGCTATTTATTCTCCCAATCACAGCACTGAGATGTACTTAATATTGTGTTGTTGGATTTGCTGATTTATCTAAATTGTCGGTCCAGGAGGAATAACTAATGGACAAGAGTTTAAAAAGCATAATAATTACTAATCAGATTGTTTTTATTGTAATATAGACCAAATTCCTCTTTTTGTGTTTCAGTAGACTCCAGAAGTGTATTAGTGTTGAATTTAGTTTTTTTCCATCACAAACTACAGTAACATTGTGTCTTTCTGCGTACTTGCAGCATTGGTGGCGTACCAATCTATAGGTTTTTTAAAGACACTTCTAACAGGTATTTTGTTTGTGTTGCAGATGAAAACCCCTAGCTGTGTGATTATGAGGTCAGAATTAGGGTTTTGAGATAACCTTATCAGGCAGCACTCACCTCTGACTCTCTAACAAGTGTTTCATTCCTCCAATGCTGCACTGAGCATCACAACACATTTTTCATTTTATAGGTTTTTTATGAAGAACAAAATGAAAGCAAGCAGGTCGCCTACACAGCATTGTCACTGCTCAACTTCAGAAGCGTTTGAAAGCATGCTTGTGTTTGCTTTGATTTTGTGTAGGGCAGAAACAAGCACCAGGAAGTCAGAGGTTACGGTGCGTCACTTTCTTGTTGGTAATCACATCCAAGATCTTTGCCTCACACTCTCGATCCCTTAACACATCCATGCTCACAATTCCTAGATGGAAAAAAGGACAGATGTATTTTATACTACACCAGAGACACAGAAACTCGAGGACAGCTTCTTTGGGGAAGATCTCTGTGTTTGGCTTAGCATTTCAAGGGAATGGAATTCATCTTTTTAGTTAGATTCTATAGTACAAATTAACCTTTAGAACAGGCCTTGCTTGACAAACAAAGGAATGGTAATAAATCCTTAAGTGGAATAACAAGTATCACTGTCATATCTTTTCAGAGGTGTTCCTTAAAATCACCAAGGTTACAGATGTTATTGTTATTTTTTACAATTATCTGAGGTTGATAATAAGGCCTTTCAGCATTAATTAATGGTTTCAATCGTCATTTAAGGATGAGTCACAAACACCCACGGACTCAATGTATACCACCACAATTCCCACATCTCATGTAATTCAAATCTACATGGGGAGGAAATGCTTATTTTTCTTTGGTCTCCACTGATAGAAATCAAGCTTTACAAAATTATATAATGAAATCGTTCAGCTCATTCTACTTTTGATATGCATGTATTTATGTATTTATTTATTTCTGCACTGTTGAGATCCTTGTCCTCCTTTGCCATTTCAAAGACGAGAAAATTAAAACAAACATACAAAAACTAAAATAAACAGATCCTACCCAAGTCTTCATTTATAAAATACAAACATGACATCTATGAATTCTTATTCATATTCAATCATACATAACATTAAGGCAAAGTTTAGAACAGCAATGGATTAGAACAAAGGAAGTTAAATAGGCAATTAAAGGATTAAATGGACCATCAATTCAATTCCTTGCATAGTATATTCTATTTTAAACAGTAATATTATAATTTCAGCTGCTTTAGAAGACCCCTTGAAATAAAACAGGCTCTAATTAAGGGTTTCTTTATCAGGCAGCTCTCAAAAGCAGGTCCAGGTCTTTGCTTTACATTTTTAACACTTAGCACATTTATTAATTACAATTCCTCTCTGAGCCAGCCTGGGCGGCTGAGGTGGCCATTGTATTTACGGAGTTGCCATGGGAACCGTGGACCATATAAACACGTTTGTGGTGATAATGTGACCTGTATTGAAATTACTACCATAGCTTTCAACTAAATATAGCAGCACCTTGCAATTCATATTTGATCTAAAATAAAAGAGCTACATAATGCTGCCAGATTTTCCTTATTAGATTGAAGGTATGTGCTTAAGGATTGGAGAGGGAATAGATGACTTAGTAAAAATACATTTATGGCAGAACAATGCTGTTTGCACACTAATGACATTTATACATACATTAAATACCTTAAAATACCTTATTTTAACACTTAAAATTTATTTATTTTTAGGTTGATTATTTCTGAATAACTCAATAAAATAAAAAAAATGTAACTGTTGAGCTATATTACACATTTTTCCACTAATGTCTATTTTATCAGGGTGCCTAATATAACAATATAAAAGGGCAAATCTAATGCTTAGAATGATCAATCTTTTCTAAATCGTGTCCTGTTGTTTTGCATCCAAATTAAATGGAAGCACTGAAATTCCTGTAGAAGGAAAATGCCAAAACAAGACGAGCAGTGTTCCCCAAAGTGTTCACATTCAATCACACATCTACAGTGTATCCTTTTGAGCTCAAATCGAGAATCAATTGGAAAACATAAAACCACATATGAATAAAGTTTCTACACATTCAAGTGGCCATAGCTGCCTGATTCTATAATGCAGTCATGTATGTGTAATATAAAAGTATATTTCTGAGTGATGAGATTTAGATTATGCTATTGTTATTACTTTTAGTGGCATATTTTTATGCTATATAATATCTCACTGACACATTTTATCGGCAGCCTGTGGAGCATTTTGCTTTTGATTTACGTAAACAACTGTAAGTGTTTTATATATTTGTGAGGAAGTAAATGATATTAGACCATCAATCCACAGGGACTGTGAATCAGGAGAAAAGCCTATTACATTTCTTAAGCTGTTAAATCAGTTTTGCCCCCAGCTTATTTGGTTGTTGCTGCTGAGGGTGAAAACCTGCAACTCGTAGAATATAGTGCCGGCCCCGAGATGGGGTGAGTGTAAATAGCAACACGTTCAGCGTGCACCGCTCCTCACGGCCCCAAATTCTTGCATAAACCCACTTTATCCCCCTTCTGATTAAAGTGAGAAGTTCTTCCTTTGCAAGACTGGGCCCACACCTTCTGTCACTGCCTCTAGCCCTGGCCCCTCAGCAGCCATCCAACAGGGCACTGCTCTGCCAGTTGTAATTTTTAATTGGCCATCTGGGGAAAGCACAAACCACTGACTAGAGATTAATCAGTAAATTAACCCAGGCATAATACACGTCTCCCAGTGGAGCCCCGGCAGCTGCTGGCTAAGGAAGGCAGCCTGGGATGCTGGAGGACTTGGACTAAGGCTCCGTTATTGCCCTGTGCCTTGTGATTTAACATCTCCTCAACGTCCCTAGCATCCCCCTAGTGTGATCGAGCCAGTGACCCCCAATTTGTTTGACAATTGCAAAGAGGATTATCCAGGACGTGTCTACACAGATGTCACAGGTACTGCCATTGCCCAAGACAGTGCTGACGAGTCTGCAAAATTAACAATTGTTCCTCTGTTGAGCAATAGCATGGCTCCAGTCTTACTGCCATAGAGAGAGGCACAAAAATGCTGTACCTCGAAATATGGAAGAATGGTCGATTTTGTTTAATGGGAGACTCATTAATTAATTAATCAAAATTAGATTTCAAAAGTGAATTATTATTATTATTATTATTATTATTATTATTATTATTATTATTATTATTATTATTATTATTATTATTATTATTATTGGCCCCTGTTCATTACTTTAGTTCTTCATTTGTAAGTCACAAATTACATTTACATTTTAAAGAAGTGCTAAAATACATGTATATACATGGGTTACCAAACCTAGGTTGTACACATTTGTACTCAGTACCTCCAAATCTAAGATCCTCGGTTTATAGTTAATGAATAGCTGTATAATAAAGTATTACATTAACAAATAAGTGCTAGAAAAACACTAATATTATTAATCTTTTTGGGATGTATATGAATTATTGTTCTAATCATCTCAACCTCTCACACCTGCAATGTTTTTTTTGGGATGTCTATGGGACTATAAGCCCTGCTGGGGAGCACAGCTAATTGTAACCACAATTGCATTTAAAGATTACCCCTCTCAAAAAGTAAGCAATATTGTGTGGATTATAAGTGATAAGGAGTTAACAATTCAACATCACCGTTTTTCACCCCAGGAACTTAAAGCTAAATAAAAAATGATCTGTTCCAATGAGAATGAGGTCAGTTTCACTAAAAACATAAGAATACACACTGCTATAAGCACAGATAAATGCATAAACCCCCGACCACTGGAGTGAAGAAATGTAACTAAGCGGAACTAATCACCAATATAATTCTGTCAATGTCGCTTCCCATTCTGCATGAGGTTTCAGAAAAAAACACACCCCGCTCTGTACCTACAGATAGCGCTCTTGGAAAGTAAACAGACTTTAAAGTTTAGCACTCATTTGCTTGGTAAACTCACCACACTGCTGCAATCCCAATAACCAAAGGCAGCGTGGATGAGACCAATTTCTTTTGACTGGCATGTTTTTTTTTCTCTTGTTGGTTGAGGGTTTATGGTTTCTAGATAGCTTTAAATCCCCTTGGGACTATGGGCTGTGTGCTTGTTTAAAATGCACCAGACACCACTGTAACATACCCGGCGACAGACAAGCAAGAAAAACACAGCCATGGACTAAAGATAAAGGGAAAATGAAAACCACTCTTCGAACTTTTTATAAAATTTAATGTGAAAAGAACTGGGGTTATTTATATTTTCTGAAGTACAGTATACTTAAATAAGTCACAAATGTTTAATAAACTATTGATATATTGCTTAGAGTATTCCTACATTGTTGATGATCAGAAGGGGTTTCTTATGAATCAGTAACCCAATTTGTCACATGAAGAAGCAAAAGCAATAAACTGCCATTTTTATTAAACTCTGCTATTTGCAAGAACCAAGTTTGTGTTGTGCACTTATTTGCCTAGCTCATTAAATCTAATTGTAATTTACTAGAAAAGAAGCAAACCGCTTTTCATATATGCAAGATGTCGGTGCCTCAAACAAGGCTCGTGGTGTATATGAGTCAGTTAAAGGCCTGTCATTCCCCTGGCTTCTTAAGACTGTACAAATCCCCTGTGCTCAAGGACCTGTCTTTTGCTGTAGTGGGTTTATTGGGTGTTCGGGACTGTGAGGCTCGGCCGCTCAGAGGTTATGACTGAAGGGGGTGGAATGTGTTTGCCTACCAGTAGACATGCACAAGATGAAATTAACGCCTAAAGAAAGTTACTCAGTCAAAACAAAGCTTAATTTAAAATGTTTGATAGTTTAAGGTGGCACTTCACTGCTTCACACAAGGAGCATGGCGATTCTTTCTGTGTATTCTCTGAACATGGTCTTTTAACTCTGTTACCACCTACATTTAGGAAGAAATACATGAACATTTATTAAGAACTGCACACAACTTCATTGATATGGGCTGAAGAAAAGCAATTAAATCATGACACACACTACCACAGCCCTTCAGAAATAAGGAGGAAGAAAATGCATTATGTGCTGGTGTGTAATATGCAAAATACCCAACAATTTCATTGCAATTGTTACATTGAGCTCAAAATAGTAGCCAGGAATGGAAGTACACTCCCACCGCTTTAAACAGAAAACCCCACCATTTTTAATAGACTCTAAGCAATTAGAATAAGGATAAAAGCTCAACTAAACCTGTAATTGTTCTTATAAAACCAGATCAAAGCCAAATGAGACTGCTGTCTGCTGTTTTTACAGTTTGCACTCAGTAAAAAGGTATTTCTGTTGAATGTAATTAAATTCTTAGTTAAGAATTTAAGCTGTGGTGTAGTGCTGCATTATGGAGGATATTTTTATATGGCTTTGATTAAGGTTTCTGTCTTTCACCTTCAGCATATTTAAAATATTAGTATAAATAAGGATGTACATTAATTTAGACCATTTATTTCTTGAAAGGAATCATTTCATGACCATGTATATTTCCCTTACAAAAATGGGATCTGTATCACACCCTGATAACAGTTGTCAAACTTGAAGACAACAGTAATGCACATCTAATATGGCCTGACCTTGAGTGACATCAAGGCCGGAGTGTGAAACCCCTTAGTTTCTGTCCAGAGATTTGAAATGTATTGTACTGTGATGTATGTGTACTGAAAAGCATACGTCTTCAATACAATGAGTCCTGTGACTCCAGGCGCACCAGAAGAAAGTTTGGAACAGTACTGGTTTCTTGCACATGCCTTTATAATGATAAATATCATCCATCATCATCAGCTAACATATCCTGCCTGGGACTTTTTGGGGTCTGTTACATATTTGACCTGGTTATTAATGGTTTAAGTTGGATGACCATTTGACTAATGCTTGTTAAACTGGCAATATAAGCTAAAACATGGTAATTCTGACTTCATTCAGAAAAGTAAAATGATACATAACAGAAAGAAAGTATTCTGAACTAGATCCAAAGGTGCAAAGACATTACAGAAATGTACATCAAGTTTCTTTTACCATGAAAAAAATATATAACAAGTTTTGAAGGAGACGTCCAATGAAGTTTTGAATGGTTGCTATTTTGAAAAGATATATGTGATTACATGCTGATTAATGTTGTGTTTTGTGTAATAAAGAATTCTATTTTTGATAAGTATACTAGATTACAATAATCACTGTATGTGCACTCACATTTTTTTATTTTTTTTTATTTTAAACATCCACTACCATCTCTCTAAACGTTTATATATATTCATACACACATACACAGTATAAATTATAATGAGTCATATATATATATATATATATATATATATATATATATATATATATAATTTCACTTCCCAATCATTGCAGAAAGTGAATTCATTACATACTACATTCTTTTAATGAATAACCTTCCATCTCAATGTAATGTCAATACATTTTGAAGACCTGAACCATAAGTCTCTACTTCCCAGGCACTTTACATAGACGTGAAATAAATGACATGCTAGGTACTGCACATTTTCCTTTCTAATTTTAAGGGTCAACAGTATTTTAATACCATTTTAAACACATACCCAATGTTTTTTATGGTGCATGTACATGGGGTTTTGATGGCTAAATCACCCAAGCATGGTTAAAGAGACCCTCCAATCCAGCTGGTTCCCAGCCCACTTAATTGTGTCTTCTGACCTTCCCTCACCTGTGTCTGCATTAAAATCATAATACAATTCAAGTGTGAAAAAATGATATACTGTTTATTTGCCCTAAATATTTATTCAGGTCCCTCAGAACAGCTATATTTGGACCTAATAGGTGGAAAAATAGCCTAGTAACTTTGAGTAAAGTGTGTTTGGACCGTATTGCCCTGGGGCCATTATTTGAAATGTTATAATTTTTTACTGGTTTCAATACTCAGTGTAATTTTCCACTTGAGACCCCATTGTGTTTTCGCAGTTTTTTTTTTTTAGTTTTTTTTCCAGGGACGGTAACTTTTGAAAAACTTCAAAATTGTTTAACCCTCTCACCTTTTGCATGGCTTATCTTTCTACAAGTGTTACAATGATCAAATATTTAATTAAGTGGGTATGATTAAAGTGAGACAAACATATAATTGTTTCAAATACCGATACTCCACAGATTCAAATGATAGGTTCTTGAAAATGAAATGGGATTTATAGGAAGGCATGTATACTCCTATTACTGATCAAACATGCATTCAGATAAAATCATGCTTTGTGGATTCATTAGATAGTGATATTCTATTTTATAAATATACATTTTCAGAAATAGTTAGACAGCGAAGGATAGATTAACATTAGCATTTGTCATTACACATGGTTGTCAAAAAACATCTATTTTTCAATCACTAGTCGGACTGGTTAAATATTTATTGAAGTAAGCATTTTATGCCATTACACCATGTTACTATAGGTAAGGTGTAGTCTGTTAAGCAAATTGCCTTTTGGAATAGTCAATGAGTGAATGAAGGTTACAATTACTACATTTAAGAACCTTTGCCTTGCATACATTATATAATTGTATGAATGTATTCATGACAATACTTTTAATAACTATTTCAAAATGAATTAGGCAGTTTAGCCTAACTTTTCTGACTAAAATAACCCATGAAAGTGTATGTAGAAAATCCTCAGAATAAGCCATGTAAGCTAAAGAATAATTTGATTTAACCCCTTTACAATGTTCCTATTTAACATTATATAGTTTTCAGTAGATATAACTGAGTGAGCATTGAGAGACAACATTAATTCCATTTCACTTACAATATGTTGTAATCCCTTTTGTGAAAATAGATTTCATAAATATTGATTTGGTGTGATTTTAATTCATTAAAAGAGAAAAAGTGCCAGGTACGCCAGGTTTAGATGTTTTATTTTCTTTGGTAATATTTGCATGTCTTGGGTAATACGAACTGACAGCTGCTTGAAGGACAATGACCCTGTTTTCTATTGCTTTTACAACACAGAATTATTTCTGAACTGAAGATGTCACATTCTACCTAAGGGTAGAAAAAGAAAGTGAGAGAAACAGAGAAAAAGAAATCATTGATCTTTTGTTCTTCACATCTAACATAAGATAACCCCCAACCAAAAAATCAGCCCCTCAATTTAATTTTGTCAACTTACAACCATCAAAACGAACCCTATAGAATCCAGTAATGTTATGCAGCTGTACTATTAAGCAGCACAAACAATGAGTAATATCTAGTTCTACTCAAGATTTACTGCATCCTAAATACCATATTATAACGGAAGACTCATTTTGTGAGAGAGAACTCATCAGTACAGATAACATGGTACCCAGGCAGGTAATTAGGTTTTCTTTTATTGAATTTTACAAACCAAATAGACTAAATTAACCTAAATAAAGCTGTAGATCGTGAATGCCTTAATATGCCCCATTAATATTCTGCCACCCCATTTTCTTCGCAGTAGACAGGTCTTACTTTTAGCCTAATGGCGATCTTGTTCTGTGCTGCCTCCAACA